>NW_023330318.1:0-373183 GCF_011100685.1 Canis lupus familiaris
TAGTCGGGTGGCGGCACCTTACACTAACTCTCAAACCCCCTTTTTTTTTTTTCGGTCACACATCGAGGTAGGCCTGATAGGAGCGAAGTGTTCTGCCAGTCAGCGTGTGGGAGGTACAGGGCATGAGTTCAACTCTCAGAAGTGGTGTATGCTTTGCAGGCAGAATGTCTGCTAGACCACTTATTGATGGGAGCTAGAACCCGAGCTACACTCTAATTGAACAAGGACGTGGCAAATCGATGTGATGGAACTGATGATACACGAAGTACAAGCCTGTCACTTCCACATGCTTTTCACACAACCTCTGCCAGCAACCTAACATAAGGATGCTAGAACCTATGTCTACGGCAGTTATGATGCGGAGGGTCATGCCCTGACCTCAGCTCTCACAAACGAAGCATGTCTAGAAGCCAGGTTACAACTAGCTGCATTCTTATGGCAGTGAGAACACAGCAGCATTCTGAGTCAGGAGGTTCCAAGAATACCACTCTACTGCACCTGGAGACACTTTCCAGGCCTGTATTATTCCACTTGCGTCTCACCAGCTTCTGACAAACGTCTCTGGTCAAGATGTTCGAACTCATTCTGCAGGCAGTGTGGAACTGTGGGACTGAGTGTGAGCTCAAATCTCAGAAGTAAGTTGCTTTTGGACACGGGGTTCAGATAGCTTCTCACGTATGGAACTTAGTATGTAAGCACCAGTCTAAGACAGGAATTACTAGGAAATCGCTGGATTGAGCTTGGAGGCACTAGTCTTGTGGGCCGGCACCTTCCACTTACCTCTCACAACACTTCAGTCATACATCGAGCCTAGGCTTGTAAAGAGCGAAGTGTACCTGCAGGCAGGATGTGGGAGGTACAGGCAATAAGCCCAACTCTCATAAGTGTGTATGCCTGGGAGGCAGATGTCTGCTTCCCACTCATACATGGGAGTTAGAACCTAGCTACAGGGATCCCTGGGTGGCGCAGTGGTTTACTGCCTGCCTTTGGCCCAGGGTGGGATCCTGGAGACCCGGGATCGAATCCCACATCGGGCTCCCGGTGCATGGAGCCTGCTTCTCCCCTCTGCCTATGTCTCTCTCTCTCTCTCTCTGTGTGTGTGTGTGTGTGACTATCATAAATAAATTAATTAATTAAAAAAAAAGAACCTAGCTACACTCTGATTGAAGAAGGGCCGTTGGACATCGCCGTATTCAACGCAGATACACGTGAGTACAGGCCTGTCACTTCCACATGCTTTTCTCACAACCGTTCCCAGCACCTAACAGGATGTTAGCAGCTACATCTACAGGCAGGCAGGATGCGGGAGGGTCCTGTCTTGAGCTCAGTCTCAAAAGGAAGCATGGCTCGAAGCTGTAGTTCAGGAGGTTCAATGAATACTGCTCTACTGCACCTGGAGACACAACCATTGAAGCCTTCGACTTGCCCCCTGCGTACCAAGAGCTTCTGGCATACATCTCTAGTGAGGATGTTCGAAACTGTATCTGCAGTCAGTGTGGAACTGTGAGTGACTGCGTGTGGTCTCACCTCTCAAAATCAAGTTCCCTGGACACTGCTTTCAACTAGCTTCTCTTGTATAGAAGTTAGTATGTAGTGCCAATGTATGAGAGGAATTCCTCGGTAGTCGCTGGATTGAGCTTGAAGACACTTGTCTCCTGGCCTGCACCTTCCAATTGCCTCTCACACCACTTCTGTCATGCAACGAACCTAGGCCTGTTAGAAGCGAAATGTACATGCAGTCAGTGTGGGACCCAGGAAATTTCTTTTATTTATTTATGATAGTCACACAGCGAGAGAGAGATAGAGAGGCAGAGACATAGGCAGAGGGAGAAGCAGGCTCCATGCACCGGGAGCCCGACATGGGATTCGATCCCGGGTCTCCAGGATCACGCTCCTGGCCAAAGGCAGGCGCTAAACCGCTGCGCCACCCACGGATCCCGGGACCCAGGAAATTTAACAAAATCCCCTACTCCTGGACAAGCAGAGGAGGACAGATGCCATTTTGTGCTACACCTGTCACCCCCTGTATGACCCCTACATAAACTGCTTATTGCTTAAGGTGCAGCCCCACCCTAGTCAAGCTTTTGGGCACGCCCTACTCAGAAATCGGCCCATAACAATGTAACCCTGCTTTGTGCCCGCCAAAACTGCACCCCTATTCTGACCAAAGTAATAGGCCAGCTCAAATGGATACTATAGGGTAAGATGTAATTCAATCGGCCACCTGCATGTGGACCGACATGTCTGAGCAACTTTCTGTGTATCCCATGGGCCACTGGCCCCTATAAAGCTGCTATGCCTCTTAGTCTCGGGGTCCAAGTCCCTGCTCCGCTGTCAGGTATACTTAGACCCACGCTCCAGCTTGTAAATAAACCCTCTTGTGTTTGCATCGGTGTCGGCTTCTCGGTGGTTTCTAGGATTCACAATCTTGGCCACAACATTTGGGGGCTCGTCCGGGATCTGAGAGACCTCCAGGACCTTATCCGGAGGATTTCACACGTGGTGAGTGCACTCAACTTTTTCCACCTTTTGCATGTATATTCTCTGAAAGCTCCAACCTGTAGGAATTCCAATCTGTATTAGGTCGGCATTGGCTTAGGCGGACGCGCTGGTGGGCCATCAACCGGGGGTCTTGAGGAGACGTCCCTTGCCCCTGTCTGGAGGATGGAGGTCCTATCTGTAAGGAGGACGGAGGTCCACATCTGTATGGAGGACGGGGGTCCTCATCTGTATGGAGGATGGGGTCCTCATCCGTAAGGAGGACGGGGGACCTCATCCATAAGGAGGATGTTGTCCTCATACGTAATGACGACAGAGGTCCTCATCCATAAGGAGGTCTGGGGGTCCTCATCCGTAAGGAGGACGGGGGTCCCCATCCGTAAGGAGGACGGGGGTCCTCATCTGTAAGGAGGGCTGCCTGCCAGCCCTTCGGATTACTTTCTGTCTTGTCTCTGCAGCCGCACTAGAACGTTTGTCTGTTACTGTGTTCTTCTTACCTCTTTGCGCGCTGGTCTGTGTTACCTGTTTGTGTGCTGGTCTGTGTTACTGTGTTCTTGTTAACTGTGTTATACTGTGTTACTTGTGAACTGTCGTAACTGTCTGTGCCTTGGTGTGGACGGGGGACATAATGGGGCAGATGCAAACCATACCCTTGTCTCTTATGCTCTCCCACTTCTTGGATGTTAGGGAAGCACTCTTATTCTGAGCATAGACATACAGAGAGAGAGATTCCAAATTTATTGCATATCAGAATGGCCAACCTTTGATGTGGGATGGCCCCGAAAGGAAATTTTCACCTACCTATTATCTTACAGGTTAAGGCCGTGAACTTCAGGGACAAACCAGATGGCCACCCTGACCAGATGCCCAACATCCTGGCCTGTCAGGACATGATCGAGAATTCCCCTCCTTGGCTAAAACCCGTTTTTACTCCCCAAAGCACACAACTCGCCTGAATGTAAGGAGAGACTCCGGGTCCACCGCCAGACTCTAATGGCAGGTCTCCAGGCTGCCGCGTGCAAGACTACCAATCTGGCCAAGGTCTATGATGTGAGACAGGGTAAGGATGAGAGTCCAGCAGCCTTCTTAGAGGGAACAATAGAGGCTTTTAGGCAGTACACCCCTATGAACCCAGAAGCCCCGGAAACAAAGGCCGTAATTATCATGGCTTTTGTTAACCAGGCCGCTCTGAACATTAAAAAGAAATTGCAAAGAGTAGAGAGACTGGGAGAGAAGAGCTTGCAGGACTTAGTGATAATAGCAGAACGAGTCTATAATAGAAAAAGTCCGGAAGAACTGCATGTTACCACCCCACACGCTATTAAAGGGGTACTCAAACAGCCCCCAGACAGCTGGATCAGCAATGCCCATCTGACCCATTATCAGACCCTACTGCTAAACCCCACCAGAATTTTATTTAAGCCACCGACAACCCTGAATCTGGCAACGCTACTCCCTAACCCAGACTGGGACCCCCCTCTGCACGACTATCAAGAAATTTGGGCACAGGAATCAGCGCTGATCTCCAGGACCAGCCACTGCCGAACGCCGATGCCACCTGGTACACGGACGGCAGCAGTTTTGTCCGAAAAGGAGTCCAAATTGTGGGGGCAGCCATACCATAACCACGGAGACAGAGACCGTCTGGGCGGAGCCATTGACAGCCTAAATGTTGGCTCAATGGGCAGAACTGATCCCATAGGCCAAGGCACTGACCATGGAGGAAGGTAAACGAATAAACATCTACACCGACAGCAGGTACGCCTTTGCCACCGCTCCCATTCACAGAGCCCTTTACAGAGAGAGAGAGAGCTTCTGACAGCAGAGACAAAGACTGTTAAAAACAAAACGGAGATTCTTGAACTCCTGAGGACCCTCTGGCTGCCCAAGGCCCTAGCCATCATCCACTGTCTGGGACACCAAAAGGCAGACACACCAGTAGCCAGGGGAAACCGGCTAGCTGATTTAAAAGCAAAGAAGGCATCCCTTTTGGTGACCCAGGTCTTAGCAACCATGCTACCTGATCCGGGGGAACGGAACCTGCCGGACACCCCCAACTATAGTGATGCTGACTTACACTGGATCAAACACTTGCCTATGACCCAGTGATTGTGTGGCTGGTGGAGGGCCACAGACTCCAGCATCATCTTGCCAGAGTAACTGGGATGGCGAGTCCTATCCAAAACGCATCGGAGTACTCACACGGGAACAAGGAAGATGGAAGACCTCATACGACATGCAAAGATCACTATTAAAGACTCTCGAGCAAAGATTGAGCAGATGGTGGCAAGCTGCCACTCATGCCAGTTAACTAATGCCACCGCCCATGGATCTAATCCAGGCACCTGTCTCCGGGGGGACCGCCCAGGAGCCTACTGGGAAGTGGACTTCACTGAGGTAAAACCTGGAAAATATGGATACAGGTATTTACTAGTGTTTGTAGATACATTTTCAGGATGCACAGAGGCATTTCCCACCAAACCTGAAATGGCACAGACCGTGACCAAGAAACTGCTGGAAGACATCTTACCGAGGTATGGTTTTCCTGTTAAGATTGGGTCAGACAAGGGCCCAGGATTCTTCTCTAAGGTAACACAGGGAGTGGTACTAGTACTTGGGGCAGATTGGAAATTAGATTGTGCATATAGGCCCCAGAGCTCAGGACAGGTAGAGAGGATGAACAGAACATTAAAGGAGACCTTAACTAAATTAGCCCTGGAGACTGGCGGGGACTGGGTGACTCTCCTCCCCTTCGCCCTATATAGGGTGAGGAACTCCCCATATAAGATGGGACTGACTCCCTACGAGATCATGTTCGGTCTTCCTCCACCTGTTATCCCCATTTTAAAACTTGAGGTGCTTGCTGAATTTGATGATCACCAACTTCTTTTCTCCCTCCAAATGTCATGAACCCATGAGCAGGTGTGGCCTAAGCTGAGGGCCCTCTATGAGACTGGGCCACCCCCGGATCCCCATCGATATCGGCCAGGTGACTGAGTGTATGTGTGTACGTGTGGAGATACCAACACCAGACACTTCAACCTCGCTGCAAGGGACCTACACCCTGATCCTGACCACTCCCAATGCTCTCAAGGTCGACGGGATTACTCCCTGGTCCACTACACCCACGTCCAGCCAGCTGACCCACATACCGTTCTCAAGAACTTTGTTCCAGAATGGAAAAGCCACCCGGAAAAGGACAATCCCCTAAAGCTAAGAGTGCACCGTTCTCACTAATTTCGCACCTCCAAGACTCCCTAGTCTGAGGTTGTCCTTCAAAATAGAAAGGGATTAGACTTAGTCTTCTTACAACAAAGGGTGTGTGTGTGGTGTGGGGGGGGAGGGTTATGTGCTGCCTTAAACGTAGAATGCTGTTTCTTAGCTGGAATATAAATGGCAGCGAGAACAGCAACAAGGTTGGTTAAAATCCTGGTTTAATCATTCCACCTGGCTCACTCTAAGAGCAACCTGGACCCTTGATTGGATCCTGCATAGGATCCTCTGAAAAAGGGGGGAATGTGGGACCCAGGAAATTTAACAAAAATCCCCTACCCCTGGACAAGCAGAGCAGGACTGATTCCATTTTGAGCTACACCTGCCACCTCCTGTATGACCCCCACATAACCTGCTTATTGCTTAAGGCGCTGCCCCACCCTAGTCTAGCCGCTGGGCACACCCTAATCGGAAATCGGCTCAGAACAATGTAACCCTGCTTTGTGCCCGCCAAAACTGCGCGCCAATTCTGACCAAAGTAATAGGTCAGCTCAAGTGGATACTATAGGGTAAGATGTAATTCAATCGGCCACCTGCGTGTGGACCGACATGACTGTGCACCTTTCTGTGTATCCCATGGGCCACTGGTCCTTATAAAGCTGCTACGTCGCCTCTTAGTCTCGGGGTCCAAGTCCCTGCTCCGCAGTGTCGGGTATATTTGGACCCATGCTGGAGCTTGTAAATAAACCCTCGTGTGTTTGCATCGGTGTCGGCTCCTTGGTGGTTTCTCGTATTTGCAATCTTGGGCACAAGACCAGGGCCTGCGGCCCTGACCTCCCTTCCAGGGCCACACTGACCGCCCCACAGGCCCTCTGTGCCCGAGGCACACAGGCACGGGGATGCGGGGAGGGGAGGAAGTGCCCCAGAACCCGGCCAGCCCAGGCCCCCAGGACAGAGGGAACACAGACCTCCTAGGTTGCTTTGCACAGACCCTGGTGACCTGAGGCTCGCTGACTGTCACTCTGTCCCAGCCCCTCCTGGCCCGCGGGGCACAGGCTGAGTCCCAGTAAAGTCCGTGGGGTCCAGACCCTGGTGTCTGGCCGCCCCTGGAAGGCACGTGGGGACGTAGGCTGTGTGTGTGCCTGGCGGCGCCCCTGCAGGGGCTGGTTGGGGCCTGGGTGGTGCCCCCTCCTCCTCTCTGGGGGTCTCTCCACGCCCCGAGCACAGAGTTCCTGGAGACACAGAAATGGGCTGGCTGTGCATTTTCGCACCACAACACTTTCTTGACTTGCTACAGCAAACGGGCTCAGAGCCGAGGGTGTGCACCTTCCCCTGGGCAGGGAGACCTTTCTGTCCTTTAGGGGAGGGCAAGAATCACATGGGGTGGTGGGCGGGGGCTGGAGTCCCCCACCTGGGAGCATGTGTGGAGTCCGTGTGGGGGCTTGTGTCCTGAGGTTTCAGCCTGAGAGACGGTTCTGAGGACAGCAGAGCTGACCTGGACCTGCAGCTCATGGGCTCCTGTGCTGGGTCCCCGCAGGGCAGCTGGACCCCGGCCTTGGGACCCCTGTGGCCCCAACACCTGGAGGAGCCTGCCTCCTGCTGTGGGTGTTGGTGGGGCCAACAGCCTACCCCTGTTCTCCCCACCCTGGGGTGTCCCGGGATCCCCAGGGCTGCCCTAGGTCAGCGACCCGGATCTGTGGGGCACGACCAGGGCCCAGGAGGCTACATCCAGCTGTGAGAGGGCTCCCTCATCCCAGAGCCAGAATCCAGGCCCGGCCAGGGCCATGGGGGCTGGATCCCATTAGTCTTTGTGTTGGACCTGGGGGGGACTCAAATCACCCCAGCCCCCACAGTGCCCAGGGCCAGGCCAGGCCAGGTCCCTCTGGGTTAGGGGCTGGTGTCCTGTGCAGGGTGTGCCGCCCTCCAGGACGGACAGTGGGAGGAGGCAGGGCACAGTGCACCCTGTGCTCCACTCACCTGCACCCACCCTGTCGGGGGCTCCCGGCATTCCCTCTTCCCTGCAACCCCTGGGTACTCTATGGGACACCAGGGCTCTGATGGGAGTAGGCTGTCCAGAGAACCCCGGGGAGGCTGAGCATGTCCCACAGGGGGCAGCTGCACCGGGTCCTTGCTGGGAGCCGATGGTGTGGGGGCAGAGGTATGATGGTGGTGGAGTGTGGGGGTTGGTGTAGGGGTGGTGGTGTGGGGGTATAGTGTGGGTGGGGATTGTGTGGGGGTGTGAGGGGGATGATGTGGGGGGGATGGTATGGGGGCGATGCCATGGGGGATGATGATGTAGGGGGATGGTGTGGAGGTGGGGAATGAGGGGGATGGCATGGGGGCCTGCGGACACAGGGCATCCCCTTTCTCTAAGATGCTCACGCAGACGTGTACAGATAAAGGCGACCCCAGTCTGGGGTTTGCTGTGACACCTGCCCCTCGGGCCCCGCGTGATCAGTGCAGGGCCCTGGCTGGACCGGGGGCATTATCTGGGGGTCATCATACTATGTATGTTTACAAATTGCAAAGTGTCTCAAATGAAATGCATAGACTTTAGAAATATATAAAGCATCGAGGGTGGGTGTCATCCTGAGCCGTCTGGCCCTCATCGGATCGATGTGTGTCCTGGTCCAGCCACGGTCATGCCGCCTGTCCCCCAGGTCCCCTTACTGCCCCCCACGGCCCCCACCCCAGCCCCTTGCCTTTCAGGCGGCTGTCCCTCAACCCTTTGGAGGTCAGCTCACATGGCAACCCCTGGAGGCCCCATCCTAGTGGCCTCCTCATCCCCGAACTCCGGGTGTGGGGGCACGGGGGTCATCCCCAGCACCTTACCATGCGGCGGTGTGTGTTGTTGGCTGATGTTGCTACCCCCGGCCTCAGAAGCCCCGTGTTTCCTACCCAGAAGCTCCCGGGCCTCCCCTGGGGCCCCGAACGCCCCCCCCCCCGCCCCAGGAGCCTCACGCGACCCCGTAGCGGTCCCAAAACATGGTGTGGCTGCCGAACGTCCTGTTGACGTCCAGGCCTATCTGCGTGATGTCCCTGGAGGAGACCAGGGCCTCCTCCTTCATTTCCTGCGGGAAAACCGGGGAGGAGGAGCCGGCATCAGGGACACAGACCCCGACCTGTCACCAGCTGCCGTCCTGGGCAGGGAGCCCTGGGGCCACCATGGGAGTGTGTCCTGCCAAAACCTCCTTCCTTCCCTTGGGAGGCCGGGGATGGCGGCAGTGCGCACCATGCCCATGGGACCTCTGTGAGGGCCTCTCTGTGCCCAGCTGTTGTGGGCGGGGAGGTGACTGAGGGTCAGCCTCGGTGGGAGGGGACAGGGGGTCAGCCCAGGTGGGGAGGGGACATGGGGGTGTTGTGCTCAAGATTGTGAATCCGAGAAACCACTAAGGAGCCGACACCGATTCAAACACAGGAGGGTTGATTTACCAACTCGAGCTTGCGTCCAAGTATACCCGACAGGGCGGAGCAGGGACTTAGACCCCGAGGTGGGTTTTAGCTTAGTTTTGTTTTTTTGTTGTTTTGGTTTTTTTTTTAGCTTAGTTTAAAGGGCTGGTCTCAGGGATCTCCAGAAGGGCTGGAGCAATTCCTCAAGTTCTGTTTACATTTTGATATGGGGCCTTCAGAGGGCATTGAGCTCTGTTCTTATTCTAATAGGGGCTTCCTGCCCTTGGCTTGGGCTCAGTTTTTATTGTCATGTGGGGCTTTCTAGGACATTAAGCTGTAAACTTTTGTCTTTTTTCCTGTAGTTGAAGTAATGTAAATTTCAGCTCTTATTCACAGGGACCGGGGATGGCTGGACATGTGCTAACGCTGAACATAAAGTGGAATGGCCTTAATTTTCTTGGCCTCCACATGTCCCATCCTATCTAGCTCCTTCCCCCTTCCCCAGAGCTCCTAAGAGAGCAATTGCAAATGACCTCTGGTGCTAGCATGTGTTGGGGGACAGGCCCAGGGATTTGGGATCAAGAAGACCTGGAGCGCGGTCGTCCTGGGTGACTGTGCAGTGGGATTCGATGCTGCAGACTCTTATTCCCTAAGGCTATCTTGACAACTGACTTTGTACATAGAAAACCTCTCCTTTGTCTTTAAAAGATGAAGAGCCAGTCAAAGCATTTTTTCTCTGCCCATCTGATTGCTCAGATTCCAATGTGAGACGTATTTCCTGTTAATAAGGATAATTTACTATCCGTAGTACTCTGGTTAAAATATTCTGACACAAGTAGTTCAGAGGGATAAGGGTTTCTCATCTCTTTCTTCACAGTTCAGTCACTCATCAGGAAATGCATCTTTATGGATTTGGAACGAACCGAGAGACATTATTACCAATGGTCCTATTACTATGTGAAGGATTCTTCCCTGAGATTCTTCCCCTGTTTTAACTGACACTGAAACACTGCGAACTCTTTGGAAGATAAATGTCCAGAAAATAAATGTTATGCATTGCTAATTTTAAATGCACTTGCAATATGGTGTCTAATATAAAAGAACTATTTTTATCTGATATTTGCTATTTATTATCCTTTCCTACTTTTCAGGTTGAGGAGGCATTATACGTGTTCATAATCGCTGTATTGAAATGAGATACAGGAGAGTACAAGCCTGTCACTTCCACATGCTTTTCACACATCCTCTGCCAACACCTAACATAAGGATGCTAGAACCTATGTCTACAGGCAGTTATGATGCGGGAGGGTCATGCCCTGACCTCAGTTCTCACAACGAAACATGCCTAGAAGCCAGGATTCAACTAGCTGCATTCTTATGGCAGTGAGAACGTAGCAGCATTCTGAGTCTGGAGGTTCCAGAATTACCACTCTACTGCACCTGGAGATACTTTCCATGCCTGCATTATTCCACTTGCATCTCTCCAGTTTCTGACAAACGTCTCTGGTCAAGATGTTCGAAACTCATTTTGCAGGCAGTTGGAACTGTGGGACTGGGTGTGAGCTCAACTCTCAGAAGTAAGTTGCCTTTGGACACGGGGTTCAGCTAGCTTCTCACGTATGGAACTTAGTATGTAGCACCAGTCTAAGACAGGAATTACTAGGAAATCGCTGGATTGAGCTTGGAGGCACTAGTCTTGTGGGCCGGCACCTTGCACTTACCTCTCAAAACTCTTCAGTAACGCATCGAGCCTAGGCTTGTTAAGAGCGAAGTGTACCTGCAGGCAGGATGTGAGAGGTACAGGCCATAAGCTCAACTCTCAGAAGTGTGTATGCCTGGGAGGTAGATGTCTGCTATCCACTCATATATGGGAGTTAGAACCTAGCTACAGGGATCCCTGGGTGGTGCAGGGGTTTAGCGCCTGTCTTTGGCCAGGGCGCAATCCTGGAGACCCGGGATCGAATCCCACATCGGGCTCCCGGTGCATGGAGCCTGCTTCTCCCTCTGCCTATGTCTCTGACTCTCTCTCTCTCTTTGTGTGTGTGTGACTATCTAAATAAATAAATTAATAAAAAAGAAAGAACCTAGCTACACTGAATAAAGAAGGCCATTGGACATCGCCATATACAACACAGATACACATGAGTACAGGCCTGTCGCTTCCACATGCGTTTCTCACAACTTCTCCCAACACCTAACATTAGAATATTAGCAGCTACGTCTACAAGCAGGCAGGATGCTGGAGGGTTCTGCCCTGTCCTCAGCTCTCACAGGGAAGCATGCCTAGAAGCGGGCTTTCAACTAGCTGCATTCTTATGGCAGTGAGAAGGTAGCAGTATTCTGAGTCAGGAGGTTCCAAGATTACCACTCTACTGCACCTGGAGATACTGTCCAGCTCTGCATTGTTCCCCTTGCCACTCAGAAGCCTCTGGCAAACGTCTCTGGTGAAGACGTGCGAAACTCACTCTGCAGGCAGTGTGGAACTGTGAGGGACTGAGGGTGAGCTCAACTCTCAGAAGTAAGATGCTTTTGGACAAGACGTTCAGCTACCTTCTCACGTAGGGAACTTAGTATGTAGCACCACTCTACCACAGAAATTACTAGGAAATCGCTGGATTGATCTTGGAGGCACTAGTCTTGTGTGCCGGGACATTCCAATTACCTCTCCCAATACTTCCATCACGCAGCGAGACTAGGACTTTTAGAAGCGAAGGGTACCTGAAGGCAGGATGTGGGGATACAGGCCATTGTTCAACTCTCAGAAGTGTGTCCGCTTTGCAGGCAGATGTCTGATAGACACTTACTCAGGGGAGCTAGAACCGAGCGACACTCTGATTGAACAAGGACTTTAGCAATCGCTGTATTGACCTAGGATACACGTGAGTACGGGCCTGTCATTTCGACAGGCTTTTCACACAACCTCTTCCAGCACCTAACATAAGGATGCCAGGACCTATGTCTACAGACAGTCAGTATGCGGGAGGGTCCTGCCCTGAACTCAGCTCTCACAGGAGAGCATGCCTAGAAGCCAACTCTCAACTAACTGCGTTCTTATGGCAGTGAGAAGGTAGCAGTTCTCAGTCAGGAGGTTCCAAGATTACAACTCTACTACACCTGGAGATACCGTTCAGGTCTGCATTGTTTCACTTGTGTATCAGAAGCCTCTGGCAAACGTCTCTGGTGAAGACGTGCAAAACTCACTCTGCAGGCAGTGTGGAACTGTGAGAGACTGAGGGTGAGCTCAACTCTCAGAAGTAAGATGCTTTTGGACAAGGCGTTCAGCTACCTTCTCACATATGGAATTTAGTATGTAGCACCTGTCTACCACAGGAATTACTAGGAAATCGCTGGATTGAGCTTGGATGCACTACTCATGTGTGCCGGGAGATTCCAAATACCTCTCCCAACACTTCCGTCAAGCAGCGAGCCTAGGCCTTTTAGAAGCGAAGGGTACCAGCAGGCTGGATGTGGAGGTACAGGCCATAAGCTCAACTCTCAGAAGTTGTACGCATGGAGGCAGATGTCTGCTACCCACTCCGACATGGGAGTTGGAACCTAGCTACACTCTGATTGAAGAAGGCCATTGGAAATCGCTGTATTCAACTCAGATACACGGGAGTTCAGGCCCAATGCTTACACATGCTTTTCCCGCAACCTCTCCCAGCCACTAACATAAGGATGTTAGCAGCTACGTGTACAGTCAGGCAGGATGCGTGAGGGTTCTGCCCTGTCCTCAGCTCTCACAGGGAAGGATGCCTAGAAGCCAGCTTTCAACTAGCTGCATTCTTATGGCAGTGTGAAGGTAGCAGTATTCTGAGTCAGGAGGTTCCAAGATTACCACTCTACTGCACCTGGAGATACCATCCAGGTCTGAATTGTTAACTTGCGTCTCAGAAGCCTCTGGCAAACGTCTCTGGTGAAGACGTGCGAAACTCACTCTGCAGGCAGTGTGGAACTGTGAGGGACTGAGGGTGAGCTCAACTCTCAGAAGTAAAATGCTTTTGGACAAGGCGTTCAGCTACCTTCTCACATATGGAACTTAGTATGTAGCACCAGTCTACCACAGGAATACCTGAGAAATCGCTGAATTGAGCTTGGAGGCACTCGTCTTGTGTGCCTGGAGATTCCAATTACCTCTCCCAACACTTCCGTCAAGCAGGGAGCCTAGGCCTTTTGTAAGCTAAAGGTACCTGCAGGCAGGATGTAGGGTTACAGGCCATAAACTCAACTCTCAGAAGTGTGTATGCATGGGAGGCAGATGTCTCCTACCCACTCAAAGATGCGAGTTGGAACCTAGCTACACTCTGATTGAAGAAGGTCTTTGGAAATCGCTGTATTCAACTCAGATACACGTGAGTTCAGGCCCAATGCTTACACATGCTTTTCTCACAACCTCTCCCAGCCACTAACATGAGGATGTTAGCAGATCCGTCTACAGTCAGGCAGGATGCGGGAGGGTTCTGCCCTGAGCTCTGCTCTCCAAAGGAAGCATGCCTGCAAGCTAGCTTTCCACTAGCTGAGTTGTTATGGCCGTGAAAAAGAAGCAGCATTGTAAGTCAGGACGTTCCGTCAATACCGCTCTACCACCCCCGGAGACACAAACATTGAAGACTGCACCTTGGCCCTTGCGTCCCACGAGCTTCCGACAAACAAGCCTAGTGAGGATATTCGTAACTCCATGTGCAGGCAGGGTGGAACTGGGAAGTACCGCGTGTCAGCTCACCTCACAGGAGGAAGTTCCCCAGAGAGATAGCTTTCAACAAGGTACTCGGGTTTGGAAGTTAGTATGCAGCTCCCTTCTGAGGGAGGACTTGCTCAGAAGTCGCTGGATTGAGCTAAGAGTCACTTGCCGCTCACAAAGCTTGCGTCCCGTATCGAACGAAATCCTTTGGAAGCGAAGCATACAGGCGGTCAACGTGGGGGCGGTACAAACCATAAGCTCAATCCAAAGGAGCGTGCATGCCTTGGAGGCAGCCGTCTGCTGGGCGCGAAACTGACAAGGCAGACACTTGGTTCTCACTTCGCTACTGTCCCGCATACAACGAAATGCTGTGGAAGCAGACCGTACAGGCATTCAGGATGGCCGAGGCAGAGGCCATGAGCTCAACTCTCAAACTGTGTATGCTTTGCAGGCCGATGTCTGCTAGGCACTTATTCAGGGGAGCTAGAACCGAGCTACACTCAAACTGAACAAGGACGTTGGCAATCGCTCTATTGAACTCAGATACACGAGAGTGCGGGCCTGTCACTTCCACAAGAGTTTCACAAAACCCCTTCCGGCACCTAACGTAACTATGCTACGACCTCCGTCTACAGGCAGTCAGGATGCGGGAGGGTCCTGCCCTGACCTCAGCTCTCACAAGGAAGCGTGCCTAGAAGCCAGCTTTCAACCAGCTGCCTTCTTATGGCAGTGAGAACGCAGCAGTATTCTGAGTCAGGAGGTTCCACGATTACCACTCTCCTGCACCTGGACATACCCCCCAGGTCTGCATTGTTCCACTTGTGTCTCAGAAGCCTCTGACAAACGTCTATGGTGAAGATGTTGGAAACTCATTCTGCAGGCAGTGTGGAACTGTGAGGGACTGAGTGTGAGCTCAACCCTCAGAAGTAAGTTGCCTTTGGACAGGGCGTTCAGCTAGCTTCTCACCTATGGAACTTAGTATGTAGCAGCAGTCTCAGACAGGAATTACTAGGAAATCGCTGGATTGAGCTTGGAGGCACTTGTCTTGTGTGCCGGGACATTCCGCTTACCTCTCACAACACTTCAGTCACGCATCGAGCCTAGGCCTGTCTGCAGCGAAGTGTACCTGCAGGCAGGATGTGGGAAGTACAGGCCATAAGCTCAACACTCAAAAGTGTGTACGCCTGGGAGGCAGATGTCTGCTATCCACTCGTACATGGGAGGTAGAAACTAGCTACACTCTGATAGCAGAAGGCCGTTGGAAATCGCTGTATTCAACTCAGATACGCGTGAGTTCAGGCCCAACGCTTCCACATGCTTTCCTCACCACGTCTCCCAGCACCTAACATAAGGATGTTAGCCTCCACGTCTACAGTCTGGCAGGATGCGGGAGGGGTCCTGCCCTGAGCTCTGCTCTCCAAAGGAAGCATGCCTGCAAGCTAGCTTTCCACTAGCTGAGTTGTTATGGCCGTGAAAAAGAAGCAGCATTGTAAGTCAGGACGTTCCGTCAATACCGCTCTACCACCCCCGGAGACACAAACATTGAAGACTGCACCTTGGCCCTTGCGTCCCACGAGCTTCCGACAAACAAGCCTAGTGAGGATATTCGTAACTCCATGTGCAGGCAGGGTGGAACTGGGAAGTACCGCGTGTCAGCTCACCTCACAGGAGGAAGTTCCCCAGAGAGATAGCTTTCAACAAGGTACTCGGGTTTGGAAGTTAGTATGCAGCTCCCTTCTGAGGGAGGACTTGCTCAGAAGTCGCTGGATTGAGCTAAGAGTCACTTGCCGCTCACAAAGCTTGTGTCCCGTATCGAACGAAATCCTTTGGAAGCGAAGCATACAGGCGGTCAACGTGGGGGAGGTACAAACCATAAGCTCAATCCAAAGGAGCGTGCATGCCTTGGAGGCAGCCGTCTGCTGGGCGCGAAACTGACAAGGCAGACACTTGGTTCTCACTTTGCTACTGTCCCGCATACAACGAAATGCTGTGGAAGCGAAAAGTACAGTCAGGATGGCGGAGGTTAAGGCCATGAGCTCAACTCTCAGAAGTGTGTATGCTTTGCAGGCTGATGTCTTCCAGGCACTTATTGAGGCGAGGTATTCCCCAGCTGCACTGTAATTGAACAAGGGCACTGGCAATCGCTGTAATGAACTCAGATCCACGTGAGTAGAGTTCTGACACTTCCACTCGCGTTTCTCCAATCTCTCCCAGCACCTCACTTAAGGATGTTCACAGCTATGACTATGGGCAGGCAGGATAGGGGAGAGTCTTGCCCTGAGCTCCGCTCTCACAAGAGAGTATGCCTAGAAGCCAGCTTTCAACCAGCGGCGTTGTAATGGCTGTGAGACTAAAGCAGTCTTCTAACTCAGGAGGTTTGAAGAATACCACTCTACTGCACCTGGACACACCTTCCAGGCCTGCCTTATTCCACTTGTGTCTCACAAGCTTTTGACAAACGTCTCAGGTGTAGATTTTTAAAACTCATTCTGCAGGCAGTGTGGAACTGTGAGGGACTGAGTGTGAGCTCAACTCTCAGAACAGAGATTCTTTTGGACTCGGGGTTCAGCTAGCTTCTCTCGTATGGAACTTAGTATGTAGCACTTGTCTAAGACAAGAATTACTGCGAATCACTGGTTTGAGCTTGGAGGCACTAGGTTTGTGTGCCGAGACTTTCCACTTACCTCTCACAGCACTTCAGTCACGCATCGAGCCTAGGCCTGTTTGCAGCGAAGTGTACCTGCAGGCAGGATGTGGGAAGTACAGGCCATAAGCTCAACTCTCAAAAGTGTGTACGCCTGGGAGGCAGATGTCTGCTACCCACTCGTACATGGGAGTTAGAAACTAGCTACACTCTTTGAAGAAGGCTGTTTGAAATCGCTGTATTCAACTCAGATAATCGTGAGTACAGGCCTGACACTTTCACATGCATTTTGCCACCCTGTCCCAGCACCTAACATAAGGATATTAGCAGTTACGTCTAGGGGCAGGCAGGATGCAAGATGGTCCTGCCCTGAACTCAGCCTCAGAAGGAAGCATGCTTAGAAGCCAATTTTCTACTAGCTCGTTCTGATGGCCGTGAGAACGTAGCAGCATTGTAAGGTGGGATGTTCCATGACTACCGCTCTACTGCACCTGGGGACACAACCATTGAATCCTGCCACTGGCCCTTGCGTCCCATGAGCTTCTGACAAACATGTCTAGTGAGGATATTTGTAACTGTATCTGCAGGCAGTGTGGAACTGGGAAGGACCATGTTTCAGCTTATCTCCAAGCGGGAAGTTCCCCAAGAGAGAGCTTTCAGCTACGTTCTCAGGTTGGAAGTTAATATGTAGCTCCCATCTTAGGGAGGAATTCCTCAGAAGTCGCTGGATTGAACTAAGAGGCACTTGGCTCTTGCAAAAATTGCATCCCGAATTGAACGAAATCCTTTGGAAGTGAAGCGTACATGCGGTCACTATGTGGAAGGTACAAGCCATAAGCTCAAGCCAAAGGAGTGTGCATGCCTAGTAGGCAGCTGTCCGCTAGGCGCGATTCTGACAAGGGAGACACTTGGTTTATACTCTGCTTCTCTCCCATATACAACGAAATGCTGTGGAAGCCGTACTTTCAGGTAGTCAGGATTGGGGAGGTACATGCCATAAGCTCAACTCTCAGCAATGTGTATGCTTTGCAGGCTGATGTCTGCTAAACACTTATCGAAGCGTGGTATAGCCAAGCTACACTCTAATTGAACAAGGACGTTGGCAATCGCTGTATTGAAGTCAGATGCATGTGAGTACAGTCCTGGCACTTCCACTTGCATTTCTCCAACCTCTCCCATCATCTCACTTAAGGATGTTAGCAGGTATGACTATGGGCAGGCAGGATGCGGGAGGGTCCTGCCCTGAGCTCAACTCTCACAAGAGAGCATGCTTAGAAGCCAGCTTTCAACTGGCTGCGTTCTAATGGCCGTAAGATCATAGCAATCTTCTAACTCAGGAGGTTCGAAGAATACCACTCTACTGCACTTGGAGACACCTTCCAGGCCTGCATTATTCCACTTGCTTCTCACAAGCTTTTGACAAACGTCTCTGGTGAAGATGTTCAAAACTCATTCTGCAGGCAATATGGAACTGTGAGGGTTTGGGTGTGAACTCAACTCTTGGAAGAGAGATGCTTTTGGACTTGAGGTTCAGCTAGGTCTCACATATGGAACTTAGTATGTAGCACCTGTCTAAGACATGAATTACTAGGAAATCGCAGGATTGAGCTTCGAGGCCCTAGTCTTGTGTGCCGGGACTTTCGTCTTATCTCTCACAACACTTCAGTCACGCATCGAGCCTAGGCCTGTTACCAGTGCAGTGTACCTGGAGGAGGATGTGGGAAGTACAGGCCATAAGCTCAACTCTCAAAATGTGTACGCCTGGGAGGCTGATGTCTGCTACCCACTCGTACATTGGAGTTAGAAACTAACTACACTCTGATTGAAGAAGGCCGTTTGAAATCGCTCTATTCAACTCTGATAATGGTGAGTACGGGCCTGATACTTCCACATGCAAATGGAATCGAAACAAATAGAATCACATCGAATAGAATCGAAAAGAAAGAATCGGAAACTATCATACTGATATGAAAAAAAATGAAATTGAATCGAATCGAATCCAAAAGGATCGAATCGCATCGAATTGAAAAGAATCGAATCGAATCGAAAATAATTGAAACAAATCAAATAAAAAGGAATTGAATAGAAAAAATCGAATCGAAATGAATTGAATCGAATCGAAAAGAATCGAATTGAAAAGAATTCAATCGAAGAGTTTCCATTCGAATCGAATTGAATCGAAAAGAATCTAATCGAACCAAAAAGATTAGAATGGAATCAAAAAGAAACGAATCAAAAAGAATCTAATTGGGGATCCCTGGGTGGCACAGCGGTTTGGTGCCTGCCTTTGGCCCAGGGCACGATCCTGGAGACCCGGGATCGAATCCCACGTCGGGCTCCCGGTGCATGGAGCCTGCTTCACCCTCTGCCTCTGTCTCTGCCTCTCTCTCTCTCTCTGTATGACTATCATAAATAAATTAAAAAATTTTAAAAAAAGAATCTAATCGAATCGATTCATAAGAATCGAATCTAATCGAATTGAAAAGTTTCGAATCCAAATGAATCTAACCGAAAAGAATGGAATCAAAAAGAATAGAATTTTTTCAGAAAAAACGAATCGAAGTGAATCGAATCGAAAAGAATTGAATTGATTTTAAAAGAAAGGAATTCGAATTGAAAAGACTCGAATCGAAGGATTCGAATCAAATCGAATCGAAACCAAAAGAATCGAATCGAATAGAATCGAAAAGAAATTAATCGAAAACTATCATATCGAAAAGAAAAAAATCGTATCGAATCAAAAAAATCGAATCGAATTATATCGAAAAGGATCTAATCAATTCTAAACGAATCAAAAAGAATCGAATCGAATCAAAAAGAATCGAATCGAATAGGAAATAATCGAAATAAATCAAATAAAAAAGAATCGCATAGAAAAAATCGATTCGAATCGAAAAGAATCAAATCTAATCGAAAAGAATTGAATCAAATCGAATCGAAAACAATCGAATCCAATCGAATCGAAAACTATCGAATCCAAATGAATCTAATCGAAAAAAAGTGGAATCAAAAAGAATCGAATTGTTTCAGAAAAAACGAATCGAATTGAATCAAATCGAATAGAATTAAATGGAATCGATTTTAAAAGAAAGGAATTCGACTCGAAAAGACTCGAATCAAGATTCGAATCAAATCTAATCGAAACAAAAAGAATCGAATCGAATCTAATAGAATCGAAAAGAAACTAATCGAAAACTATCATATCGAAAAGAAAAAAAATCGTATCGAATCAAAAAAATCGAATTGAATCGAATCGAAAAGGATCTAATCAATTCTAAATGAATCAAAAAGAATCGAAACGAATCGAAAAGAATCAAATCGAATCGAAAAGAATTGAATTGAATGGAATCAAAAACAATTGAATCCAATCGAAAACAATCGAATCATAGAGTTTCAAATCGAATCGAATTCAATCAAAAAGAATCTAATCGAACCAAAAACATTCAAATGGAATCAAAAAGAAATGAATTAAAAAGAATCAAATCGAATTGAATCGAAAAGAATCGAATCGAATCGAATCGAAAATAATCGAATCCAAATGAATCGAGTCGAAAGGAGTGGAATCGAAAAGAATCGAATCGTTTAGAAAGAAACAAATCGAATTGAATTGAATCAAATAGAAAATAATCGAATTCGAATCGCACCAAATCAAAAGAATTGAATCGAATGGAAGTGAAAATAATCGAATCAAATCGAATCGAATCAAAATAATCGAATCGAATCGAATTGAAAAGAATCGAATCGATTCGAAAAGAAAGGAATTCAAATCAAAAACATTCGATTAGAAAGATTCGAATCGAATCGAATTGAATAGAAAAGAATAGAATCAATTCAAATAAAAAAGAAACGAATAGAAAACTGTCGAATGGAAATGAAAGAAATCGAATCGAATCGTATCGAAGAGAATCGAATCGAATCGAAAAAGATCGAATGGAATCGATATAAGAATCTAATCGAATCGAATCAAAAAGAATCGAAGTCGAATCGAAAAGGATCGAATCGAATTTTATCGAATGGAAAAGAATCAAATCAAATCGAAAAGAATTGAATTGAATCGAAAAGGATTGAATCGAATCAAATCGAATAGAAAAGAATCAAATCGAATCGAAAAGAATCGAATCGAATTGAATCGAAAAGAATCAAATCAAATCGAAAAGAATCGAATCAAATCGAAAAGAATCGAATCAAATTGATTCAAAAAGAAAGAAATTCATATAGAAGAGGCTAGAATCGAAAAGAATCGAAACGAATCGAATCGAAAAATATCGAATTGAATCGCACCGTATCAAAAGAATCAAATCGAATGGAAGTGAAAATAATCGAATTGAATCGAATCGAATAAAAAAGAATCGAATCGAATCAAAAAGAATTGAATCGAATCGAATCGAAAAGAATCAAATCGAATCGATTCGAAAAGAAAGGAATTCAAATCAAAAACACTCGAATAGAAAGATTCGAATCGAATCGAAAAGAATCGAATCGAATAGAAAAGAAACGAATAGAAAACTATCGAATGGAAACGAAAAAAATCGAATCGAATCGGAGAGAATCGAATTGAATCGAAAAAGATCAAATCGAATCGAATATAAGAATCGAATCGAATCGAATTGAAAAGAATCGAATCGAATCGAAAAGGATTGAATCGAATTGTATCGAATAGAAAAGAATCAAATCAAATCGAAAAGAATCGAATCGAATAGAAAAGAATCGAAAAAATCTAATAAAAAAGAATCGAATCGAATCGAATCGAAAAGAATCAAATCGAATGGAAAAGAATCGAATAGAAAAGAATCAAATCGAATCGAAAAGAAGTGAATCAAAAAGAATCGAATCGAATCAAATCGATTGAAAAGATCGAATCAAAAAAATCAAAGAGAATCGAAACGAATCAAAACGAATCAAATCTAATCGAATTGAAAAGAATCATTGAATCAAATCGAAAAGAATCTAATTGAATCGTATCGAATCAAAAAAAATCAAATAGAATCAAATCGAAAAGAATAGAATCGTATTTAATTGAATCAAAATAATCGAATCGAATTGAATCGAAAAGAATCGAATCGAATCAAAACGAATCAAATCAAATCGAAAAGAATCGTATTGAATCGAATTGAATCGTAAAGAATCCAATCGACCGTAATCGATTCGAATTGAAAAGAATCGAATCGAAAAGAATCAAATCGAACCGAAAAGAAAGGAATCGAATCGAATAGAATCTAATCGAATGGTATCATTGAATCGAAAAGAATCGAATCATATCGAATTGAATTGAAAAGAATCAAATCGAATAGAATCGAAAAGATTCGAATCGAATCAAAAAGAATCGAATCGTATCGAATCAAATCGAATAGAATCGAGTCGAATACAACGAAAAGAATCAAAATGAATCGAAAAGAATCGAATCAAATCGAATCAAATATTATAGAATCGAATCGAAAAGAATCGAATTGAATAGCATCGAGACGAATCGAATCGAAAAGAATCAAATTGAATAGCATCGAAACGAATCGAATCAAAATGAAAAGAATCGAATAGAAAAGAATCTAATCGTATCGAATGGAATCGAAAAGAATCGAATCATATCGAATTGAATCGAAAAGAATCGAATCGAATCATATCGAATTGAAAAGAATCGAATTGAATCGAATTGAATTGAAAAGAATCGAATCGAACTGAATCGAAAAGAATCGAATCGAAATGTAACAAATTGAATCCAAATGATCGAATCGAATCAAATCGAAAAGAATCGAATCGAAACGAAAAGAATCGAATAGAATCGAACTGAAAATAACTGAATCTAATCGAATCGAATAGAATAGAATCGAACAGAATTGAATCGAATGAAAAGAATCTTATCGAATCGAATCGAAAAGAATCGAATCGAATCGAATGGAGAAGAATCAAATCGAATCGAATCGAAAAGAATTGAATTGAAAAGAATCGAATCGAAGAGAATCTAATCGAAACGAAAAGAATCAAATCGAATCGAAAAGAATAGAATCAAAACGAAAAGAGACGAATTGAATTAAATCGAAAAGAATCGAATAGAAAAAAATTGAATCGAATCGAATCGAAAAGAATCGAATTGAAAAGAATAGAATCAAAAAATTCGAATCGAATCGAATCAAAATGAATCGAATCGAATCAAATTGATTGAAAAGATCAAGTCAAAAAACATCAAAGAGAATCGAAACGAATCGAAACTAATCGAATCGAATTGAAAAGAATCGTATCAAATCAAATCTAAAAGAATCGAATCGAATCGAAAAGAATCGAATCGAATTTAATTGAAAAGAATCGAATCCAATTGAATTGAGTTGAAAAGAATTGAATCGAACAGTATCAAATCGAATTGAAAAGAATTCAATCAAACGGAAAAGAATCGAATCGAAACGAAAAGAATCGAATCGAATCGAATTCGAAAGAATCGAATTGAATTGAAATGAGAAGAATCGAATCGAATTGCATCGAAACGAAAATAATTGAATCGAGTTGAATAAAAAATAATCGAATCAAATCAAATTGAAAATAATTGGAATTGAATCGAATCGATAATCGAATCGAATCAAATCGAGTCAAATCGAAAATAATCGAATCGAATCAAATGGATTCAAAAACAATTGAATTGAATCGAATCGAAAAGAATCGAAAAGAATCAAACCGAATCAAAAAGAATCGAAAAGAATTGAATCGAGTAGAATCGAATCGAAGCTAGGGGAAAAGAATTGAATCAAATCAAAAATTATCTAAACGAATCCAATGAAATCCAAAAGAATTGAATCGAATCGAATCGAAAAGTATCGAATCGAAATGTAACAAATCGAATCCAAATGATCGAATCGAATCAAATCAAAAAGAATCGAATCGAAAAGAATCGAATTGAATTGAATCGATTCAAGAAGAATCGAATTGAATGGTATCAAATCGAAAAGAATTGAATTGTATCAAATCGAATCGAATCGAAAAGAATCGAAGAGAATCTAATCGAAACGAAAAGAATCGAATCGAATCGAATTGAAAAGAATCGAATTGAAGAGAATCTAATCGAAACGAAAAGAATCGAATCGAATCGAATTGAAAAGAATCGAATCGAATTGAAACGAAAAGAATCAAATCGAAAAGAATGGAATTGAAAAGAATGGAATCGAAAAAATCGAATCGAAAAGAATCGAATCGAATCGTATCGAATTGAAAAGAATCGAATCGAATCGAAAAGAATCGAATCAAATGGAATCGAATCGAATGAATCGAAAAGAATCGAATCGAATCGAATTGAATAGAAAAGAATCGAATAGGGGATCCCTGGGTGGCGCAGCGGTTTAGTGCCTGCCTTTGGCCCGGGGCACAATCCTGGAGACCCGGGATCGAATCCCACATCGGGCTCCCGGTGCATGGAGCCTGCCCTTCCTCTGCCTGTGTCTCTGCCTGTCTCTCTCTCTCTCTGATGACTATCATAAATAAATAAAAATCTTTTAAAAATGTTTTAAAAAAAAGAATCGAATAGATTCGAATTGAAATGAATCGAAAAAATCGAAACGAATGGAATCATATCGAATGGAAAAGAATCCAATCGAATTGAAAAGAATCGAATCGAACGTAATCGAAAAGAATCGAATAGAAATGTAACAAATTGAATCCAAATGATCGAATCGAATCAAATCGAAAAGAATCGAATCGAAACGAAAAGAATCGAATAAAATCGAATTGAAAACAATCGAATCGAATCGAATCGAATGGAATAGAATCGAACAGAATTGAATCGAACGAAAAGAACCTTATCGAATCGAATCGAAAAGAATCTAATCGAATCGAATGGAGAAGAATCAAATCGAATCGAATCGAAAAGAATCGAATAGAAAAGAATCTAATCGAAACGAAAAGAATCAAATCGAATCGAAAAGAATCGAATCGAAATGAAGAGTCGAGTCGAATCGAATCGAAAAGAATCGAATAGAAAAAAATCGAATCGAATCGAATCGAAAAGAATCGAATTGAAAAGAATAGAATCGAAAAATTCGAATCGAATCGAACCGAAATGAATCGAATCGAATTAAATCGATTAAAAAGATCGAATCAAAAAACATCAAAGAGAATCGAAACGAATCGAAACGAATCGAATCGAATCAAATCGAATTGAAAAGAATCGTATCAAATCAAATCTAAAAGAATTGAATCAATCGAATCAAAAAGAATGGAATCGAATTGATTCGCATCGAAAAGAATCGATCGAATCGTATTGAATCGAAAAGAATCTAATCAAATCGAAAAGAATCGAATCGAATGGAATCGAATCGAATCGAAATTAATCGAAAAGAATCGAATCGAATCAAATTGAATCGAAAAGAATTGAATCAAAGAATATCAAATCGAATTGAAAAGAATTGAATCAAATCGAAAAAAATCGAATCGAAACGAAAAGAATCGAATCGAATCAAATTCGAAAGAATCGAATTGAATTGAAATGAGAAGAATCGAATCAAATTGCATCGAATCGAAAATAATTGAATCGAATTGAATAAAAAATAATCAAATCGAATCGAATCGAAAATAATTGGAATTGAATCGGATCGATAATCGAATCGAATCAAATCAAGTCGAATCGAAAATAATCGAATCGAATCAAATGGATTCAAAAACAATTAAATCGAATCGAATTGAATCGAAAAGAATCGAATTGAATCAAAAAGAATCAAACCGAATCAAAAAGAACCGAAAAGAATTGAATCAAGAAGAATCGAAATGAATTTAATCGAGTAGAATCAAATCGAAGCTAGGGTAAAAGAATCGAATAGAATCAAAAATTATCTAAATGAATCCAATTAAATCCAAAAGAATTGAATCGAATCGAATCGAAAAGAACCGAATCAAAATGTAACAAATCTAATCCAAATGATCGAATCGAATCAAATCGAAAAGAATCGAATTGAATCGAAAAGGATCAAACCGAATCAAAAAGAATCGAAAAGAATTGAATCAAGAAGAATCGAAATGAATTGAATCGAGTAGAATCAAATCCAAGCTAGGGTAAAAGGATCGAATCAAATAAAAAATTATCTAAACGAATCCAATTAAATCCAAAAGAATTGAATTGAATCGAATCGAAAAGAATCGAATCAAAATGTAACAAATCGAATCCAAATGATCGAATCGAATCAAATTGAAAAGAATCGAATCGAATCGAAAAGAATCGAATTGAATCGATTCGAGAAGAATCAAATCGAATGGTATCGAATCGAAAAGAATCGAATCGTATCGAATCAAATCGAAAAGAATCGAATCGAAGAGAATATAATCGAAACGAAAAGAGTCGAATCGAATCGAATCAAAAAGAATCGAATTGAAACGACAAGAGGCGAAGTGAATCGAATCGAAAAGAATCAAATTTAAAAGAATCGAATCGGGGATCCCTGGGTGGCGCAGCGGTTTGGTGCCTGCCTTTGGCCCAGGGCGCGATCCTGGAAATCCAGGATCGAATCCCACATCAGGCTCCCGGCGCATGGAGCCTGCTTCTCCCTCTGCCTATGTCTCTGCCTCTCTCTCTCTCTGTGACTATCATAAATAAATAAAAAAATAAAAGAATCGAATCGAATTGAAAAGAATCGAATCGAAAAATTGAATCAAAAAAAGAATCGAATCGAATCATATCGAATCGAAAAGAATCGAATCGAATCGAATTGAATCGAAAAGAATCGAATCGAATTGAATAGAAAAGAATCGAATAGATTCGAATCAACATGAATCGAAAAAAATCGAAACGAATCGAATCATATCAAATTGAAAAGAATCGAACCAAATCAAAAAGAATCGAATCGAAAAGAATCGAATCGAACAGACCGAAAAGAATCGAATCGAAAAGAATCGTATCGAATCGAATCAAATAGAATCAAAAGAATCGAATCGATTCAAATCGACTTGAATCGAAAGGAATCGAATCGAACAGTATCGAATCTAATTGAAATGAATCGAATCAAATAAAATAGAAAAGAATCAAATCGAAACGAAAGGAATCGAATCGAATCGAATCGAATTGAAAAGAATTGAATCGAATCGAAAAGAATCGAATCGAAATGAAAAGAATCGAATTGAATCGAAATGATCGAATTGAAAAGTATCGAATTGAATCGTATCGAATCAAAAAGAATCAAATCAAATCGAATCGAAAAGAAGAGAATCGTATTTAATTGAATCGAAAAGAATTGAATCGAAAAGAACCGAGTCGAATCAAAATGAATCGAATCAAATCGAATAGAATCGTATCGAATCGAATCGAATTGAATCGAAAAGAATCGGATCGAATCTTATATACTTGAATCAAAAAGATTCGAGTCGATTCGAATCGAAAATATCAAACCGAATAGAAAAGAATCGAGTCGAAAAGAAAAGAATCGATTCAAATCGAAAATAATTGAATTGAATCAAAATGATTCGAATCGATACGAAACGAATCGAATCGAAAATAATAGAATCGAATTGAACCGAATCGAAATGAAAATAATCAAATTGAATCGAATTGAAAATAATCGAATCAAATCAAATCGAAAATAATTGAATCGAATCTAATAGAAAATAATCGATTCGCATTGAATTGAATCGAAAATAATCGAATTGAACTGAATTGAAAATAATGAAATCGAATCGAAAATAATCGAATCGAAAGTAATCTTATCGAATTGAAAATAATCGAATCGAATCTAATCGAAAATAATTGAACCGAATCAATCGAATTGAGTTGAAAATAATCGAATCGAACCGAATTGAATCGAAAATAATCGAATTGAATCGAATCGAAAAGAATCGAAACGAAACAAAAAGAATCGATCGAATCAAAAATAATCGGATCAAGTCGAAAATAATCGAATCAAATCCAATCAAATCGAATTGAAAATAATCAAATTGAATTCAAATGAATCGAAAATAATCGAATCGAACCGAAATGAATCGAATCAAATAAAAAATTATCGAATCGAATTGAATAAAAAATAATCGAATCTAATGCAATCGAATCGAATCAAAAATATTCTAATAGCATCGCATTGAATTGAAAATAATCGAATCGAATCGATAAGAATCGAATCAAATCGAATCGAAAATAATCGAATCAAACCATCGAATTGAGTCGAATCAAAAATAATCGAATCGCATCAAAAAGAATCAAATTGAATCGAATCGAATCGAATTGAAAAGAATCGATCAAATCAAAAAGAATCGAATCGAATCGAAAAGAATCGAATCGAAAAGTATCGAATCGAATTGAATCAAATCAAATCGAACAGAATTGAATCGAATCAAATCGAAAAGAATCAAATCGAATCGAAAAGAATAGAATCGAAAAGAATAGAATTGAATCGAATTGAAAAGAATAGAATTGATTCGAAAACATTCGAATCGAATTGAATCAAACCGAAAAGAATCAAATCGAAATCGAAATCAATCAAATCAAATCGAATCGAAAAAAATCGAATCGAATCGAAAAGAATCAAATCAAAACAAAAGATTTGAATCGAATTGAATCGAATCAAAAGGAATCGAATCGAAAAAATCGAATCGAATTGAAAAGAATAGAATCGAATTGAATCGAAGAGAATCAAATCGAAAAGAATAGAATTGAATTGTATCGAAAAGAATCGAATCAAATCGAATGGAAAAGAATCGAATCGAATCGAAAAAAAATTGAGTCGAATTGAAAAGAATCGAATCGAATTGTAAAGAATCGAATTGAATCGCATCAAAAAGATTTGAATCGAATCGAACTGAAAAGAATCGAATTGAAATGAATCGAATCAAAAAGACTAGAATCGAATCGAATCAAAAAGAATCGAATCGAATAAAATTGAATCGAATAGAAAAGAATCTATCTAATCGAAAAGAATCAAATCGATAAGAATCGAATTGAAAGAATTGAATCGAATCGATTCGAATCGAAAAGAATTGAATCATATCGAATCGAATCGAATCGAAAAGAATCGAATCGAATCAAATCTCTAACCTTAACCCCTAACCCCTAACACTAAACCTATCCTAACCCTAAGCCTTAACCCTAACACTTAACCCTAACCCTAACCGTAATGCTAACCCTAACCCTAACCCCTAACCCTACCCCGAACACTAACCCTAAACTTAACCCGTACCCTAACCAAACCCATACCCTAACCCTAACAGGTACACTAACACTAACCTGTACCCCAACCCTAATCCAGACCCTAACCCGTATCCTAACCCTAAGCCCGTCCCCTAACCCGTACACTAACCCGTCCCCTAAACCTAACCTAACCAGTACTCTAACACTAACCCATATCCTAACCCGTACCCTAACCCGTATCCTAACCCTAACACTAACACGTACCTAACCATAACCCTAACCCTAACCCTAACCCTAACCCTAACCCTAACACCTAACCGCTAACCCTAACCCTAAACCAAAACCTAACCCTAACCCCTAACCCTAACCTTAACCCCTACCCCTACCCCTAACCCTAACCTGAACCCCTAACCACTAACCCTAAACCTAACACTAACCTTTAACCCGAACCCTTAACCCTAACACTAACCCTAACCCTAATCCTAACACTAACCCAAACCCAACCCTAAACACTAACCCTAACCTTAACCCCTAACCTTAACCCTAACACTAACACTAACCCTAACACCTAAACACTAACCCTAGCCCTAACCCCTAACCGCTAACCCTAACCCTACCCCTAACCCTTAACCCTAACCCTTAACCCGAACCCTAATCCAAAACCTAACCCCTAACCCTAACCAAAACCCGTAATCCCTAACCCTAACCCTTAACCCTACCCTTAACCCTAACCCTAACCCAAACCCTAACCCTAACCCCAAACCCTATCAGTAACCCCAAACCTTAACCCTAACCCTAACGCAAACACTACCCCTAACCCTAACCCCTAACCCTAACCTCTAATGATCTCCGTAACCCTTAAACTCAACACTTAACCCTAAACCTAAACCTAAACCTTACCCTAACCTGTACCCTAACCCTAACCGAACCCTAACCGTAACCCGTACCCTAACCCTAACCCGTACCCTAACCCTGAACCATACCCTAACCCCAACCTTAACCCGTACACTAACCCTAACCCGTATCCTAACACTAACCCATACCCTAACCCTAACACGTAACCTAAATCTAACCCTGACCCTAACCCAAACAATAACCTAACCTAACCCTAACCCGTGCCCTAACCCTTACGCTAACCCCAACCCTAATGCTAACCCGTACACTAACCCTAAATGGTACCCTAACACTAACCCTAACCCGTACCCTAAACCTAACCCTAAAATTAACCCTAACCCGTACCCTAACCCTATACCATACCCTACCCTAACCCTAAACATAACCCGTACCCTAACACTAAAACTACCCCTAAACCAAACGCTAACTCTAATCATAACCCTAACCCTATCTCTAAACCTAACCCTAAACCTAACCTAACTGTAACCCTCACACTAACCGTATCCCTAACACATAAACTAACCCTAACCCTAACCCTAACCCATAAACTAAACCTAACCCTAACCCTAACCCTAAACAGTGCCCTAACCCTAACATGTACCTTAACCCTAACCCTAACCCTAAACCTAACCCTAAGCCGTACCCTAACCCTAACCCTAATCCGTACCCTAACCCATACCGTGACCCTAAACCTAACCCGTACCCTAAACCTAACCCTAACTCTAACCTGAACCCTAACTCTAACCTGTACCCTAACCCTAAACCATAACGTAACCTGTACCCTAACCTGTACCCTAACCCGTACCCAAACCCTAATCCTATCCCGTTCCCTAACCCAAACCCTAACACTAACCCGTACACTAACCCGTAACCGTAGCCATACCCTAACCCATAAACAAACCTATACCCTACCCCTAACCCTAACCTGAACCCGTACCCTAAGCCTAAGCCTAACCCCAACCCTAACCCTAACCCGTTCCCTAACCCTAACCCAAAACATATCCCATACCCTAACCCTAAACCTAACCCTAACCCATAACCTAACCCTAACCCGTAACCTAAACCTAACACTATACCTAACCCTAAACAGTACCCTAACCCTAGCCCTAACCCTAAAGACTAACCCTACCCCTAACCCTAACCGAAACCTAACCCTAACACTAACCCTAACCGTAACCTACCCTAACCCTAACCCTAACCCGTACCCTAACCCAAACCCTAACACCGTAAACCTAACCCTATCCTGTACCCTAACCCTAACCCTAACCCTAACCCAAACCCTAACCGTTACCAGTACACTAACCCATACCTTAACCCGTACCGTAATCCATACCATATCTCTAAACCGTACCCTAACCCTAACCCTAACCCGTACCCTAACCCTAATCTGTACCCTAACCTAAGCCTAAACCGAACCCTAATCATAACCCTAACACTAACCCTAACCCGTAGCCTAACCCGAACCCGAACCCTAAACATAACCGAAACTCTAACTCTAACCCTAACCCTAACGCTGAACAGTACCCTAAACCTAACCCTATCCCATACACTAACCCTAAACCTAACCCTAAACCTAACCTTAACCCATACCCTAATCCTAACCCGTACCCTAACGCTTACCCTAAGCCTCACCCGTACCCTAACCCAAACTCTAACCCATACCCTAACCCTAATCTTACCCCAACCCTAAACCTAACGAAACCCAATCCCTAATCCTAACCTTAACCCTAACCTAATCCTAACCTTAACCCTTACCCTATCCCTAACCCTAACTCGTAACCTAACCCTAACCCTAACCCTAAACAGTACCCTAACTTTAACCCTAACCCGTACCCTAACCCTAACCCTAACCGTAAACCTAAACCGAACCCTAACCCGTACCCTAACACTAACACTAACCCATACCCTAACCCGTAACCTAACCCGTAACCTAACTCTAACCCTAAACCTAATCCTAACCCGTAGCCTACCCCTAACCCTAACCTGAACCCTAACCCTAACCCTAACTCTAAGCTTAAACAGGACCCTAACCCTAACCCGTAACCTAACTCAAACTTTACAGCGTTGGAAGTCAGGTCGTTCCATGAATAAAGCTCTACTGCACCTGGAGACACAACCTTGAAGCCTGCAGCTTGCCCCTTGCGTCCCATGAGCGTCTCACAAACATGTCTAGTGAGGATGTTCGTAACTCCATCTGCAGGCAGTGTGGAACTGGGAAGGACCGCGTGTCAGCTCATCTTGCAGAAGGAAGTTCCCCAGAGAGACAGCTTTCAACTAGGTACTCAGGTTTGGAAGTTAGTATGTAGCTCCCTTCTGAGGGAGGAATTACTCAGAAGTTGGATTGGGCTAGGAGACACTTGCCTCTCACAAAAATTGTGTCCCGTATCGAACGACGTCCTTTCGAAGTGAAAGGTACAGGCGGTCAGCATGTGGGAGGAACAAGGCATAAGCTCATCCAAAGGAGTGTGCATCACTTGGAGGCAGGTGTCCGGTAGTCGCGAATTGACAATGCAGACACTTGGTTCTCACTCCGCTACTGTCCCGCATAGAAGGGAATGCTGTGGAAGCGATCCGTACAGGCCGTCAGATTGTGGGAGGTACAGGCCATAAGCTCAACTCTGAGAAGCGTGTATGCCTTGCAGGCTCTGCTAGCCACTCTTTTATGGGAGTTAGAACCTAGCTACACTTTAATTGAACAAGGCTGTTGGAAATCGCTGTATTGAACTCAGTTACAAGTGACTACAAGCCCGAAACGTCTACATGCTTTTCACAACCTCTTCCAGCACCTAACATAAGGATGTTAGGACCTATGTCTACAGGCAGTCAGGTTGCGGGAGGGTCCTGCCCTCACCTCAACTCTCACAAGGAAGCATGCCTAGAAGCCAGCTTTCAACTAGCTGCATTTTTCTGGCCCTGAGAACGCAGCAGTATTCTAACTCAGGAGGTTCCAAGAATACCACTCTACTCCACCTGGAGACACCTTCCAGGCCTGCATTATTCCACTTGCGTCTCACAAGCTTCTGACAAGGGTCTCTGGTGAAGACGTTGGAAAGACATTCTGCAGGCAGTGTGGAACTGTGAGGGACTGCGTGTGAGCCCAACTCTCGGATGTAAGTTGCCGTTGGATGCAGGGTTCAATTAGCTAGTATGGAACTTAGTATGTAGCACCAGTCTAAGACAGGAATTATTAGGAAGTCGCGGGATTGAGCTTGGAGGCACTACTCTTGTGGGCCTCACCTGGATGAGGTGACTGGTTCTCACCTGGGACTCAACTGGACCTGATAACTTCACTCCACACTTTGGCCTCACCTGGCCCTGATGACTCTGGGCCCCACCTAGGCCTCAATCTGGACTTGATGACTGTGGTCCCCACCTGGGTCTCACCAGGACCTGGTGACTCTTGTTCCCACATGACCCACACCTGGACCTGGTGACTGTGGTGTTCTTGTAGACTCACATTTACCTGGTGATTCTAGTCCCCACCAGGGCCTCACCTGGATCTGGTGACTCTGGCCTGCAGGTTGGCCTCACCTGGACCTGGTGAGTGGGGTTGCCACCTGGGCCTCACCCATACCTGGTGACACAGGTCCCCACGTGGGCCTCACTTGGACCTGGTGAATCTGGTCCTTACCTGGTCCTCACCCGGAACTGGTAACTCTGGTCACCACCTGGGCCTCACCTGGACCTGGTGAATCTGGTCCCCATCTGGGCCTCATGCAGTCCTGGTGACTTTGTTCCCCACCTGGACCTGATTGCTGTGGACTCCTTGGCCTCACCTGGAACTGGTGACTCTGATCCTAACTGGGCCTCACCCAGATCTGGTGACTCTGGTCCTCACCTGTGGACCATTATGACCTGGATACTCTGTTCCACACCTGAGCCTCACCTGGACATGATGACTCTGGATCCCCTCTGGGCCTCACCCTGACATGGTGACTCTGGTCCCCATGTAGGGGGGTGATGTCACATGGACCAGGTGAATCTGGTACCCCTCTAGGCCTCAACTAGACCTGGTGACTCTGGTCCTCAACTGGGCCTCACCAAGACCTAGTGAATATGCTCCCCACCTGTGCCTCATCTGGACCTGGTGACTCTGGTTCTACCTGGACATCATCGGGACATGGTTACTCTATTCCCCACTGGGACTGACCTGATCCTGGTAACTCTGGTCCTGACTTTGGCCTCTTCTGTACCAGGTGACTCTGGCTCCACCTGGGCCTCACCTGGAACTGGTGACTCTGATCCTCAGCATGGCCTCACCTGACCTGGTGACTGTGGTTCCCATCGGGACCTCACCTGGACCTCATGTCTCTGGTCCCACCTGGGCCTCACCAGGACCTGGTGTCTCTGGTACCCACCTGGATAGCATCAGGATATGGTTACACTGTTCACTAACAGTGACCCAGCTGGACCTATTAACTCTGGTCTTCACCTGGGCCACACCTGGACATGGTGACACTGGTTCCCACCTGGGTCTCACCTGGACCTGGAGAGTCGGATCCCCACCTGGTCCTCACCTGTAACTGGTGATTCTCATTCCCACATGGACATCATGTGGACCTGGTGTCTGCAGTGTTTCTAGCTTCTCATGTACCTCGTGACTCTGGTCCCCACCAGGGCCTCACTGGGACCTGGTGAGTGTGGTTGCCACCTGCACCTCACCTGGACCTGGTGATTCTGGTCTGCACCTGAGACTACCCTGGATCTGGTGACTGTGGTCCCCACCTGGGCTTCACCTGGATTTGGAGACTCCGATCCCCATCTGGGCCTCACCTGGCCCTGTTGACCATGGTCCTCAACTGGGCATAATTGGGACCCGGTGACTGTGTTCCACAACTGGACCTCACCTGGACCAGGTGACTTTGGTCCCCCTCTGGGTCTCACTGTGCCCTAGTGACTGTGAACCCCACTTTGGCCTGACTTGGACCTGCTGACCCTGGTTGCCACCTGCGCCTGACCTCGAACTGTTGACTCTCGTTCTTTCAAGGGCCTCCCCTGTACCTGGTGATCCTGGTCCCCACCTGGGCCTCACCTGGATGTGGTGACTTGTCACCACCGGGGACTCACCTGGACCTGGTTACTGTGTTCCACACCTGGGCCTCAAGTAGACCTGTTGACCATGGTCCCCAAGCCGGCCTCACATGGACCTGTTGCCTCTGATCCCCACCGGGGCCTCACGTGTACCTGGTAACTCTGGTCCTCACCTGGGCCTCATCTGGACCTAGTGACTCTGGTCCCCACCTGGGCTTCACCTGGATCTGGTGACTCTGGTCCCCACCTGGACTTCACCTGGATCTGGTGACTCTGGTCCCCACCTGGACTTCACCTGGATCTGGTGACTCTGGTCCCCACCTGGACCTCTCCTGGACCTGGTGACTCTCTTTCCAATATGGACCTCACCTGGATCTGGTGACTCTGGTCCTCAGTTTGGCCTCACCTGGACCTGGTGTCTCTCGTCCCCACTTTGACCTAACTCAGAACTGCTGAATCTTGCCCCACCTAGGCCTCACCCAGACCTGGTGACTCTTGTCCCCAGCTATGCCTCAATTCGACCTGATGAATCTGGTCCTCACGTGGGCCTCACATGGACCTGGGACTCAGCTGGATAGATGGCTCTTGTTCCCACAAGGGGCTCACCTGATACTGGTGACTGTGGTCTTATTCTATGCCTCACCAGGACCTAGTGATTCTGATCCCCATCTGGGCCCGGCATGGCCCTAGTGACTCTGGTCCTCACCCAGGCATCACTGGGACCTGGATACTCTATTCCACACCTGGGCCTCACTTTGACCAGGGACCTCTGGTCCCATTCTGGGCCTCAAACTAAAATGGTTACTCTGGTTCCCCCTCTGGGCCTCACCCTTACCTGGTGACTCTGGTCACCCCTTGGGCTTCACTTGGACCTGGTGAATCTGGTCCTTAGCTGGTCCTCACCTGGATCTGGTGACTGGTCACCACCTGGGCCTCACCTGGACTTGGTGAATCCTGTTGCCACCTGGGCCTCACCTGGACCTTGTGACTGTGGTCCCACCTAGACCTCACCTGGATCTGGTGGCTCTGGTTCCCATATGGGGCTCTCCTGGACCTGGTTCCTGTGGTCTCCATCTGGCCTCACCTGGAACAAAATGACTCTGATCCATATTTGGGCCTCACCTGGACCTGTTGACTCTGGTCCTTACCTGGGCATCATTGGGACCTGGTTACTCTCTTATATACCTGGGCCTCACCTGGACCTGGTGACTCTGGTCCCCCTCTGGACCTCACCCTGACCTGGTGACTGTGGTCTCACCTGGGCTTCACCTGGATGAGGTGACTGGTTCCCACAGGGACCTCACCTGGACCTGGTGACTCAGGTCCTCATATGGGCATCATGGGACCTGGTTTCTCAGTTCCACATCGGGGCCTCACCTGGACCTAGTGATTCTCGTCCCCCTCTGGGCCTCACCCTGATGTGGTGACTCTGGTCCCCACCTGGATATCACCAGAACCAGGTGACTCTGGTCCCCCTCTGGGACTCACCCGGAGCTGGGGACACTGGTCCTCAACTGGGCCTCAACAGGACCTGGTGAATCTACTCCTCACTTAGGCCTCGTCTGGACCTTGTGACTCTTGTCCCGCCTGGCATCAATGGGACATGGTTACTCTGTTCCCCACATGGGCTTCACCTGGACATGATAACTTTGCTCCACACTTTGGCCTCACCTGGCCCTGATGACTCTGGGCCCCCCACCTAGGCCTCAATCTGGACCTGGTGACTGTGGTCCCCACCTGGGTCTCACCTGGACCTGGTGACTCTCGTTCCCACATGAACCACACCTGGACCTGGTGACTGTGGTGTTCTTGTAGACTCACATTTACCTGGTGACTCCAGTCCCCACCAGGGCCTCAACTGGATCTGGTGACTCTGGCCTGCAGATTGGCCTCACCTGGACCTGGTGAGTGGGGTTGCCACCTGGGCCTCACCCATACCTGGTGACTCAGGTCCCCACGTGGGCCTCTTGGACCTGGTGAATCTGGTCCTCACCTGGGCATCATAGGTACCTGGTTACTCTGTTCCACACCTGAGCCTCACCTGGACATGATGACTCTGGAAACTCTCTGGGCCTCACCCTGACCTGGTGACTCTGGTCCCCATCTGGATGTCACCTGGACCAGGTGATTCTGGTACCCCTCTAGGCCTCGACCAGACCTGGTGACTCTGGTCCTCAACTGGGCCTCACCTGGACCTAGTGAATATGCTCCCCATCTGGGCCTCATCTGGACCTGGTGACTCTGGTCCCTACCTGGGCATCATCGGGACATGGTTCCACTGCATGGCCTGCAGGTTGGCCTCACCTGGACCTGGTAACTCTGGTCCGTACCTGGGCATCATCGGGATACGGTTCCTCTGCATGGCCTGCTGGTTGGCCTCACCTGGACCCGGTAACTCTTGTCCTCACTTTGGCCTCTTCTGTACCAGGTGACTCTGGCCCCACCTGGGCCTCACCTGGAACGGGTGACTCTGATCCTCAGCAGCATGCCTCAAATGCACCTTTCCACTAGCTGCGTTCATATGGCCGTGAGAATGTAGCTACATTGTAAGTCAGGAGGTTCCATGTATACCACTCTACTGCACCTAGAGACACAAACATTGAAGCCTGCAGCTAGCTCCTTTTGTCCTATGAGCTTCTGACCAACACGTCTAGTGAAGATGTTCGAAATTTCATCTGAAGGCCATGAAGGTGAGCTCAAGTCTCAGAAGAAAGTACCCTTTGGACACTGCGTTCCACTAGCTTCTCATGTACTTACTATGTAGCACCAATCGTAGAGTGCAGTTCCTCACATATCTCTGGATTGGGCTTGGAGACACTAGGCGTGTGGGCCGGCACCTTCCACTAACCTCTCACAACCCTTCTGTCACGATTCAAGCCTAGGCCTGATAGGAGCGAAGTGTACCTGCAGTCAGCATGTGGGAGGTACAGGGCATAATTTCAACTCTCAGAAGTGTGTATGTTTTACAGGCAGATGTCTGCTAGACACTTATTTATGGGAGGTAGAACCGAGGTACACTCTAATTAAATAAGGACGTTGGCAATCGCTGCATTTAACTCAGATATACGTGAGTCAGGCCTGTCACTTCCACATGCTTTTCACACAACCTCTTCCAGCACCTAACATAAAGATTCTAGGACTTATGTCTACAGGCAGTCAGGATGCGGGACGGTCCTGCCCTGACCTCAGCTTGTACAAAGAAGCATGCCTAGAAGTCAGCTTTCAACTAGCTGCGTTCTTATGGCAGTGAGAATGTAGCAGTATTCTAATTCAGGAGGTTCCAAGATTACCACTCTACTGCACCTGGAGACACCTTCCAGGCCTGCATTATTCCACTTGCGTCTCACAAGCTTCTGACAAACGGCTCTGGTGAAGATGATCAAAACTCATTCTGCAGGCAGTGTGGAACTGTGAGGGACTCGGTGTGAATTCAACTCTCAGAAGAGAGACTCTTTTGGACTCGGGGTTCAGATAGCTTCTCACCTATGGAAATTAGTATGTAGCACCTGTCTAAGACAGGAATTACTAGGAAGTCGCTGGATTGAGCTTGGAGGCACTAGTCTTGTGTGCCGGGACTTTCCACTTACCTCCCACAACACTTCAGTCATGCATCGAGCCTAGGCCTTTTAGCAGCGAAGTGTACCTGCAGGCAGGATGTGGGAAATACAGGCCATAAGCTCAACTCTCAAAAGTGTGTACGCCTGGGAGGCAGATGTCTGCTACCCACTCGTCCATGGGAGTTAGAAACTAGCTACACTCTTTGAAGAAGGTCGTTTGAAATAGCTGTATTCAATTCAGATAATCAGGAGTACGGGCCTGAAACTTCCACATGCATTTCACCGACCTCTCCCAGCCCCTAACATAAGCATATTAGCAGGTACGTGTATGGGCAGGCAGGATGCGGGAGGGTCCTTCCATGAGCTCAGCTCTCAGAAGGAAGCATGCCTAGAAGCCAGCTTTTTACTAGCTCGTTCGGATGGCCGTGAGAACGTAGCAGCATTGTAAGGCAGGACGTTCCATGAATACTGCTCTACTGCACCTGGAGACACAACCATTGAAGCCTGCAGCTGGCCCTTGCATCCCATGAGCTTCAGACAAACATGTTTAGTGAGGATTTTCGTAACTGCATGTGCAGGCAGTGTGGAACTGGGAAGGACCGCGTGTCAGCTCATCTCTGAAAGGGAAGTTCCCCAGAGAGAGAGCTTTCAGCCAGGTACTCAGGTTTCGAAGTTAGTATGGAGATCCCATTTGAGGGAGGAATTCCTCAGAATTCGCTGGATGGAGCTAAGAGACACTTGCCTCTCACAAAACTTGCATCCCATATCGAACGAAATCCTTTAGAAGCATAGCGTACAGGCGGTCAACCTGTGGGAGGTTCAAGTCCTAAGCTCAATCCAAAGGAGTGTGCATTCCTGGGAGGCAGCTGTCCCTAGGCGCGAAATTGACAAGGCAGACACTTGGTTCTCACTCCGCTCCTCTCCCGCATACACCGAAATGCTGTGGAAGTGGAACGTCCATGTAGTCAGGATGGGGGAGGTACAGGCCATAAGTTCAACTCTCAGAAGTGTGTACGCTTTGCAGGCCGATGTCTGCTAGACACTTATCGAGGCGAGGTATATCCGAGCTACACTCTAATTGAACAAGGACATTGGCAATCCCTGTATTGAACTCAGATACACGTGAGTAGAGTCCTTACACTTCCACTGGCATTTCTCCAAACTCTCCCAGCACCTCACTTAAGGATGTTAACAGCTATGACAATGGGCAGCCAGGATTCGGGAGGGTCCTGCCCTGAGCTCAGATCTCACAAGTGAGCAAGGCTAGAAGCCAGTTTTCCACTAGCTTCATTCTAATGGCCGTGAGACCATAGCAGTCTTCTAACACAGAAGGTTCGAAGAATACCAGTCTCCTGCACCTGGAGATACCTTCCAGGCCAGCATTATTCCACTTGCGTCTCATAAGCTTCTGACAAACGTCTCAGGTGAAGATGTTCAAAACTCATTCTGCAGGCAGAGTGGAACTGTGAGGGACTGGGTGTGAATTCAACTCTCAGAAGAGAGATGCTTTTGGACTCAGGGTTCAGCCAGCTTCTCACGTATTGAACTAAGTAGGTAACACCTGTCTAAGACAGGAATTACTAATAAATCGCTGGATTGTGCTTGGAGGCACTAGTCTTGTGTGCCAGGACTTTCCACTTACCTCTCACAACACTTCAGTCACGCCTCGAGCCTAGGCCTGTTTGCAGCGAAGGGTACCTGCAGGCAGGATGTGAGAAATACAGGCCATAAGCTCAACTCTCAAAAGTGTGTACGCCTGGGAGGCAGATGACTGCTACCCAGTCGTACATGGGAGTTAGAAACTGGCTACACTCTTTGAAGAAGCCCGTTTGAAATCGCTGTATTCAACTCAGATAATCGAGAGTATAGGCCTGACACTTCCACAAGCATTTCGCCACCCTCTCCCAGCACCTAACATAAGCATATTAGCAGTTACGTCTACAGGCTGAAGGATGAGGGAGGGTCCTGACCTGAGCTTAGCTCTCAAAAGGAAGCATGCCTAGAAGCCAGCTTTCTACTAGCTTGTTCTGATGGCCATGAGAATGTGACAGCATTGTAAGGCGGTACACTTACAATGAATACCGCTTTACTGCACCTGGAGACACAACCTTGAAGCCTGCAGCTGGCCCTTGCGTCCCATGAGCTTCTGAAAACCTGTCTAGTGAGGATGTTCATAACTGCATCTGCAGGAAGTGTGGAACTGGGAAGGACTGCGTGTAAGCTCATCTCGCAGAAGGAAATTCCGCAGAGAGAGAGCTTTCAGCTAGTTACTCAGGTTTGGAAGTTAGTATGTAGCACCCCTCTGAGGGAGGAATTCCTCAGAAGTCGCTGGATGGAACTAAGAGACACTTGCCTCTTGCAAAACTTGCGTCCCGTATCGGACGAAATCCTTTGGAAGTGAAGCATACAGGCCGTCAGCATGTGGGAGGTACAAGCCATAAGCTCAATCCAAAGGAGCGTGCATGCCTTGATGGCAGCTGTCCGCTACGCACAAAATTGACAAGGGAGACACGTGGTTTTCACTCCGCTACTCTCCCGGATACAACGAAATGCTGTGGACGTGGAACATACAGGCAGTCAGGATGGGGGAGGTACAGGCCATAAGTTGAACTCGCAGAAGTGTGTTTGCTTTGCAGGCCGATGTCTGCTAGACACTTATCGAGACGAGGTATACAGGGGCTACACTCTAATTGAACATGGATGTTGGAAATCGCTCTATTGAACTCAGATACATATGAGTACAGTCCTGACACTTCCACTGACATTTCTCCAACCTCTCCGAACACCTAATATAAGGATGTTAGCAGCTACGACTACGGGCAGGCAGGATGCGGGAGGCTCCTGCCCTGAGCTCAGCTTTCAAAGGAGGCATGCCTGGAGGCCAGCTTTCTACTAACTGCGTTCTGATGGGTATGAGAACGTGGCCGCATTGTAATTCAGGATGTTCCATGAATACCGCTTTACTGCACCTGGAGACACAACCTTGAAGCCTGCAGCTTGCCCCTTGCATCCCATGAGCTTCTAACAAACATGTCTAGTGAGGATGTTTATAAGTGTATCTGCAGGCAGTGTGGAACTGGGAAGGACCACGTTTCAGCTCATCTCCGAGAGGGAAGTTCCCCAGAGTGAGCTTTCAGGTAGGTTCTCAGGTTTGGAAGTTAGTATGTAGCTCCCATCTGAGGGAGGAATTCCTTAGATGTTGCTGTATTGAAAAGAAAGAAAAGAAAGAAAGAAAAAGAAAGAAAGAAAGAAAGAAAGAAAGAAAGAGAAGAAAGAAAGAAAGAAAGAAGGAAGGAAGGAAGGAAGGAAGGAAGGAAGGAAGGAAGGAAGGAAGGAAGGAAGGAAGGAAGAAAGAGTGGCACCTGTGTGGCTCTGTCAGTTAAGCTTCTGCCTTAGGCTCAGATCATGATCCAGGTCCCAAGGCAGGCTCCCTGTTCAACAGAGAACCTGCTTCTCCCTCTCCCTCTTCCCCTCTCGCTCATGCTTTATCTCTACTCTCTCTCTCAAATAAATAAAAAACATCTTTGAAAAAGAAACAAACAAATCCACAAGAAAGAGAAATTGCCCATGTAGAATAATTTCAAACAATTTGTGAAGACATTCCACCCTCAAGTTCATGAGCATAGCTTCCCACTCTTAAGTGTGGAATACACATAGTAACTTCCTTCTACAAAATATAATATGAAAACCTTAAAATAATAATGATAATATAATACTAATACTAATAATAATAATAATAAAGAATAATAATAAAGAATCAGTTTACTACTGAGAAAGCTGACAAACACTACATCAGCAAGATGATCAGATCGATACCAAGACTGATAAATCATGTTGATAGTATCTATCCTTTATATGATATAATGAAAATGGCAGTATATCTCTGTATATAATCCACAAAAACAGTTCAGTCATGAGATAAACAACAGACATGTCCCAACTGAGGGAAATTTTACAAAATACTCTACTTGTCAAAGTGTTCCAGTTCAACAACAAGAAAAGGCTGAAAGACTGTCACAATCCAGATGAGCCTAAGGAAAGAGGACAAATGGAATGTGATTTGAGGATTGGTAACTTAGCAAAAACTAAGGAAATCTGAATAAACTATGGTCTTTGTTTTTTTTTTTGTCTTTGTTTAATGCGAATTTTTTTTTAAATTTATTTATGATAGTCACACAGAGAGAGAGAGAGAGGTGGAGACATAGGCAGAGGGAGAAGCAGGCTCCATGCACCAGGAGTCCGATGTGGGATTCGATCCCGAGTCTCCAGGATCACGCCCTGAGCCAAAGGCAGGCGCTAAACCGCTGCGCCACCCAGGGATCCCTAATGCGAATTTTTTAATATTGATTCATTAGCTCATATTTGTACCGTACTAATATAAGATATCAATAATTGGAGAAATTGAGTGCAAGTGCATGCGAATGCTCTGTACTATCTTCTCAGTTTCCCTATAAATCTTTGTTTTTTTCCTAATAAATAAGATTTATTTTGAAAATTGACAAATGAATCAGGCTCCAAGTGTGAAGACATTTTAAGAATTGTTGAATTGACTTTTGCCTTATTCTTAAAGAGTTCCTTTGATGGAAACAATTAAGAATTTTAGATCAAAGGAAAGAAAAACACTTATGAACACGTATAATGCCTCCTCAACCTGAAAAGCAGGAAAGGATAATAAATAGCAAAAATCAGATAAAAATACTTCTAGTACAATAGACACCATATTGCAAGTGCATTTAAAATTAGCGATGCATAACATTTATTTCCTTGACATTTGACTTCCAAAGAGTTCAAAGTGTTTCAGTGTCAGTTGAAACAGGGGAAGAATCTCAGGGAAGGATCCTTCACATAAATAATAGGACCACGGTAATAATGTCTCTCAGTTCTTTCCAAATCCATAAAGATGCATTTCCTGATGAGTGACTGAGCTGTGAAGAAAGAGATGAGAAACCCTCATCCCTCTGAATTACTTGTGTCAGAATATTTTGACCATAGTACCACGGATAGTAAATTATCCTTATTAACAGGAAATATGTCTCAGATTGGAATCTGAGCAATCAGATGGGCAGAGAAAAAATGCTTTGACTCGCTCTTCATCTTTTAAAGACAAAGGAGAGCTTTTTTATGTACAAAGTCTATTGTCAAAATAGCCTTAGGGAATAAAAGTCTGCAGCATGGAATCCCCCTGCACATCTGGGAAGCCCGTGCCCCAGGTCTTCCTGATTCGAAATCCCTGGGCCTGTCCCCCAACACAGGCTGCCACGCTGAGGTCATTTTCAATTGCTCTCTTAGGAGCTCTGGGGAAGGGGGAAGGAGCTAGATAGGATGTGACTGGAAGCCTGGAGGCCTAGAAAATTAAGGCCATACCAATTTAAATTCATTGTTAGCACAAGTCCAGCCATCCCAGGTCCCTGTGAAGAACAGCTGAAATTAACATTATTTCAGTTACTGGAAAAAGCAAAAGTTTACAGCTTAATGTCCTAGAAAGCCCCACAATAGAAACAAAACTGAGTCAAGGCCAAGGACAGGAAGCCTCTATTAGAATGAGAACAGAGCTCAATGCCCTTGAATGTCCCATATCAAAATGTAAACAGAACTTGAGGAATTGCTCCACCCCTTCTGGAGGTCCCTGAGACCAGCCCTTAAAACTAAGCTAAAACCCACCTCGGGGTCCAAGTCCCTGCTCCACTCTGTCATGTATACTTGCACACAAGCTCTAGCTTGTAAATAAACCCTCATGTGTTTGCATCAGTGTCGGCTTCTTGGTGGTTTCTCGGATTCACAATCTTGGGCACAACACTCTGAGATAAAAAAACAAAGCCAAAAGAAGCTCAGACGCAGGTAGAATAAAAGCAGGGTTCTGAGAGAATCGGTGGAGACCCAGGGGCTTGGGAGCTCTTCTGTGGAGGCCCATGCAGACTGGGGGGCAGGATGCTCAGCCCCAGAGCCAGAGGACCCAGAAACCCCACCCGCATCCGGCCAATCAGGGGGGGTCTCAAGGAGCAGCACTGTGCCGCTCACTGGAGGCCAGAGGTGCTGATGCCCACCCCACCTCTGACTCCGCAGGTGCATCTACCACACAGATGTGCACCTGATAATCAGCGCCAGAACCCATCCCCAGACCCTGCACAGACCACTCACTGCCACCATGTTGTCGGACCACAGAGGATGCAGAGATTCAGCTCTGCCTGGAAAGTAGGATATACCTTCCTTTGTACTTTGTGCTTTACTGTCATTTATTTTCCTTGATTTTTTTATTAATTTCTTATTTTAATTTTATGTATGTACCTTATATATTTCTTAATTTTACTTTCATGGTACTTTAATTGTGTTTCATATTTGGGGTTTAGAATCTTTTGAAATGCAGGCCAAAATAATCTGGTGGTTTTTTTTTTTTTTTTTTTTGGAGAGCAGTTATTATTGTTTTCCTTGGTTTTTCTTTTTCTTCCCTCTCTCTTTTCTGGAAAAGGTAATGAGATGGAGAAATTCACCTCCATAAAATAACATGAGATAGTACTCACAGCCAGGAAGTCCATCAATACACATATATGATGTCTAACTACATTTTAAAACAATGATTATAAAGATAGCAGCTGGGCTGGATAAAGAGCACAGAGGAAAACTAGAGAATCCCTTACTGTAGAAGTAAAACAACTAAAATCTAGTCAGGCCAAGTTAAAAATGCTATAACTGAGATGCAGTCCCACGTGGAAGCCATAAAAACAAGAAAAGTTATGGACCACAGAGACAGACGTAGGGAAGTCAGCCACTTATTAAAAAATAACATTCATATCTTAGGAGACTCAGAAGCTGAAGAGAGAGAACAGGTGGGCCTTGCTCAGACATTAGAAACGACAAATAACCACCATTTGCTTCAACGTGGATGTAACTGGAAGGTATTATGCTGAGTGAAGTAAGTCAATCAGAGAAGGACAAACATTGTATGTTCTCATTCATTTGGGGAATATAGATAATAGTGAAAGGGAATATAAGGGAACGGAGAAGAAATGTGTGGGAAATATCAGAAAGGGAGACAGAACATAAAGACTCCTAACTCAGGGGATCCCTGGGTGGCGCAGCGGTTTAGCGCCTGTCTTTGGTCCAGGGTGCGATCCTGGAGACCCGGGATCGAATCCCACATCGGGTTGCCGATGCATGGAGCCTGCTTCTCCCTCTGCCTATGTCTCTGCCTCTCTTTCTCTCTCTCTGTGTGTGTGACTATCATAAATAAAATTAAAAAAAAGACTCCTAACTCAAGGAATGAACTAGGGGTGATGGAAGGGGAGGAGGGCGGGTGGTGGGGGTGAATGTGTGATGGGCACTGAGGGGGGCACTTGACGGGATTAGCACTGGGTGTTATTCTGTATGCTGGCAAATTGAACACCAATAAAAATAACATTATTATTAAAATAAAAGAAAGAAATAAATAAAGAAGAAAGAAATAGAATGAAAGAAAGAAAGAAAGAAAGAAAGAAAGAAAGAAAGAAAGAAAGAAAGAAAGAAAGAAAGAAGGAAGGAAGGAAGGAAGGAAGGAAGGAAGGAAGGAAGGAAGGAAGGAAGGAGTGGCACCTGGGTGGCTCAGTCAGTTAAGCTTCTGCATTAGGCTCAGATCATGATCCAGGTCCCAAGGCAGGCTCCCTGTTTAGCAGGGAACCTGCTTCTCCCTCTCCCTCTGCCCCTCTCGCTCATGCTTTTTCTCCTCTCTCTCTCTCTCATATAAATAAATAACATCTTTGAAAAAGAAACAAACAAACTCAGAAGGAAGAGAAATCTCCCATGTAGAAGAATTTCAAACAATTCGTGCAGACATACCACACTCAAGTTCATGAGCATAGCTTCCCACTCTTATGTGTGGAAAACACATAGTAACTTCCTTCTGCAAAACATATTATGAAAAACCTAAAATAATAATGATAATAATAATAATAATAATAATAATAATAATAATAATAATAATAAAAGAATCACTTTACTACGGAGAAAGCTGACAAACACTACCTCAGCAAGATGATCAGATCGATACCAAGACTGATAAATCATGTTGATAGTATCTATCCTTTATATGATATAATGAAAATGGCAGTATATCTCTGTATATAATCCACAAAAACAGTTCAGTCATGAGATAAACAACAGACATGTCCCAACTGAGGGAAATTTTACAAAATACTCTACTTCTCAAAGTGTTCCAGTTCAACAACAACAAGGAAAGGCTGAAAGACTGTTACAATCCAGAGGAGCCTAAGAAAACAGGAGGACAAATGGAATGTGATATGAGGGATGGTAACTTAGCAAAAGCTAAGGAAATCTGAATAAAGTATGGTCTTTGGTTAATGCGAATATTTTAATATTGATTCATTAGCTCATATTTGTACCGTACTAATATAAGATATCAATAATTGGAGAAATTGAGTGCCAATGCATGCGAATGCTCTGTACTATCTTCTCAATTTCCCTATAAATTCCCTCAATTCCCTATAAATCTTTGTTTTTTTCCTAATAAATAAGATTTATTTTGAAAATTGACTCATTTCTTGATGAGTGACTGAGCTGTGAATAAAGAGATGAGAAACCCTCATCCCTTTGAATTACTTGTGTCAGAATATTTTAACCATAGTACTACGGATAGTAAATTATTCTTAGTAACAGGAAATACATCTCAGATTGGAATCTGAGCAATTAGATGGGCAGAGAAAAAAAACTTTGACTTGCTCCTCATCTTTTAAAGATAAAGGACAGCTTTTCTATGTACAAAGTCAGTTGTCAAGATAGCCTTAGGGAATAAGAGTCTGCAGCATGGAATCCCACTGCACAGCTGGGACGCCCATGCCCCAGGTCTTCCTGATCCCAAATCCCTGGGCCTGTCTCCCAACACAGGCTGCCAAGCTGAGGTCATTTGCAATTGCTCTCTTAGGAGCTCCAGGGAAGGGGAAAGAGCTAGATAGGATGGGACTGGATGCAAGGAGGCTGAGAAAATGAAGGCCTTTCTACTTTAAGTTCAGTGTTCGAACAAGACCAGCCATCCCAGGCCCCTGTGAAGAAGAGCTGAAATTTACATTACTTCAGTTACAGGAAAAACAAACAAACAAACAAAAGTTTACAGCTTAATGTCCTAGAAAGCCCCACAATAGAATGAAACTGAGCCCATGCCAAGGGCTGGAAGCGCCTATTAGAATGAGAGCAGAGTTCAATACCCTTGAAGGCCTTATAACAAAATGTAAACAGAACTTGAGGAATTGCTCCAGCCCTTCTGGAGGACCCCGAGACAAGCCCTTAAAACTAAGCTAAAACCCACCTCAGGGTCCAAGTCCCTGCTCCGCAGTGTTGGGTGTACTTGGACGCAAGCTCGAGTTTGGAAATCAACCCTTGTGTGTTTGCATTGGTGTCAGCTCCTTAGTGGTTTCTCGGATTCGCAATCTTGGGCACAACACCCCCATGTTCCCCTCCCACCTTGGTTGAACCGCTATCCCCTCCCACCCAGGGTGACACTCAGTCACCTCCCTCCCTACAACAGCTGGGCACAGGCCGTCACACAGGTCCCATGGGCACAGTGTGCACTCTCACCAGTCCCTGGCCTCCCAGAGGAAGGAAGGAGGTTTTGGCAGTACCCACTCCATGGTGGCCTCAGGGCTCCCTGCCCAGGACAGACAGGATAGGGTCTGTGTCCCTGACGCCAGCTCCTCCTCCCCGGTTTTCCCACAGGAAATGAAGGAGGAGGCCCTGGTCTCCTCTAGGGACATCACACTGGGGGACCTGGACGTCAACAGGATATTCAGCAGTCACGTCATGTTTTGGGACTACTATGGGTTAGGGTGAAGCTGAGGGGCCAGGGGGATCGGGACCCGGGAGGACCAGGGGCTTCTGGGTAGGGAACATGGGGCTTCAGAGCCTGGGAGAGAAGAACAGCAGCCAACAACACATGGCTGCATGGTAGGTTGTTGGGGATGAACACCGTGCCCCCATCCTCGGGGTCTCAGGGATGAGGAGGCCACTAGGACGCGGCCTCCAGGGATTGCCATGTTAGCTGAACCCCAAAAGGGTGAGGGACAGCCGCCTGAAAAGCAGGGGGCTGGGGAGGGAGCCGTCGGGCCAGTAAGGGGACCTGGGGGCAGGGTGCATGGCCGTGACTGGAGGAAGACACACATCGATCTGATGAGGGTCGGACGGGTCAGGGTGATACCCACCCTCAGGACTTCATATATTTCTAAATTCTATGCAGTAAATTTGAGACAATTTGAAATTTGTAAACATACATTGTATGATGACCCCCAGATAATGCCCCTGGTCCAGCCAGGGCCCTGTACTCACCACACGGGGCCCCAGGGGCGGTGTCACAGCATACCCCAGACTGGGGTCGCTTATATCTGTGGACGTCTCAGTGTGCATCTTAGAGAAAGAGGATGCCATGTGTCCGCCGGCCCCCCACACCATCCTCCCATTCCCCAGACCCACACCATCCCCTAACATCATCATCCCCCATGGCATAGCCCCTACACCATCCCCCTCACACACACACAGCCTCACACAATCCCCACCCACACTATACCCCAACACCATCCCCCCTACACCATCCCCCACACCCCACCACCATCATACCCATGCCCCCACACCATCCACCCCCACACCATCGGCCCCGAGCAAGGACCCAGTGCAGCTGCACCCTGTGGGACATGCTCAGACTCCCCAGGGTTTTCTGGATACACTGCCCCATCAGAAGCCTTGGTGTCCCATTGAGTACCAGGGGTTGCAGGGAGGAGGGAAGGCAGGGAGCCCCGGACAGTGTGTGTGCAGGAGAGTGGTGCAGAGGACACACTGTGCCCTGCCTCCACCCTCTGTCCCTCCTGGAGGGTGGGACACCCTGCACAGGACACCAGGCCCTAACCCAGAGGGACCTGGGCTGACTTGGGCCCAGGCTCTGTGGGGGCTGGGTTGATTTGAGCCCACACCAGTCCCAACTCAAAGACTAATGGAATCAGGCCCCCATGGCCCTTGACAACCCTGGATTCTGGCGCCGGGCTCAGCGAGCCCTCTCAAAGCTGGATGTGGCCTACTGGGCCCTGGGCATGTCACACAGATACAGGTCGCTTATCTAGGGCAGCCCTGGGGATCCCAGGACACACCAGTGTGGGGAGTGGAGGGGTAAGCCGGTGGGCCACACCCGCACCCACACCATGAGGCAGGCTCCTCCAGGTGCTGGGACCCTAGAGGGCCCAAGGCCGGGGTCCAGCTGCCCTGCGGGGACCCAGAACAGGAGCCCATGAGCTACAGGTCCAGGTCAGCTCTGCTGTCCGCAGAACCGTCACTCAGGCTGAAACCTCAGGACACACTGCCCCCACCCGGAGTCCACACATGCTCCCAGGTGGGGGACTCCATCACCAGCCCACCCACCCCGTGTGATTCTTGCTCCCCACTTAAAGGACAGAAAGGTCTCCTTCCCAGGGGAAGGCACGCACCCACGGCTCTGAGCCCGTTTGCTGTAGAAAGTCAATAAAGTGATGTGGTGCGAAAATGCACAGCCAGCCCATTTTTGTGTCTCCCAGAACTCTGTGCACGGGGCGTAGAGAGACCCCCAGAGAGGAGGAGGGGGCACCACCTAGGCCCCAACCAGCCCCTGCAGGGTCACCGCCAGGCAAACACAGCTGACGTCCCCACGTGCCTTCCAGGGAAGGCCTGACCCACTGCCGGACATGGGAATGTGGCCGAGCCGGAACTTCCGCTCAGCTGGCCCTCCAGCTGAAAGTTCCTGCACGAGTTAGCCCCTGGCAGTAGCCAGGAGAGCTCAGCTAGCCGCCAAGCGCCAGCATCAGAAATGATATTCTGCCAACCATTTTGGGGTTTTGGGTGACCCAGACAGAGGATCCGATAGCTGCATGGGATAGCTGCATGTGATAGACACACACGCACCTCAAAACCAACAAAAGTCAGAATCCCCCCAATGTTGTCAAACAGCAGCCAGATGGTTACATACACTAAGCTGTGGTCCCCAATAGGATACATGGAAAACGCTATAAGCCATGACTGCAGAGGTGCTGGAGGCACGTAGATGTGCCTGCTTGTGTTCCAACAAGGAGGGCAGAGGGGCAGGAAGCATCCTCCGGATTGGGGGCACTCCTAGGAAAGGACACCAGGTCCCTATGAAGGCTACGGAGGGTGAAATCTGTCCTCCTCTCTTTCTGCTTCTGGTTTTCCTCCTAAATGCCATTTTCCTCAATCATATTAGCAAGAATTTTTTTTTGTTTTTAAATTTCTTTTTATTGGAGTCTAATTTGTATGAATTCTTTCTTCAGCAAGTGTGTCATTCAGGAGGGAAAGAGAGATAAAGATTTTCCCAGACAGGCAACATATAAAGGAGTTCAGGACCACTTAACCAGTCCAGTAAGGAATTTTAAGACGGACTCTTCTAGTGGGGGAAAAAAGAGACCAAAAGCAACAAAGACTAGAAAGGCCGAGAGAACGTCACCAGAAACACCAACTCTTCTGGTAACACAAATGCACAAAGTTCATATCTTTGAATAATCACTCTGAATGCTGATAGACTAAATGCTTCAATCAAAAGATATAGGGTATCAGAGTGGCTTAAAAAGCAGGATCTGGGATGCCTGGGTGGCTCAGGGTTTGACCCTCTGCCTTTGACTCAGGGTGTGATCCTGGAGTCTGGGATCGAGTCTCATATTGGGCTCCTGGTGGGGACCCTGTTTCTCTCTCTGCCTAATTTTCTGCCTCTCTCTCTCTCTCTCTCTCTCTCTCACACACACACACACACACACTATCATAAATAACATTATTATTAAAAAACAACATCCATCTGTATGCTGCCTACTAGATGCTCACCTTAGACCTATAGACACCAACAGATTGAAAGTCAGGGGATAGAAAATCATTTATGATGCTAATAGATATCAAAAGAAAGATGGAGGACCCATACTTATATCAGACAAACGAGATTTGAAACCAAACCCTGGGGGACACCTGGTGGCTCAGTGGTTGAGCATGTGCCTTCGGCTCAGGGTGTGATCCTGGGATCCCAGGATCGAGTCCCACATCAGGCCTCCCTTTGGGGAGCCTGCCTCTCACTCTGCTATGTTCCTTCCTCTGCTTCTCTGTGTATCTCTCATGAATAAATAAGTAATTTAAATTTCAAAAAAGAAAGAACAAATACTGTAAGAAGAGATGAAGAAGGGCATTATTTCATAATTAAAAAGACTCTCTATCAAGATCAAACAACTAAATATTTATGCTGCCAACATGGGAGTATCTAAATATAGAAACCACTGTTGGTGGGAATGTGAACTGGTGCAGCCACTCTGGAAAACTCTGTGGCGGTCCATCAATGAGAAAAAAATAGACCTGCACAACGACCCAGAAATTGCACTGTTGGGTATTTACCCCAAAGATTCAGATGCAATGAAACGCCGGGACACCTGCACCCTGATGTTTATATTAGGAATGTCCACAATAGACAAACTGTGGAAGGAGCCTCGCTGTGCATCAAAAGATAAATAGATACAGAAGATGTGGTTTATGTATACAATGGAATATTACTCAGCCATTAGAAATGACAGATACCCACCATTTGCTTCAATGTGGATGGAACTGGAAGGTATTATACTGAGTGAAGTAAGTCAATCGGAGTAGGACAAGTGTGTGTTCTCATTCATTTGGTGAATATAAATAATACTGAAAGGGAATATAAGGGAATGGAGAAGAATTGTGTAGGAATTATCAGAAAGGGAGACAGAACATAAAGACTCCTAACTCTGGGAAACGAACTAGGGGGGCTGGGAGGGGAGGAGGTGGAAGTGTGGGTGAATGGGTGATGGGCACTGAGGGGGACATATTATGGGATGAGCACTAGGTGTTATTCGGAATGTTGGTCAATTCAACATCAATACAAAATAAATTTATTTTAAAAAAAAAAGATCCAACAACTAAATATTTATGCTGCAACATGGGAGTACCTAAATATAGAAATGAATTAACAACAAACATACAGGAACTCACTGATAATAATACAATGACAGGGGTTTTAACACCCACTTATGGCAATGGACCGATCGTCTATGCAGAAAATCAACAGGGGAACAATAGCCTTGACACACTGGACCACAGGGACTCAACAGATATAGTCTGAACATTTCTTTCTAAAGCAGAATACACATTCCTTTCAAGTGCACATGGGACATTCTCCAGAACAGATCATATCATGGGCCACAAATCAGCCCTCAACAGGTACAACAGGTACAAGAAGGTTGATATAACATGCTGTACATTTTTGGAACACGATGCTATGAAACTCGAAGTCGACAGTAAGAAAAAAAAATTGGACAGACAAAAAATACGTGGAGATTATGAACATCCTACTAGAGAATGAATGGATCAACCAGGAAATTAAACAGGAAATTTAAAACAAATGAAAATGAAAATATGTTTTTCCAAAACTCTGGGATGTAGCAAAGGCAGTCCTAAGAGGTAAGTACATAGCAATACAGGACTACCTCAAGAAACAAGAAGTCTCCAATACACAACCTAACCCTACACCTAAAGGAGCTGGAAAAGAAATAGCAAACAAAGCCTAAAGCCTACAGAAGAGGGAAAAAATAATGATGAGAGCAGAAATAAACAATACAGAAACAACAAAACAGTAGAATGGAATAACGAAATCTAAGAGCTGGTTCTTCAAAATAATTAATAAAATGGATCAAGCCCTAGCCAGCTTTATCAATGAGAAAAGAGAAAAGACCTAAATAAATAAAGTAACAGATGAGAGAAGAGAGATCACAATCAACACCAGCAAAATTAGACAATTATAAGGGAATACTATGAAATTGTACGCAAACAAACTGGAAGACCTGGAAGAAATGGACAAATCCCTAGAAATGTGCAAACGAGCAGAACTGAAATAGGAAAGAAATAGAAAATGTGAACAGACCTATAATGAGCAAAGGAATTGAATCAGCAAGGTACCTGGGTGCATCAGGGGTTGAGCATCTGCTTTGGCTCAGATCATGATCCCGGGGTCCGGGGGAATCATGTCCAACATCAGGGCCCACTGGAGGCTCATTTTCCCTCTGCCTTTACCTCTGCCTTTCTGTGTCTCACATGAATACATAAATAAAATATTTAAAAAAGAAAAAAGATAAAAAGTGAGAAAGGACCCAAATAAAATCACAAATGGGAAAAGAGAAATAACAACCAACACTAGAGAAATACAAACGATTATAAGAGAACATTATGAAAAATTATATGCCAGCAACCTAGAACCTGGAAGAAATAGATCAATTCCTGGAAATATATAACATAGCAAAAATGAAAAAGGAAGAAATAAGGAACTTGAACAGACATATAACCAGCAGACGAAATTGAATAAGCAATCAAGGATCTCCCAACAGGAGATGCTTAGATCAACAGAACAGAATGGAAAGCCGAAACAAGATACAAACCTGTAACTCTATGATCCATTAATCGACAACAAGGCAGCAAGGAATATCCAATGGCACAAAGACAGTCTCTTCAACAAACCCTAACCCTGATCCCAGGAAAAGAACAAATAGTGTTGGGAAAACCAGGCAGCCACATGCAGAAGAATCAAACTGGACCACTTTCTTACACCATATATATAAAAAATAAATTCAAAATGGATGAAAGACCTAAATGTGAGACCTGAAACCATATACAAAGAAGAAAAGGTAGGCAGCAACGTCTTTGATATTGTTCATTGGATCTTCTTTCTAGATATGCCTCTGACGTGAGGGAAACAAAAGCAAAAATACTATTGGGACTTCATCAAATGTAAAAGCTTCTGCAAAGTGAAGGAAACAACCAAAGCTAAAAGGCAACATACAAAATGAGAGGAGATATTTATAAACAACCCATCCAATAAAGAGTTAGTATGCAAAATACATAAAGCATATATAAATCTCAGCATCCTAAACACAAATTATCCAACTACAGATGGGCAGAAGAGATGAATGGACTTTGTCTCTGACAAGACATCCAGATGGCCACCAGACACACGGAGAGACACTCAGCATCACCCATCATCAGGGAAATGCAAACCACAATGAGATGTCACCTGACAGCCGTCAGATTGGCTAAAATTAACAGCACAAGAAACAACAGGTGTTGGTGAGGCTATGGAGAAGGAGAGCCCCCTTACACTCCTGGTGGGCATGCGAAAATGTACAACCACTGTGGAAAACAGTGTGGAGGGTCCTCGAAATTTTAAAAATAGGGGATCCCTGGGTGGCGCAGCAGATTGGCACCTGCCTTTGGCCCATGGCGCAATCCTGGACACCTGGGATTGAATCGTACTTCGGACTCTTGGTGCATGGAGCCAGCTTCTCCCTCTGCCTGTGTCTCTGCCTCTCTCTCTGTGACTATCATAAAAAAATAAAATAAAAAGAAGTTAAAAATAGAGCTAACCTATGATTCCAAAATTGCACAGCTAGGTATTTACCACAAGGATACAAAAGTAGTTTAGTAGATTGGAAGAGGGACACGCAGCCCAGTGTTTGCAGCAGCGTTATCAACAAAAGCCAATCTGTGGATACAGCCCAGATGTCCATCGACAGAAGAATGGGCAGAGACGATGTGCTAAATATACACACTGTGACATCACTGGGTCATCAGAAGGGATGAAATGAAGCCATTTAAAATGACGTGAGAGAAGTGGAAAGGACTTATGCCAAATGAACTCAGTCAGTCAGAGAAAGACAGATACCAAATACCATACAATGGCATTCACATGTGAATTTTAAAAAACCAAACAAACTGGCAAAGGGGCAGAGGGGGGTTGAGAGAAGCAAACCAAGATACACACTATTAACCACAGAGAATAAACTAATCAACACCAGATGATGGTGGGGGAAAGGGGAATCAGGGGATGGGGATGCTGGAGGGCACCTGTGACCAGTACCAGGAGTTGTATCCAAGGATTAAATCACTATGTGGTAAACCTGAAAGTATATCATACTGTGTTTACAAACAGGAATTCAAGTAAAATTTTAAAATGATAATTGGTATGATTGATGAAACATGTGCACACAAGAGATAAAATCAGAAAGGCAACTGAAAATCCAAATAGAGTATTTAGAGGCACAAATCCCCTCCTTAGCTCAGCTCGGGAGAAGCCTGCCCTGTCTATTCTGACCCCAGCAGAAGCCTGGATTTTGATTCTCTGGGGAGGCCACTGACTTGGTGGAGTCAGGCTATCTTTGAACCCAAAACCTAAATAGAGTGCATAAAACTAAACTGCCCAAGATACTAGGAGTCCCAGTGAGGCACATGCCAAGACCCAAACTCTAACCATATACAGACATAACCCTAACCCTACACTTAATCCTAATGTTAACCTAAACCTTAAACAAGACCCATCACTAATCAAAAACCAAACACAAACCCCAAGACCGAAACACATTCACTAAACCTTCCTGCCAACCCTCACCCTAACTCCTAAACCTATTCTAAACCCTTAAGCCTGACCCCTACCTTAAATCTAAACCTAAGCCTACCCTCTAACCCTAACCTTAACTTAATATACTCAAATACTATTCCTAACCTTAACCAGTACCCTAACCCTAACACTCTAATACTAATCCTATCTCATACCCCAAACTGTACCCTAACCCGTACCCTAAAACTAACCCCTAACCCACTCTCTAACCATATCTCTTACCCTTTTCCAAATCCGTACCCTGACCCTGACCTGAACCTAAACCTAACACCTAACCAAACACTAACCCTAACCCTAGCCCTAATCCCTATCCTAACCCTAACCCTCGCCCTAACCCTAAACCTAGCCCTTCTTTAACTCTAACCCCTAACCCTTAACCCTAGCTCACACCCTAACCCCTAACCTTAAATGCAAACCTAAGCCCAACCCTAACTCTAACCATAACCCTAACCCCAACTCCAAACCTCCTGCCCTAATCCCTAGAGCCTAAACCCTAACCCTAACCCCCATCCTAACTCTTAACTACTGACCCTTACACTTATGCCTCACCTAACCTCTAATCTGTAACCATAAGCATAATCATAACTCCTAACATCTAACCTAAGCCTAACCACCAACTGCCTCCCCTCCCCTGACCCTACCATTTATTCTACCCATTCACTTACCCTATGCTTGTGAGTAGTCCCTTCTGATATGGACGTGGCCCCCAATGACGCCTCCAGAGTCCTCCACGGGGTCCTGAGTAATCCAGGATCATGTGAGTGTGGACGTGGCCCCACATGTTCCTGAGTCATAGTCAGCAGGTCCTGAGGACGCTGGGTCTCCTATCACTGTGGACTATGCCTCACATCCTCTGGAAACCTCACAGCAGCTCCTTAGGAGGCCGGGGGGTTCTGTCAGCCTGGGCATGGCCCCACGTCCCCCAGAAAACTCACCGCAAGTCCTGAGGAAGGGCCCCTATCAGCATAGACACATCCCCATACGTCCCAAAGCCAAAGTGCAGGTGCTGAGGATGATGGGGGTCCTGTCACTGTGAATGGGGCACCCAGCTTCCAGAAGCCTCAACTTATGTCCGGAGGGGGCCTGGAGCTCCTGCCAGAGTGGAAGCGGTGCCACATCTTCCTGAAGTGTCCCCGTGGGTCCTGAAGCAGCTCAGGGGCTCCTGTCAGCGTAGATGCGGGCCCACAATTTCCTGAAGCCTCCCCGCAGGACCTGAGGCGGCTCAGGGCTCCTGGCAGCGTGATGCCGGCCCACATCTTCCTGAACCTCACTGCTGGTCCTGAGGAGACCAGGGCTCCTGTCAGCGTGAACGTGGCCCAATTTCCCCATGAGACTTCCCGCGGGTCCTGAGGAGGCTGGGATTCATCAGCGTGGACTCGTCCCCATGTCCTCCTCAGGCCTCCCCAGCACAGGCTGGCTCCTGTTAGTGAAGGCAGAGGAGGCCTACTGCACATGCACACCCCTGGGTGGGGCCTGGGGTCGGGCGCCCCCTGCGGGACGCTCAGGCGCTGCAGGAGGCCATGCAGGAAGAGTCGGGTGCTCCACAGGCCACACCTGCCTCATCCAGGTTCCAGCTGTGGCCTGTTAGCTTTGGAAACATCTCGCTGAAATGGAGCCCAACACCCGGATTCCCCAGAAATACTTAAGGACAAGGAATTGCAGCCACAGGACACGAAATGAAATGTGGACCAGACTTTTACCACGTCCTGCAAAACTCACTCAACCCTCTTCCACTGTGGGTGGGACTGCGGGCTAGTGTAGCCGCCCTGGACAGTGTGGAGGCTCCTCAGGAAGTTACAAATAGAGCCGTCCTGCGACCAGCAGGTGAACGGCCTGGAGCTCACTCCGGAGATACAGATGCGGTGAGACTCAGGACACCTGCACCCCAATTTCCACTGCAGCCGGGTCCACAGTAGCCACACTGTGGGAGGAGCCTTGGTGCCCTCAGGCAGATGATGGATAAAGAGGACGGGAGATAGATGATGGTCATAGAGAGAGGAATGGTACTCAGCTATCAAAGAGAAGGAAATCTTGCCATTTGCAATGATGTGGATAGAACTAGAAGGATCATGTTAAGTGAAATAAATCAGTCGGGAAAGAGAATGACCGTGTGGTGTCATTCATAGGTGGAATTAAAGAAGCAAAGCAGATAACAACTGTAAAGGGAAGGAAAAACAAATATGATAAAAACAGATGCAGGAAATACAGACTCTTAATGATAGGAAACAAACTGAGGGCCGCTGGAGGTTGGGGATAACAGGGTACCGGCATGAAGGAGGGCACGTGATGTCACGTGCACTGCTGTTATCTCCAACTGGTGAATCCCTGAATTCTTCCTCTGAAAGTATAATACACTATACATTAATTAATTGGGTTTAAATTAAATTAAGTTAAAAAACCATTTGTATCAGAGCACATTTCCTTCTAGACTCTCAGTTTTGCTCATTCAGCTTATACCGGGACCATCCACCGTGGGTCTGGTTTGTCTAAATAGGCTCCATGCCTCATCCATGGCCCAGCCCAGGGCTAGAACTCATGACCCCTGAGATCAGGACCGGAGGTGAGGTCAGGAGTCAGATGCTTAACCAACAGAGCCAGCTGGGGGCCCGAGAACCACACTGCTTTATCCTGTGTCTCTGTGACATCATTTGAAATAGGAAAGTGCTGCGTTCTGCTCTCTCCTGCTTCTCCAATACTGATTTGCTGTCCGGGGTCATTTGTGGGGGCGGATGGATGTTATGGGTTTTTTTTTTTACTATTTCGAAGATCTGCCACCATGATTTTGATAGGAATGACATTGAATCTGAGGGTGGATTCAGGAACTGCGGACATTTTCACAAGATGAGGCTCTCACCCCACGAGCCCAGGACGGCCTCCCAGAGCCTGGTATGGCTCAGTGCAGAAGTCTTGTGCTCCTTTGGTTCAGTCTCATTATTAATTCTCCTTGATGCTCCTGAGAAGGGAGTCACAACTTCATTTTTTTCCTGAGTGCTCATTGTCGGGACACAGCAAGGCTACTCTGCTCTGTAGGGTCAGTTTGTGTCCGTGACTTTACTGAACTCACTCCTTAGTTCTAACAGGTTTTGGTAGAGGCTCTCGGGTTTCCTTCTTCTAGCACCGCATCTTCAGCATATAGGGACAGTGTACGTCCCCCTTCCAGGTGTGGAACCTTTGCTGTTTACAGTTTAATGTCCTAGAAAGACCCACAATAGAATCAAAACTGAGCCCAGGACAAGGACAGGAAGGCCCTATTAGAATGAGAACAGAGCTCAATGCCCTTGAAGGCCCCATATCAAAATGTAAACAGAACTTGAGGAATTGCTCCAGCCCTTCTGGAGGTCCCCAAGACCAGCCCTTAAAACTAAGCAAAAACCCACATCGGGGTCCAAGTCCCTGCTCCACTCTGTCGGGTATACTAGGACACTATCTTGATCTTGTAAATAAACCCTCATGTGTTTGCATTCGTGTCGGCTTCTCAGTGGTTTCTCGAATTCGCAATCTTGGGCACAACAGACTGAGATAAAAAACAAAACCAAAAGAAACTCGGATGAGAGCAGAGTGAAAGCAGGATTCTGAGAAGAGCAGCAGAGACCCGGGGGCTTGGCGGCTCTTCTGTGGTGGGCCTGCAGACTGGGGGGCGGGATGCTCAGCCCCAGAGCTAGAGGACCCAGTGTCCCCACCCGCATCCCTCCCATTAGACACGGAGTCTCAGGGAGCAGCACAGTGCCACCCGCTGGAGGCCAGAGGCGCTGAAGCCCACCCCACCTCTCACCCCACAGGTGCATCTCCCAGGCAGATGTGCACCTGACAATCAGCGCCACGGGCCATTCCCAGACCCCACACAGACCACTTGCTGCCACCAAGTTGTTGGACCGCAGAGGCTGCAGAGCTTCAGCTCTGCCTGGAAAGTAGGGTCTAGCTTCCTTTGTACTTTGTGCTTTATTTTCATGTATTTTCTTTGATTCTAGTTTATAAATTGCCTTATTTTAAATTTTATGTATGTACCTTATATATTTCTTATCTTTAGTTTCATGGTACTTTGTGTTTCTTATTTTGGGATTTAGAATCTTTTAACAAGCAGGCCAAAATAATCTAGTGTTCTTTTAGGAGGGCAAATTTATTGTTTTAATTGGTTTTTCTTTTTCTTCCTTCTTTCTTTTTTGGAAAAAATAATGAGATGGAGAAATTCACCTTCATAAAATAACATGAGGTAGTACTCACAGCCAGGAAGTTCATCCATTCACATATATGATGTCTAAATACAGTTTAAAACAATGATTATAAAGATAGCAGCTGGGCTGGAAAAAGAGCACAGAAGAAAACTAGAGAATCCCTTCCTGTAGAAATAAAAGAAGTAAAATCTAGTCAAGCCAACGTTAAAAATGCTATAACTGAGATGCAGTCCCAAGTGGAAGCCTTAAAAACAAGGAAGGTTATGGACTACAGAGGCAGACATAGGGAACTCAGCCACTTATTAAAGCAATAACATTCATATCATAGGAGACTCAGAAGATGAAGAGAGAGAAAAGGTGGGCCTTGATCAGCCATTATAAATGACAAATACCCACCATTTGCTTCAACGTGGATGTAACTGGAAGGCATTATGCTGAGTGAAGTAACTCAATCAGAGAAGGACAAACATTGTATGTTCTCATTCACTTGGGGAATATAAATAATAGTGAAAGGGAATATAAGGGAAGGGAGAAGGAATGTGTGGGAAATATCAGAAAGGGAGACAGAACATAAAGACTCCTAACTCTGGGAAACGAACTAGGGGTGATGGTAGGGGAGGAGGGCTGGGGTGGGGGTGAATGTGTGATGGGCACTGAGGGGGGCAGTTGATGGGATGAGCACTGGGTGTTATTCTGTTTGTGGGCAAATTGAACACACACAAAAAAATAAATTTATTATTAAGAAAAAAAAAAGAAGGAAGAAAAAGTGGCACCTGGGTGGCTCAGACAGTTAAGCTTCTGACTTAGACTCAGATCATGATCCAGGTCCCAAGGAAGACTCCCTGTTCAGCAGGGAACCTGCTTCTCCTTCTCCCTCTGTCCCTCTCGCTCATGGTTTTTCTCTCCTCTCTCTCTCAATTAATTAAATAGCGTCTTTGAAAAAGACACAAACAAACCCAGAATGAAGAGAAATCTCCCATGTAGAAGAATTTCAAACAATTTGTGCAGACATTCCACCCTCAAGTTCATGAGCATAGCTTCCCACTCTTATGTGTGCAATACACATAGTAACTTCCTTCTATAAAATATATTATGAAAAACCTTAAAAATAATGATAATATAATATTAATAATAATAATAACAATAACAATAAAGAATCACTTTACTACGGAGAAAGCTGACAAACACTACATCAGCAAGATGATCAGATGGATACCAAGACTGATAAATTATGTTGATAGTATCTATCCTTTATATGATATAATAAAAAAGCAGTATATCTCTGTATATAATCCACAAAAACAGTTCAATCATGAGATAAACAACAGACATGTCCCAACTGAGGGAAATTTTACAAAATACTCTACTTCTCAAAGCATTCCAGTTCAATGACAACAAGGAAAGGCTGAAAGACTGTCACAATCCAGAGGAGCCTAAGAAAACATGAGGACAAATGGAGTGTGATATGAGGAATGGTAACTTAGCAAAAACTATGGAAATCTGAATAAAGCATTGTCCTTGGTTAATGCAAATATTTTAATATTGATTCATTAGCTAATATTTGAACCATACTAATATATCAATAATTGGAAAAATTGAGTGCAAGTGAATGAGAATTTTCTTACTATCTTCTCAATTTCCCTATAAATCTTTGTTTTTATTCCAATAAATAAGATTTATTTTGAAAATTGAGTTAAATAAATCAGGCTCCAAGTGTGAAGACATTTCAAGAATAGTTGAAGTAACTTTTGCCTTATTCTTAGAGAGTTCCTTCGTTGGGAACAAAGTAAAAATTTTATATCAGAAGGAAAGAAAAACAGTTATGAACACGTACAATGCCTTCTCAACCTGAAAAGCAGGAAAGGATAATAAATAGCAAAAATCAGATTAAAAAACTTCTATTATAATAGACACCATATTGCAAGTGCATTTAAAATTAGCAAGGCATAAAATTTATCTCCTTGACATTTGTCTTCCAAAGAGTTCACAGTGTTTCAGTGTCAGTTGAAAAAGGGGAAGAATTTCAGGGAAGAATCCTTCACATAATAATAGGACCATTGGTAATAATGTCTCTCAGTTATTTCCAAATCCATAAAGATGCATTTTCTGATGAGTGACTGAGCTGTGAAGAAATAGTTGAGAAAGCATCATCCCTCTGAATTACTAGTGTCAGAATATTTTAACAATACTACTACGGATAGTACTTTATCCATATTAACAGTCAATACGTCTCAGATTGGAATCTGAGCAATCAGATGGGCAGAGAAAAAACGCTTTGACTTGCTCCTCATCTTTTAAAGGCAAAGGAGAACTTTTCTATGTACAAAGTCAGTTGTCAAGATAGCCTTAGGGAATAAGAGTCTGCAGCATCAAATCACGCTGCATAGCCGAGATGCCCGATCTCCAGGTCTTCCTGATCCCAAATCCCTGGGTTTGTCCCCCAACACAGGCTGCCACGCTGAGGTCATTTGCAATTGCTCTCTTAGGAGCTCCGGGGAGGGCGGCAGGAGCTAGAGAGTATGGGACGGGACGCGTGGAAGCCGAGAACATTACGGCCATTCCACTTTAAGTTCAGCATTTGCACAAGTCCAGCAATCCCAGGCCCCTGTGAAGAAGAGCTGAAATTTACATTACTTCAGTTACAGGAAAAAAACAAAAATTTACAGCTTAATGTCCAGAATGCTCCAGAATAGAATAAAAACTGAGCCGAAGCCAAGGGCTGGAAGCCCCTATTAGAATGAGAAGAGTGCTCAATGCCCTTGAAGGCCCCATATCAAAAAGTGAACAGAACTTGAGGAATTGCTCCAGCCCTTCTGGAGGTCCCCGAGACCAGGCCCTTAAAACTAAGTTAAAACCGTCCTCGGGGTCCAACTCCCTGCTCCACTCTGTGGGGTATACTTGGACCCATGCTCGAGTTTGTATAACAACCCTCGTTGTTTGCATCAGTGTCAGCTCCTTAGTGGTTTCTCGGATTCGCCATCTTGTGCACAACACCCCCATGTCCCCTTCCCACCTGGACTGACCCCCTGTCCCCTCCCACCCAGGCTGACCCTAAGTCACCTCCCCGCACACAACAGCTGGGCACAGGCCCTCACACAGGTCCATGGGCATGCTGGGCACTCCCGCCATCCCCAGCTTCCCAGGGGAAGGAAGGAGGATTCGGCAGGACACAATCCCGTGGTGGCCCCTGGGCTCCCTGCCCAGGATGGCACCTGGTGACATGTCGGGGTCTGAGTCCCTGACGCTGGCTCCTCCTCCATGGTATTCACACAGGAAATGAAATAAGAGGCCCTGGTCTCCTCCAGGGACATCAAGCAGGTGGACCTGGACATCAACATGACGTTCAGCAGTCACATCATGTTTTGGGACTACTACGGGGTAGGGTGAGGCTGAGGTGCCAGGGGGGATTGGGACCCGGGGGAGGACTGGTGGCTTCTGGGAAGGGAACATGGGGCTTCTGAGGCCGGGGGAAGAACAGCAGCCAACAAAACACAGCGGCATGGTAGGGTGCTGAGGATGACCTCCGTGTCTCTACCTCTGGTGTCTCAGGGATGAGGAGGCCACTAGGATGGGGCCTCCAGGGGTTGCCATGTGAGCTGATCCCCAAAGGGGTGACGGACGGCACCCTGAAACCAGGTGCCTGGGTGGGGCCCATGGGGGGCATTAAGGGGACCTGGGGGCAGGTTGCATGGCTGTGACTGGAGGAGGACACACATTGATCCGATGAGGGTCTGAAGGGTCAGAGTGACACCCACCCTCGGTGCTTTATATATTTCTAAATTCTATGCATTTAATTTGAGCCAACTTGCAATTTGTAAACATACATAGTATGATGACCCCCAGATAATGCGCCCAGTCCAGCCAGGGCCCTGAACTGACCACACGGGGCCCCTGAGACAGGTGTCACAATAAACCTAAGACTGTGGTCGCCTTTATCTGTAGATGTCTCGGTGTGCATCTTAGAGAAAGGGGATGCCCTGTGTCCGCAGGCCCCCCACGCCATCCCCTTCATTCCCCACCCACACACTATCCCCCTACATCATTATCCCTCATGGCATCCCCCCTACACCATCCCCCTCAAACCCACACAACCCCAAACAAACCCCACCCACACTATACCCCAACACCATCCCCCCTACACCATCCCCCTCAATCCACCACCATCATACCCCTGCCCCCACACCATCCACTCACACACCATCGCCCCTCAGCAAGGACCCGGTGCAGCTGCCCCCTGTGGATCATGGTCAGCCTCCCCATGGTTCTCTGGACAGCCTGCTACCATCAGAAGCCCGGTGTCCCATAGTGTATCCAGGGGTTGCAGGGAGGAGGAAAGACAGGGAGCCCCCGACAGGGTGGGTGCAGGTGCATGGAGCAGAGGAAGCACTGTGCCCTGCCTCCTCCTACTCTTCCTCCTGGAGGGCGGCACAACCTGCACAGGACACCAGCCCCTAACCCAGAGGGACCTGGGCTGACTTGGGCCCAGGCTCTTTGGAGGCTGCGTTGATTTGAGCCCACACCAGTCCCAACTCAAGGACTAATGGAATCAGGCCCCCATGGCCCTGGCCAGCCCTGGATTCTGGCCCTGGGCTGAGTGAGCCCTCTCAGAGCTGGGTGTGGCCTCCTGGGCCCTGGGCGTGCCCCACAGATACAGGTCGCTGATCTAGGGCAGCCCTGGGGATCCCAGGACACACCAGTGTGGGGAGAGGAGGGGTAAGCCAGTGGGGCCCACCCACACCCACACCAGGAGGCAGACTCCTCCAGGTGCTCCAGCGCCAGAGAGCCTGAAGCCGGGGTCCTGCTGCCCTGCGGGGACCCAGAGCAGGAGGCCATGAGTGACAGGTCCAGGTCAGCTCTGCTGTCCTCAGAACCGTCAATCAGGGTGAAACTCAGGACACTTGCCCCCACCCGGAGTCCACACATTCTCCCGGGTGGGGGACTCCAGCACCCGCCCCCCCACCCCGTGTGATTCTTGCCCCCCCTTAAAGGACAGAAAGGTCTCCTTCCCCAGGGGAAGGCACGAACTCATGGCTCTGAGCCTTTGCTGTAGAAAGTCAATAAAGTGTTGTGGTGTGAAAAATCAGAGCCAACCCATTTCTGTGTCTCCCAGAACTATGTGCACGGGGCATGGAGAGTCCCCCAGAAAGGAGGAGGGAGCACCACCTAGGCCCCAACCAGCCCCTGCAGGGGCACCTCCAGGCACACACAGCTGACCTCCCCACGTGCCTTCTAGGGGAGGCCGGATCCACTGCTGTACATGGGAATGTGGCTGAGCTGGAACTTCCAGCTCTGCTGACCCTCCAGCTGAAAGTTCCTGCAGTAGTGAGCCCCAGCATGGCCAGGAGAGCCCAGCTAGCCGCCCAGCGCCAGCACCAGAAATGATGTTCTGCCAACAATTTCGGGGTTTTGGGTGACCCAGCCAGAGGATCTGATGGCTGCACGGGATAGCTGCATGTGATAGACACACACGCAGCTCAAAACCACAAAAGTCGGAATCCCCCCAATGTTGTCAAACAGCAGCCAGATGGTTACATACACTACAATGTGGTCCCCAATAGGATATTTGGAAAACGCTATAAGCCATGACTGCAGAGGTGTTGGAGGTACGGAGATGTCTTTGCTGTGTTCTAAAAAGGAGGACAGAGGGGCAGGAAGCATCCTCCGGAGGTGGGGGGCCCTCCTAGGAAAGGAAACCAGGTCCCTATGAAGGCTACGGAGGGTGAAATCTTTCCTCCTCTCTTTCAGCTTCTGCTTTTCCACCTAAATGCCATTTTCCTCAATCAAAATAGCAAAAATTTATTTTATGTTTTTAAATTTCTTTTTATTGTAGTCCAATTTGTATCAATTCTTTCTTCAGCCAGGGTGTCATATAGGAGAGAAGGAGGGAGAAAGATTTTCCCAGACAGGCAACATATAAAGGAGTTCATGACCAATTAACCAGTCCAGTACGGAATTTTAAGATGGACTCTCCTAGTGGGGGAAAAAAAGAGACCAAAACCAACAAAGACAAGAAAGGCCCAGAGAACATCACCAGAAACACCAACTCTTCTGGTAACACAAATGCACAAAGTTCATATCTTTGAATAATCACTCTGAATGCTGATAGACTAAATGCTCCAATAAAAAGATATAGGGTATCAGAGGGGCTTAAAAAACAGGATCCGGGATGTCTGGGTGGCTCAGGGGTTGAGCCTCTGCCTTTGAATCAGGGTGTGATCCTGGAGTCTTGGAACGAGTCCCATATTGGGCTCCTGGTGGGGAGCCTGTTTCTCTCTCTGCCTAATTTTCTGCCTCTCTCTCTCTCTCTCTCGCTCTCTCTCACACTATCATAAATAAAATTATTATTAAAAAAACAACATCCATCTGTACGCTGACTACAAGATGCTCACCTTAGACCTATAGACACCAACAGATTGAAAGTCAGGGGATAGAAAATAATCTATGAAGCTAATGGATATCAAAAGAAAGCTGGAGGACCCATACTTATATCAGACAAATGAGATTTGAAACCAAACCCTGGGGGACACCTGGTGGCTCAGTGGTTGAGCATCTGCCTTCGGCTCAGGGTGTGATCCTGGGATCCCAGGATCAAGTCCCACATTAGCCTCCCTTTGGGGAGCCTGCCTCTCACTCTATGTTCCTTCCTCTGCTTCTCTGTGTAATTCTCATGAATAAATAAATAAAGATTTTAAATTTCAAAAAAGAAAGAACAAATACTGTAAGAAGAGATGAAGAAGGGCATTATTTCATAATTAAAAAGACTCTCTATCATGATCAAACAACAAAATATTTATGCTGCCAACATGGGAGTACCTAAATATAGAAACCACTGTTGGTGGGAATGTGAACTGGTGTAGCCACTCTGGAAAACTCTGTGAGGTTCCTCAATGAGATAAAAATAGAATTGCATAACGACCCAGAAATTGCACTGTTGGGGATTTACCCCAAAGATTCAGATGCAATGAAACGCCGGGACACTGGCACCTCGATGTTTATATTAGGAATGTCCACAATAACCAAACTGTGGAAGGAGCCTCGGTGTCCATTGAAAATTGAATGGATAAAGAAGATGTGGTTTATGTATACAATGGAATATTACTCAGCCATTAGAAATGACAGATACCCACCATTTAATTCAACATGGATGGAACTGGAAGGTATTATGCTGAGTGAAGTAAGTCAATCGGAAAAGGACAAACAGTGTATGTTCTCATTCATTTGGGGAATATAAATAATAGTGAAAGGCAATATAAGGGAATGGAGAAGAATTGTGTAGGAAATATCAGAAAGGGAGACAGAACATAAAGACTCCTAACTCTGAGAAATGAACTAGGGGTGCTAGAAGGGGGGGGAGGGCGGGAAGTGGGGGTGAATGGGTGATGGGCACTGAGGGGGACACTTGATGGGATGAGCACTGGGTGTTATTCGGTATGTTGGTCAATTCAACACCAATAAAAAATAAATTTATTTAAAACAAAGATCCAACAACTAAATATTTATGCTGCCAACATGGGAGTACCTAAATATAGAAACCAATTAACAACAAACATACAGGAACTCACTGATAATAATACAATGACAGGGGATTTTAACACCCACTTATGGTAATGGACCGATCGTCTATGCAGAAAATCAACAGGTGAACAATAGCCTTGACACACTGGACCACAGGGACTCAACACATATAGTCTGAATATTTTTTCCTAACGCAGAATACACATTCCTTTCAAGTGCACATGGGACATTCTCCAGAACAGATCATATCATGGCCCACAAATCAGCCCTCAACAGGTACAAGAAGGTTGATATCACATGCTGTACATTTTCGGACCAAAGCGCTATGAAACTGGAAGTCGACAGTAAGAAAAAAATTGGACAGACCAGAAGTACTTGGAGTTTATGATCATCCTACTAGAGAATGAATGGAGCAACCAGAAAATTAAAGAGGAAATTTAAAACAAATGAAAATGAAAACATGTTTCTCAAAACCTCTGGGATGTAGCAAAGGCAGTCCTTAGAGGGAAGTACATAGCAATACAGGCCTACCTCAAGAAACAAGAAGTCTCCAATACACAACCTAACCCTACACCTGAAGGAGCTGGTAAAGGAATAGCAAACAAAGCCTACAGAAGAAGGGAAAAAATAAAGATGAGAGCAGAAATAAACAATACAGAAACAACAAAACAGTAGAATGGAATAACGAATCTAAGAGCTGGTTCTTCAAAATAATTAATAAAATGGATCAAACCATAGGCAGCCTTATCAATGAGAAAAGAGAAAAGACCTAAATAAATAAAATCACAAATGAGAGAAGAGAGATCTCAATCAACAGCAGAAAAATTAGACAGTTATAAGGGAATACTATGAAATTATACGCAAACAAATTGGGAGACCTGGAAGAAATGGACAAATAACTAGAAATGTGCAAATGAGTAAAACTGAAATAGGAAGAAATAGAAAATGTGAACAGACCCATAACTAGCAAAGGAATTGCTAGCTAGGAATTGCACCTAGTCACCTAGGTGCCTCAGTGGTTGAGCATCTTCTTTGGCTCAGGTCATGTTCCCAGGGTCCTAGGGGATCACATCACACATCAGGCTCCCTGCATGGAGCCTCATTTTCCCTCTACCTATACCTCTGCCTCTCTGTGTTTCTCATGAATAGATAAATAAAATCTTTAAAAAAGAAAAAAGATAAAAAGATGAGAAAGGACCCAAATAAAATCACAAATGAGAAAAGAGAAATATCAACCAACACTACAGAAAAACAAACGATTATAAGAGAACATTAAGAAAAATTATATGCCAGAAACCTAGAATCTGGAAGAAATAGATCAATTCCTGGAAATATATAATAGCAAAAATGAAAAAGGAAGAAATAAGAAACTTGAACCGACAGATAACCAGCAGAGAAATTGAATTAGCAATCAAGAATCTCCCAACAGGAGACACTTAGATCAATAGAACAGAATGGAAAGCCGAAACAAGATACAAACCTGTAACTCTATGATCCATTAATCGACAACGAGGCAGGAAGGAATATCCAAAGGCACAAAGACAGTCTCTTCAAGAAACCCTAACCCTGACCCCAGGATAAGAACAAATGTTGTTGGGAAAACCAGGCAGCCACATGCAGAAGAATGAAACTGGACCACTTTCTTACACCATCTATATAAAAAATAAATTCAAAATGGATGAAAGAGCTAAATGTGAGACCTGAAACCATACAAAGAAGAAAAGATAGGCAGCAATGTCTTTGACATTGGCCATTGGATCTTCTTTCTAGATATGCCTCTGAGGTGAGGGAAACAAAGTAAAAATACTATTGGGACTTCATCAAATTGAAAATCTTCTGCAAAGTGAAGGAAACAAACAAAGCTAAAAGGCAACATACAGGAGGAGGGGCAAGATGGCGGAAGTGTAGAGTCCCCAAATCACCTGTCCCCACCAAATTACCTAGATAACCTTCAAATCATCCTGAGAATCTACGAATTCAGCCTGAGATTTAAACAGAGCCCAGATCGAATGCTACAGTGAGAAAAGTTCGTGATTCTATCAAGGCAGGAAGACGGGAAAAAAATAAAGAAACAAAAGGCATCCAAGTGTGAAGGGCCCTGAGAGGAGCCCGGCTGAGGCCGGGGTGAGTGTCCACAGGACAGAAGAGCTCTGTCCTGGGAGAAGGAGGAGCTGCACCAATCTTCCAGGGCGGAATGGCACCTTCAAGGAGTCAGAGAAGAACCCCAGGAGGGCGGGGATGCCGTAGGGCTCCCTGGGACACTAACAGAGACCTGCACTACCAGGAGAGTGCACCGAGCTCCCTAAGGGCTGCAGGGCACATGCATTGACCAGGGAGTAGCACTGAGAGGCTCCAGCAGTGGCTCTGTGTGTAGAGATTTGAGCGGCCCCGGGAGCACCTTGGCGGTGGCGTCTCCTGCAAAGGAAGAGGCGCCGTGTGGAGGGGCTGCGCGGCTCCAGGAGGAACTCGGAGGGGCTTGGGTGGTGGCTCTGCAGTGAGGCAGCTGTATGGCCAGGAGCGAGAATCCAACAGCGCAGGCCCTGGAGCACAGGGCGCCAGGACACAGCCCAGGATTTGGCCTCTGCTGGGACAGGCGGAGGCACGGAGGGCCCAGGATAGCAAGAACGCTCCTGCTCAGAGCTGAGCAGATCAGCGGCCCTGCCCAAGAGCCTCCAGGCCCTGCAGATGGACTGCTCCCGAGTTTTGCGGGGGCTGAATAGAGGTTTCCAGAGCTGACCGCTGCCACTGGGGTTGTTCCTCCTGGGGCCTCACGGGGTAAACTAACTGCACTGAGCCCAGCACCAGGCAGGGGACAGAGCAGCTCCCCCACGTGCTAACACCTGTAAATCCACACAACAGGCCCCTCCCCTGGAAGACCAGCTAGACGGACAAGTCCAAGGGAGGTCAAGAGACTTAAAGTATACAGAATCAGAAGATACTCCCCCATGTTTTTTTTTATTTCTGATTGCTACCCCCACCCTCTTTCTCCACTTTCTTTCTTTTCTTTCTCTTTTTATTCTCTTTTTTCCTTCTTTCTTCCTTTATTCTTTTTCCTTTTTTTCTTTTCTTTCCTTCTTTCTCTCCTCTCTTTTTGTCCTATTCCCAATTCAATTTGTTTTTGGCCACTCTGCACTCAGCAAAATGACTAGAAGGAAAACCTCACCTCAAAAGAAAGAATCAGAAACAGTCGTCTCTCTCACAAATTTACAAAATCTGGATTACAATTCAATGTCAGAAAGCCAATTCAGAAGCACTACTATACAGCTACTGATGGCTCTAGAAAAAAGCATAAAGGACTCAAGAGACTTCATGACTGCAGAATTTAGATCCAATCAGGCCGAAATTAAAAAGCAATTGAATGAGATGCAATCCAAACTGGAAGTCCTAACGACGAGGGACAACGAGGTGGAAGAACGAGTGAGTGACATAGAAGACAAGTTGATGGCAAAGAAGGAAACTGAGGAAAAAAGAGACAGACAATTAAAAGACAAGGAAGACAGATTAAGGGAAATAAACGACAGCCTGAGGAAGAAAAACCTACGTGTAATTGGGGTTCCCGAGGGTGCCAAAATGGACAGAGGGCCAGAATATGTATTTGAACAAATCCTAGCTGAAAACATTCCTAATCTGGGAAGGCAAACAGGCAATCAGATCCAGGAAATAGAGAGATCCCCCCTAAAATCAATAAAAACTGTCCAACACCTCGACATTTAATAGTGAAGCTTGCAAATTCCAAAGATAAAGAGAAGATCCTTAAAGCAGCAAGAGACAAGAAAATCCTGACCTTTATGGGGAGGAGCACTAGGGTAACAGCAGACCTCTCCACAGTGACCTGGCAGCCCAGAAAGGGCTGGCAGGATATATTCAGGTCCTCCATGAGAAGAACATGCAACCAAGAATACTTTATCCAGCAAGGCTCTCATTCAAAATGGAAGGAGAGATAAAGAGCTTCCAAGACAGGCAGGAACTGAAAGAATATGTGACCTCCAAACCAGCTCTGCAAGAAATTTTAAGGGGGACTCTTAAAATTCCCCTTTAAGAAGAAGTTCAGTGGAACAATCCACAAAACAAGAGGTGAAAAGATATCATGATGACACTAAACTCATATCTGTCGATAGTAACTCTGAACGTGAACAGGCTTAATGACCCCATCAAAAGGCGCAGGGTTTCAGACTGGATAAAAAAGCAGGACCCATCTATTTGCTGTCTACAAGAGACTCATATTAGACAGAAGGACACCTACAACCTGAAAATGAAATGTTGGAGAAAAATTTACCATTCAAAGGGTCCTCAAAAGAGAGCAGGGGTAGCCATCCTTATATCAGATAAACTAAAATTTACCCCGAAGACTGTAGAGAGAGATGAAGAGGGACACTAAATCATACTTAAGGGATCTATCCAACAAGAGGACTTTACAATCCTCAATATATGCCCAGAATGTAGGAGCTGCCAAATATTTAAACCAATTAATAACCAAAGTAAAGAAATACGTAGATAATAATACACTTATACTTGGTGACTTCAATCTAGCTCTTTCTACCCTCGATAGGTTTCTAAGGACAACATTTCCAAAGAAAGAAGAGCTTTAAATGATACACTGGAGCAGATGGATTTCATAGAAATCTACAGAACTTTACATCCAGACTGAACTGAATACACATTCTTCTCAAGTGCACATGGAACTTTCTCCAGAATAGACCACATACTGGGTCACAAATAGGGTCTGAACCAATACCAAGGGTTTGGGATCGTCCCCTGCATATTCTCAGACCATAATGAATTGAAATTAGAACTAAATCACAACAAGAAGTTTGGAAGGACCTCAAACATGTGGAGGTGAAGGATCATCCTGCTAAAAGACGAAAGGGTCAACCAGGAAATGAAGGAAGAATTAAAAAGATACATGGAAACTAATGAGAATGAACATACAACCATTCAAAATCTTTGGGATGCAGCAAAAGCAGTCCTAAGGGGAAAATACATCACAATACAAGAATCCATTCAGAAACAGGAAACTACTCAAATACAAAAGCTAACCTTACACATAAAGGGGCTAGAGGAAGAAAAAGCAGATAGATCCTACACCCAACAGAAGAAGAGAGTTAATTAAAATTCGAGCAGAACTCAAGGAAATCGAGACCAGAAGAACTGTGGAACAGATCAACAGAACGAGTAGTTGGTTCTTTGAACGAATTAATAAGATAGATAAACCATTAGCCAACCTTATTAAAAAGAAGAGAGAGAAGACTCAAATTAATAAAATCATGAATGAGAAAGGAGAGGTCACTACCAACACCAAGGAAATACAAACGATTTTAAAAACATTATGAACAGCCATACGCCAATAAATTAGGCAATCTAGAAGAAATGGACGCATTCCTGGAAAGACACAAACTACCAAAACTGCAACAGGAAGAAATAGAAAACCTAAACAGGACAATAACCAGGAAGGAAATTGAAGCAGTCATCCAAAACGTCCCAAGACACAAAAGTCCAGGGCCAGATGGCTTCCCAGGGGAATTCTATCAAACGTTTAAAGAAGAAACCATACCTATCCTACTAAAGCTGTTTGAAAAGATAGAAAGAGATGGAGTCCTTCCAAATTCATTCTATGAAGCCAGCATCACCTTAATTCCAAAACCAGACAAAGACCTCACCAAAAAGGAGAATTATAGATCAATAGCCCTGATGAACATGGATGCAAAAATTCTCAACAAGATACTAGCCAATAGGATCCAACAGTACATTAAGAAAATTATTCACCATGACCTAGTAGGATTTATCCCTGGGACACAAGGCTGGTTTAACACTCGTAAAACAATCAATGTGATTCATCACATTAGCAAGAGAAAAACCAAGAACCATGTGATCATCTCATTAGATACAGAGAAAGCATTTGACAAAATAGAGCATCCATTCCTGGTCAAAACACTTCAGAGCATAGGGATAGAGGGAACATTCCTCGACATCTTAAAAGCCATCTATGAAAAGCCCACTACAAATATCATTCTCAATGGGGCAACACTGGGAGCCTTTCCCCTAAGATCAGGAACAATACACGGATGTCCACTCTCACCACGGTTATTCAACATAGTACTGGAAGTCCTGCCTCAGCAATCAGACAACAAAAAGAAATAAAGGCATTCAAATTGGCAAAGAAGAAGTTAAACTCTCCCTCTTCACCGATGACATGATACTCTACATAGAAAACCCAAAAGCCTCCACCCCAAGGTTGCTAGAACTCATACAGCAATTTAGTAGCATTCAAGGATACAAAATCAATGCCTGGCAATCAATGGCATTTCTATACACTAACAATGAGATTGAAGAAAGAGAAATTAAGGAGTCAATCTCATTTAAAATTGCACCCAAAAGCATAAGATACCTAGGAATAAACCTAACGATGGAGTTAAAGGATCTATACCCTAAAAACTATAGAACACTTCTGAAAGAAATTGAGGAAGACACAAAGAGATGGAAAAATATTCCATGCTCATGGATTGGCAGAATTAACATTGTGAAAATGTCAATTTTACCAAGGCAATGTTCACCTTTAATGCAAACCCTATCAAAATACCATGGACTTTCTTCAGAGAGTTAGAACTAATTGTTTTAATATTTGTGTGTAATCAGGATCCCTGGATGGTGCAGCCATTTGGCACCTGCTTTTGGCCCAGGGCACGATCATGGAGACCTGGGATAGAATCCCATGTCAGGCTCCCGGTGCATGGAGCCTGCTTCTCCCTCTGACTGTGTCTCTGCCTCTCTCTCTCTCTCTGTGTGTGTGACTATCATAATAAAAAAAGACTTGTGTGGAATCAGAAAAGACCTTGAATAGCGAGGTGAATTTTAAAAAAGACAGCCATATCTGGGGCTTCACTATGCCAGATTTCAGGGTGTACGACAAAGCTCTGGTTCAAGACAGTGTGGTACTGGCACAAAAACAGACAAATGGATCAATGGAACAGAAGAGAGAACCCAGAAGTGGACCCTGAACTTTATGGTCAACTAATATTCAATAAAGGTGTAAAGACTATCGATTGGAAGAAAGACAGTCTCTTCAATAAATGGTGCTGGGAAAATGGACATACACATGCAGAAGAATGAAACTAGACCACTCTCTTTCAGCATACACAAAGATAATCGCAAAATGGATGAAAGATCTAAATGTGAGACAAGAGTCCATCAAAATCCTAGAGGAGAACACAGGCAATAAGTTTTTTGAACTTGGCCACAGTAACTTCTTGGAGATACATCCACAAAGGCAAAATAAACAAAAGCAAAAATGAACTATTGTGATTTCATCAAGATAAGAAGCTTTTGCATAGCAAAGGATACAGTCAACAGAACTAAAAGATAACCTAAAGAATGGAGAAGATATTTGCAAATGACGTATCAGATAAAGGGCTAGTTTCAAAGATCAATAAAGAACTTCTTAAAATCAACAACAAAGAGACAAACAATCCAATCATGAAATGGGCAAAAGACATGAAGAGAAATCTCACAGAGGAAGACATTGCCATGGCCAACATGAACATGAAAAAGTGCTCTGCATCACTTGCCATTAGGGAAATACAAATCAAAACCACAATGAGAACCACCTCACACTACTGAATGGGGATAATTAACAGGGCAAGAAAAAACAAATGTTGGAGAGGATGCGCAGAAAAGGGAAGACTCTTACACTTTTGGTGGGAATGGGAACTGGTGCAACCACTCTGGAAAACTGTGTGGAGGTTCCTCAAAGAGTTAAAAATAGACCTGCCCTACGACCCAGCAATTGCACTGTTGGGGATTTACCTCAAAGATTCAGATGCAATGAAACGCGGGGACACCTGCACCCCGATGTTTATAGCAGCAATGTCCACAATAGCCAAAATGTGGAAGGAGGCTTGGAGTCCTTTGAAAGATGAATGGATAAGGAACATGTGGTTTATGTATACAATGGAATATTACTGAGCCATTAGAAACGACAAATACCCACCATTTGCTTCAACGTGGATGGAACTGGAGGGTATTACACTGAGAGAAGTCAATCGGAGAAGGACAAACATATGTTCTCATTCAATTGGTTAACATAAATAACAGTGAAAGGGAATGTAAGGGAATGGAGAAGAAATGTGTGGGAAATATCAGAAAGGGAGACAGAACATAAAGACTCCTAACTCTGAGAAAGAAACAAAGGATGCTGGAAGGGGAGGAGGGCAGGAGGTGCGGGTGAATGGGTGATGGGCACTGAGGGGGGCACTTGCCTAGATGAGCATGGGTGTTACTCTGCTTGTTGGTAAATTGAACACCAATAAAAAATAATTAAAAAAAAAGTCCAAACAACTAAATATTTATGCTGCCAACATGGGAGTACCGAAATATAGAAACCAATTAACAACAAATGTAAAGGAACTCACTGATAATAATACAATGACAGGGGATTTTAACACCCACATATGGCAACGGACCGATCGTCTATGCAGAAAATCAACAGGAGAACAACAGCCTTGACACACTGGACCACAGGGACTCAAAGATATAGTCTCAACATTTCATCCTAAAGCAGAATACACATTCCTTTCAAGTGCACATGGGACATTCTCCAGAACAGATCATATCATGGCCCACAAATCAGCCCTCAACAGGTACAACAGGTACAAGAAGGTTGGTATCACATCATATACATTTTCGGACAATGAGGCTATGAAACTCGAAGTTGACAGTAAGAACAAATTTGGACAGACCAAAAATACGTGGAGATTATGAACATCCTACTAGAGAATGAATGGAGCAACCAGGAAATTAAAGAGGAAATTTAAAACAAATGAAAATGAAAACATGTTTCTCCAAACCTCTGGGATGTAGCAAAGGCAGTCCTAAGAGGGAAGTACATAGCAATACAGGCCTACCTCAAGAAACAAGAAGTCTCCAATACACAACCTAACCCTACACCTAAAGGAGCTGGTAAAGGAATAGCAACAAAGCCTAAAGCCTACAGAAGAAGGGAAAAAATAAAGATGAGAGCAGAAATAAACAATACAGAAACAACAAAACAGTAGAATGGAATAGCGAAACTAAGAGCTGGTTCTTCAAAATAATTAATAAAATGGATCAAGCCCTAGCCAGCCTTATCAACGAGAAAAGAGAAAACCTAAATAAATAAAATCACAAATGAGAGAAGAGAGATCACAATCAACACCAGAAAAATAAGACAATTATAAGCGAATACTATGCAAGATTATACGCTAACAAACTGGGAGACCTGGAAGAAATGGACAAATCCCTAGAAATGGGCAAACGAGCAAAACTGAAATAGGAAGAAATAGAAAATATAAACAGACCCATAACTAGCAAAGGAATTGAATCAGCAAGGCACCTGGGTGCCTCAGTGGTTGAGCATGTGCTTTGGCTCAGGTCATGATCCCGGTGTCCTGGGGAATCAAGTCACACATCAGGCTCCCCGCATGGAGCCTCATTTTCCCTCTGCCTATACCTCTGCCTCTCTGTGTCTCTCATGAATACATAAATAAAATCTTTAAAAAAGACAAAAAGACAAAAAGATGAGAAAGGACCCAAATAAAATCACAAATGAGAAAAGAGAAATAACAACCAACACTAGAGAAATAGAAACGATAATAAGAGAATATGATGAAAAATTATATGCCAACAACTGAGAACCTGGAAGAAATAGATCAATTCCTAGAAATATATAACATAGCAAAAATGAAAAAGGAAGAAACAAGAAACTTGAACAGACAGATAACCAGCAGAGAAATTGAATCAGCAATAAGGGATCTCCCAACAGGAGATGCTTAGATCGATAGAACAGAATGGAAAGCAAAAAAAGATAAAAACATGTAACTCTATGATCCATTAATGGACAACAAGGCAGGAAGGAATATCCAATGGCACAAAGACAGTCTCTTCAAGAAACCCTAAACCTGACCCCTGGATAAGAACAAATGGTGTTGGGAAAACCAGGCAGCCACATGCAGAAGAATGAAACTGGACCACTTTCTTACACCATCTGTATAAAAAATAAATTCAAAATGGATGAAAGACCTAAATGTGAGACCTGAAACCATACAAAGAAGAAAAGATAGGCAGCAACGTCGTTGACATTGGCCATTGGATCATCTTTCTAGATATGCCTCTTAGGTGAGGGAAACAAAAGCAAAAATACTATTGGGACTTCATCAAATTGAAAAGCTTCTGCAAAGTGAAAGAAACAACCAAAGCTAAAAGGTAACATACAGGAGAAGGGGCAAGATGGCGGAAGAGAAGGGTCCCCAAGTCACCTGTCCCCACCAAATTACCTAGATAACCTTCAAATCATCCTGAAAATCTAGGAATTTGACCTGAGATTTAAACATATACCAGCTGGAATGCTACAGTGAGAAAAGTTTGTGCTTCTATGAAGGTAGGAAGATGGGAAAAAGAAATAAACAAAAGGCATCTAAGGGGGAGAGGCCACCGAGGAGCCGGGCTAAGGCCAGGGCAAGTGTCCCCCGGTCAGGAGAGCTCTGTCCCAGAGAGTCAGGAGCTGCACCAATCTTCCAGGGTTGAATGGCGCTCGCAACAATTCAGAGCAGGACCCCAGGAGGATGGGGAACCCTTGGGGTCCATGGAACACTAACAGACACCTGCACCCCCAGGAGAGTGCACCGAGCTCCCTAAGGGTTGCAGGGCACATGCATTGACCCAGGAGCAGCTCTGAGGGGCTCGGGTGGCCGCTCTGTGCAGAGGGGGCTGTGGGTCCCTGGGAGGAGCTAGGTGTCAGCACCTAAGGCAAAGGAAGAGGCGCCGTGTGGAGGGGGCTGCGCGGCTCCTGGAGCAGCTCAGAGGGGCTAGGGCGGCGGCTCTGTGGAGAGGTGGCTGCACGGCGGGGAGCGAGAATCCAACAGCGCTGGCCCCGGAGCACAGGGCGCCGAGACACAGCCCAGAATTCGGCCTCCCCCGGTACAGGCAGAGGCCCGGAGGGCCCAGGACAGCAAGGACGCTCCTGCCAAGAGCTCAGCAGACCAGCAGCCCACCCTGGAACCTCCAGGCCCTGCAGATGGATTTCTCCGGAGTTACTGCAGGGCTGAATACCGGTTTTCAGACCTGGCCACTGCCACTGGGGTCGTTCCTCCTTGGGCTTCACGGGGTAAACAACCTCCACTGAGTGCTTCACCAGGCAGGGGAAGAGGAGCTCCCCCAAGGGCTAACACCTGAAAATCAGCACAACAGGCCCCTCCCCCAGAAGACCAGCTAGACGTACAACTTCCAGGGAAAGTCAAGGGACGTAAAGTATACAGAATCAGAAGATATTCCCCCATGTTTTTTTTTTTATTTCTGATTGTTTCCCCCACCCTTTTTCTCCCCTTTTCTTTCTATAATTTCTCCTTTTATTCTTTTTTGCTTTTTTTCTTCCTTTTTACTTTTTTCTTTTTCTATTCTCTTTCCTTCTTTCTCTCCTCTCTTTTTCTCTTAAGCTCAATACAACTTGTTTTTGGCCACTGTGCACTGAGCAAAATGACTAGAAGGAAATGCTCACCTCAAAAGAAAGAAACAGTCCTCTCTCCCACAGAGTTACAAATCAGGATTACAATTCAATGTCAGAAAACCAATTCAGAAGCACTATTATACAGCTACTGGTGGCTCTAGGAAAAAGCATAAAGGACTCAAGAGACTTCATGACTGCAGAATTTTGATCCAATCAGGCCGAAATTAAAAATCAATTGAATGAGATGCAATCCAAACTAGAAGTCCTAATGATGAGGGATAACGAGGTGGAAGAACGAGTGAGTGACATAGAAGACAAGTTGATGGCAAAGAGAGAAACTGAGGAAAAAAGAGACAGACAATTAAAAGACCAGGAAGTCAGATTAAGGGAAATAAACGACAGCCTGAGGAAGAAAAACCTATGTGTAAATGGGTTTCCTGAGGGCGCTGAAAGGGACAGCGGGCCGGAATGTGTATTTGAACAAATCATACCTGAAAACTTTCCTAATCAAGGAAGGGAAACAGGCATTCAGATCCAGGAAATAGAGAGATCCCCCGCTAAAATCAATAATAACCATCCAACACCTCGACATTTAATAGTGAAGCTTGCAAAGTCCAAGGATAAAGAGAAGATCCTTAAAGCAGCAAGAGACAAGAAAATCCTGACCTTTATGGGGAGGAGCATTAGGGTATCAGGAGATGTCTCCAAAGCGACCTGGCAGGCAAGAAAGGGCTGGCAGGATATATTCAGGGTCCTCCATGAGAAGAACATGCAACCAAGAATACTTTATCCAGCAAGGCTCTCATTCAAAATGGAAGGAGAGATAAAGAGCTTCCAGGAAGGGCAGGAACTGAAAGAATATGTGACCTCCAAACCAGCTCTGCAAGAAATTTTAAGGGGGACTCTTAAAATTCTCCTTTAAGAAGAAGCTCAGTGGAACAATCCACAAAAACAAGGACTGAATAGATATCATGATGACACTAAACTCATATCTGTCGATAGTAACTCTGAACGTGAATGGGCTTAATGACCCCTTCAAAGGCGCAGGGTTTCAGACTGGATAAAAAAGTAGGACCCAACTATTTGCTGTCTACAAGAGACTCATATTAGACAGAAGGACACCTACAATCTGAAAATAATGTGTCGGAGAACCATTTACCATTGAAATGGTCCTCAAAAGAGAGCAGGGTTAGCCATCCTTATATCAGTAAACTAAAATTTACCCCGAAGACTGTAGTGAGAGATCAAGATGGACACTAAATCATATTTAAGGATCTATCCAACAAGAGGACTTACCAATCCTCAATATATATGCCCCGAATGTGGGAGCTGCCAAATATTTAAACCAAATAATAACGAAAGTGAAGAAATATTTAGATAATTATTATCTTATACTTGGTGACTTCAATCTAGGTCTATCTACCCTCGATACGTCTTCTAAGCACAACATCTCCAAAGAAAGGAGATCTTTAAATGATACACTGGAGCAAATAGATTTCACAGATATCTACAGAACTTTACATCCAAACTGAATTGAATAAACATTCTTCTCAAGTGCACATGGAACTTTCTCCAGAATAGACCACATCCTGGGTCACAAATCGCATCTGAACCGATACCAAAAGATTCAGATCGTCCCCTGCATATTCTCAGACCATAATGCCTTAAAATTAGAACTAAATCACAACAAGAAGTGTGGAAGGACTTCACACATTGGAGGTTAAGGACCATCCTGCTTAAAGCTGAAAGGGTCAACCTAGGAAATTGAGGAGAAAGATTCAAAAGATTCATGGAACCTAATGAGAATGAAGACACAAACGTTCAAAATCTTTGGCATGCAGCAAAAGCAGTCCTAATGAGTAAAGAAAATTACGTTAGATAGACAATAGACACTTATACTTGGTGACTTCAATCTAGCTCTTTCTACCCTCGATAGGTTTCTAAGGACAACATTTCAAAGAAAGAAGAGCTTTAAATGATACACTGGAGAGATGGATTTCATAGAAATCTACAGAAATTTACATCCAGACTGAACTGAATACACATTCTTCTCAAGTGCACATAGGAACTTTCTCCAGAATAGACCACATACTGGGTCACAAATAGGGTCTGAACCAATACCAAGGGATTGGGATCGTCCCTGCATATTCTCAGACCATAATGACTGAAATTAGTAGAACTAAATCACAACAAGAAGTTGGAAGGACCTCAAACATGTGGAGGTGAAGGACATCCTGCTTAAAAGACGAAAGGGTCAACCAGGAAATGAAGGAAGAATTAAAAAGATACATGGAAACTAATGAGAATGAACATACAACCGTTCAAAATCTTTGGATGCAGCAAAAGCAGTCCTAAGGGGGAAATACATCACAATACAAGAATCCATTCAGAAACAGGAAACTACTCAAATACAAAAGCTAACCTTACACATAAAGGGGCAGAGGAAGAAAAAAGCAGATAGATCCTACACCCAACAGAAGAAAGAGAGTTAATTAAAATCGAGCAGAACTCAAGGAAATCGAGACCAGAAGAAAGTGGAACAGATCAACAGAACGAGTAGTTGGTTCTTGAAGAAATTAATAAGATAGATAAACCATTAGCCAACCTTATAAAAAGAGAGGAGAGAAGACTCAAATTAATAAAATCATGAATGAGAAAGGAGAGGTCACTACCAACACCAGGAAATACAAACGATTTTAAAACATTATGAACAGCATACGCCAATAAATTAGGCAATCTAGAAGAAATGGCGCATTCCTGGAAAGACACAAACTACCAAAACTGAACGGAGAAGAAATAGAAAAACTACAACAGGACATAACCAGGGAGGAAATTGAAGCGTCATCCAAAACGACTCCCAAGACACAAAGTCCGGGCCAGATGGCTTCCCAGGGGTATCTATCAAACGTTATAAAGAAGAAACCATACCTATCCTACTAAAGCTGTTTGGAAAGATAGAAAGAGATGGAGTCCTTCCAATTCGTTCTTGAAGCCAGCCTCACCTTAATCCAAAACCAGACAAAGACCCCACCAAAAAGGAGAATTATAGATCAATAGCCCTGATGAACATGGATGCAAAAAATTCTCAACAAGATACACCAATAGGATCCAACAATAATTAAGAAATTATTCACCATGACCTAGTAGGATTTATCACCCGGGAACAAGGCTGGTAACACTCGTAAACAATCAATGTGATTCATCACATCAGCAAGAGAAAAACAAGAACCATGTGATCATCTCATTAGATACAGAGAAGCATTTGACAAAATAGAGCATCCATTCCTGGTCAAAACACTTCAGAGATAGGGATAGAGGGAACATTCCTCGACATCTTAAAAGCCATCTATGAAAAGCCCACTACAAATATCATTCTCAATGGGGCAGACTGGGAGCCTTTCCCCTAAGATCAGGAACAATACACGGATGTCCACTCTCACCACGGTTATTCAACATAGTACTGGAAGTCCTGCCTCAGCAATCAGACAAAAAAAAGAAAATAAAGGCATTCAAATTGCAAAGAAGAAGTTAAACTCTCCCTCTTCACCGATGACATGATACTCTACATAGAAAACACAAAGCCTCCACCCCAAGGTGCTAGAACTCATACAGCAATTTGTAGCCTGAAGGATACAAAATCAAGCCTGGCAATCAATGGATAAATTGTTGGCAGAACATCATTTCTGGTGCTGGCGCTGGGCGGCTAGCTGGGCTCTCCTGTGCCACTGATGGGGCTCACTCATGCAGGAAACTTTCAGCTGGAAGGGTCCAGCAGAGCTGGAGTTCCTGGCTCAGCCCACCATTCCCATGTAAAGCGTGGGATCCGGCCTCCCCTAGAAGGCACGTGGGGAGGTCAGCTGTGTGTGCCTGGAGGTGCCCCTGCAGGGGCTGGTTGGGGCCTAGGTGGTGCTCCCTCCTCCTTTCTGGGGGTCTCTCCATGCCCCGTGCACATAGTTCTGGGAGACACAGAAATGGGTTGGCTCTGAATTTTCACACCACAACACTTTATTGGCTTTCTACAGCAAAGGCTCAGAGCCATGAGTTCGTGCCTTCCCCTGGGGAAGGAGACCTTTCTGTCCTTTAAGGGGGGGCAAGAATCACACGGGGTGGGGGGGCGGGTGCTGGAGTCCCCCACCCGGGAGAATGTGTGGACTCCGGGTGGGGGCAAGTGTCCTGAGGTTTCACCCTGATTGACGGTTCTGAGGATAGCAGAGCTGACCTGGATCTGTCGCTCATGGCCTCCTGCTCTGGGTCCCTGCAGGGCATCAGGACCCGGCTTCAGGCTCTCTGGGGCTGGAGCACCTGGAGGAGTCTGCCTCCTGGTGTGGGTGTGGGTGGGCCCCACCGGCTTACCCTTCCTCTCCCCACACTGGTGGGTCCTGGGATCCCCAGGGCTGCCCTAGATCAGCGACCTGGATCTGTGGGGCACGCCCAGGGCCCAGGAGGCCACATCCAGCTCTGAGAGGGCTCACTCAGCCCAGGGCCAGAATCCAGGGCTGGCCAGGGCCATGGGGGCCTGATTCCATTAGTCTTTGAGTTGGGACTGGTGTGGGCTCAAATCAACCCAGCCCCCAAAGAGCCTAGGCCCAAGTCAGCCCAGGTCCCTCTGGGTTAGGGGCTGGTGTCCTGTGCAGGTTGTGCCGCCCTCCAGGAGGAAGAGTAGGAGGAGGCAGGGCACAGTGCTTCCTCTGCTCCATGCACCTGCACCCACCCTGTCGGGGGCTCCCTGTCTTTCCTCCTCCCTGCAACCCCTGGATACACTATGGGACACCGGGCTTCTGATGGTAGCAGGCTGTCCAGAGAACCATGGGGAGGCTGACCATGTCCCACAGGGGGCAGCTGCACCGGGTCCTTGCTGAGGGGCGATGGTGTGTGAGTGGATGGTGTGTGGGCAGGGGTATGATGGTGGTGGATTGAGGGGGATGGTGTATGGGGGATGGTGTTGGGGTATAGTGTGGGTGGGGTTTGTGTGGGGGTTGTGTGGGTTTGAGGGGGATGGTGTAGGGGGGATGCCATGAGGGATAATGATGTAGGGGGATAGTGTGTGGGTGGGGAATGAAGGGGATGGCGTGGGGGGCCTGCAGACACAGGGCATCCCCTTTCTCTAAGATGCACACCAAGACATCTACAGATAAAGGCGACCACAGTCTTAGGTTTATTGTGACACCTGCCTCAGGGGCCCCGTGTGGTCAGTTCAGGGCCCTGGCTGGACTGGGCGCATTATCTGGGGGTCATCATACTATGTATGTTTACAAATTGCAAGTTGTCTCAAATTAAATGCATAGAATTTAGAAATATATAAAGCACCGAGGGTGGGTGTCACTCTGACCCTTCAGACCCTCATCGGATCAATGTGTGTCCTCCTCCAGTCACAGCCATGCAACCTGCCCCCAGGTCCCCTTAATGCCCCCATGGCCCCCACCCAGGCACCTGGTTTTCAGGGTGCCGTCCGTCACCCCTTTGGGGATCAGCTCACATCGCAACCCCTGGAGGCCCCATCCTAGTGGCCTCCTCATCCCTGAGACACCAGGGGTAGAGACACGGAGGTCATCCCCAGCACCCTACCATGCCGCTGTGTTTTGTTGGCTGCTGTTCTTCCCCCGGCCTCAGAAGCCCCATGTTCCCTTCCCAGAAGCCACCAGTCCTCCCCCGGGTCCCATTCCCCCTGGCACCTCAGCCTCACCCTACCCCGTAGTAGTCCCAAAACATGATGTGACTGCTGAACGTCATGTTGATGTCCAGGTCCACCTGCTTGATGTCCCTGGAGGAGACCAGGGCCTCTTATTTCATTTCCTGTGTGAATACCATGGAGGAGGAGCCAGCGTCAGGGACTCAGACCCCTGACATGTCACCAGGTGCCATCCTGGGCAGGGAGCCCAGGGGCCACCATGGGATTGTGTCCTGCGGAATCCTCCTTCCTTCCCCTGGGAAGTTGGGGACGGCGGGAGTGCCCAGCATGCCCATGGACCTGTGTGAGGGCCTGTGCCCAGCTGTTGTGGGCGGGGAGGTGACTGAGGTTCAGCCTGGGTGGGAGGGGACAGGAGGTCAGTCCAGGTGGGAAGGGGACATGGGGGTGTTGTGCACAAGATGGCGAATCCGAAAAACCACTAAGGAGCCGACACTGATGCAAACAAATGAGAGTTGTTTTACAAACTCGAGCATGGGTCCAAGTGTACCCCACAGAGTAGAGCAGGGAGTTGGACACCGAGGACGGTTTTAACTTAGTTTTAAGGGCCTGGTCTTGGGGACCTCCAGAAGGGCTGGAGCAATTCCTCAAGTTCTGTTCACTTTTTGATATGGGGCCTTCAAGGGCATTGAGCACTCTTCTCATTCTAATAGGGGCTTCCAGCCCTTGGATTCGGCTCAGTTTTTATTCTATTCTGGGGCATTCTGGACATTAAGCTGTAAATTTTTGTTTTTTTCCTGTATCTGAAGTAATGTAAATTTCAGCTCTTCTTCACAGGGGCCTGGGATTGCTGGCTGTGTGCAAATGCTGAACTTAAAGTGGAATGGCCGTAATGTTCTCGGCCTCCCCACGTCCCGTCCCATACTCTCTAGCTCCTGCCGCCCTCCCCAGAGCTCCTAAGAGAGCAATTGCAAATGACCTCAACGTGGCAGCCTGTGTTGGGGGACAAGCCCCGGGATTTGCGATCAGGAAGACCTGGAGATCGGCGTATCGGCTATGCAGCGTGATTTGATGCTGCAGACTCTTATTCCCTAAGGCTATCTTGACAACTGACTTTGTACATAGAAAAGTTCTCCTTTGCCTTTAAAAGATGAGGAGCAAGTCAAAGCATTTTTTCTCTGCCCATCTGATTGCTCAGATTCCAATCTGAGACGTATTGACTTTTAATATGGATAATGTACTATCCGTAGTAGTATTGTTAATATATTCTGACACTAGTAATTCAGAGGGATGAGGCTTTCTCAACTATTTCTTCACAGCTCAGTCACTCATCAGAAAATGCATCTTTATGGATTTGGAAATAACTGAGAGACATTATTACCAATGGTCCTATTATTATGTGAAGGATTCTTCCCTGAAATTCTTCCCCTGTTTCAACTGACACTGAAACACTGTGAACTCTTTGGAAGACAAATGTCAAGGAGATAAATGTTATGCCTTGCTAATTTTAAATGCACTTGCAAATTGGTGTCTATTATAATAGAAGTTTTTTAATCTGATTTTTGCTATTTATTATCCTTTCCTGCTTTTCAGGTTGAGAATGCATTGTACGTGTTCATAAGTGTTTTTCTTTCCTTCTGATATAAAATTTTTACTTTGTTCCCAATGAAGGAACTCTCTAAGAATAAGGCAAAAGTTACTTCAACTATTCTTGAAATGTCTTCACACTTGGAGCCTGATTTATTTAACTCAATTTTCAAAATAAATCTTGTTTATTGGAATAAAAACAAAGATTTATAGGGAAATTGAGAAGATAGTAAGAGAATTCTCATTCACTTGCACTCAATTTTTCCAATTATTGATATATTAGTATGGTTCAAATATTAGCTAATGAATCAATATTAAAATATTTGCATTAACCAAGGACAATGCTTTATTCAGATTTCCTTAGTTTTTGCTAAGTTACCATTCCTCATATCACACTCCATTTGTCCTCATGTTTTCTTAGGCTCCTCTGGATTGTGACAGTCTTTCAGTCTTTCCTTGTTGTCTTTGAACTGGAATGCTTTGAGAAGTAGAGTATTTTGTAAAATTTCCCTCAGTGGGACATGTCTGTTATCTCATGATTGAACTGTTTTTGTGGATTATATACAGAGATATACTGATTTTTTATTATTATCATATAAAGGATAGATACTATCAACATAATTTATCAGTCTTGGTATCCATCTGATCATCTTGCTGATGTAGTGTTTGTCAGCTTTCTCCGTAGTAAAGTGATTCTTTATTGTTATTGTTATTATTATTATTAATATTATATTATCATTATTTTTAAGGTTTTTCATAATATATTTTATAGAAGGAAGTTACTATGTGTATTGCACACATAAGAGTGGGAAGGTATGCTCATGAACTTGAGGGTGGAATGTCTGCACAAATTGTTTGAAATTCTTCTACATGGGAGATTTCTCTTCATTCTGGGTTTGTTTGTGTCTTTTTCAAAGACGCTATTTAATTAATTGAGAGAGAGAGGAGAGAAAAACCATGAGCGAGAGGGGCAGAGGAAGAAGGAGAAGCAGGTTCCCTGCTGAATAGGGAGTCTTCCTTGGGACCTGGATCATGATCTGAGCCTAAGTCAGAAGCTTAACTGACTGAGCCACCCAGGTGCCACTTTTTCTTCCTTCTTTTTTTTTTCTTAATAATAAATTTATTTTTGTGTGTGTGTTCAATTTGCCCACATACAGAATAACACCCAGTGCTCATCCCATCAAGTGCCCCCCTCAGTGCCCATCACACATTCACCCCCACCCCAGCCCTCCTCCCCTACCATCACCCCTAGTTCGTTTCCCAGAGTTAGGAGTCTTTATGTTCTGTCTCCCTTTCTGATATTTCCCACACATTCCTTCTCCCTTCCCTTATATTCCCTCTCACTATTATTTATATTCCCCAAGTGAATGAGAACATACAATGTTTGTCCTTCTCCGATTGAGTTACTTCACTCAGCATAATGCCTTCCAGTTACATCCACGTTGAAGCAAATGGTGGGTATTTGCCATTTATAATGGCTGATCAAGGCCCACCTTTTCTCTCTCTTCATCTTCTGAGTCTCCTATGATATGAATGTTATTGCTTTAATAAGTGGCTGAGTTCCCTATGTCTGCCTCTGTGGTCCATAACCTTCCTTGTTTTTAAGGCTTCCACTTGGGACTGCATCTCAGTTATAGCATTTTTAACTGTTGGCTTGACTAGATTTTAGTTCTTTTATTTCTACAGGAAGGGATTCTCCAGTTTTCTTCTGTGCTCTTTTTCCAGCCCAGCTGCTGTCTTTATAATCATTGTTTTAAACTGTATTTAGACATCATATATGTGAATGGATGAACTTCCTGGCTGTGAGTACTACCTCATGTTATTTTATGAAGGTGAATTTCTCCATCTCATTATTTTTTCCAAAAAAAAAAAAGAAGGAAGAAAAAGAAAAACCAAGAAAAACAATAAATTTGCCCTCCTAAAAGAACACCAGATTATTTTGGCCTGCTTGTTAAAAGATTCTAAATCCCAAAATAAGAAACACAATTAAAGTACCATGAAACTAAACATAAGAAATATATAAGGTACATACATAAAATTTAAAATAAGGCAATTTATAAACTAGAATCAAAGAAAATACATGAAAATAAAGCACAAAGTACAAAGGAAGCTAGACCCTACTTTCCAGGCAGAGCTGAAGCTCTGCAGCCTCTGCGGTCCAACAACTTGGTGGCAGCAAGTGGTCTGTGCGTGGTCTGGGAATGGCCCATGGCGCTGATTGTCAGGTGCACATCTGCCTGGGAGATGCACCTGTGGGGTCAGAGGTGGGGTGGGCTTCAGCGCCTCGGCCTCCAGCGGGTGGCACTGTGCTGCTCCCTGAGACTCCGTGCTAATGGGAGGGATGCGGGTGGGGACGCTGGGTCCTCTAGCTCTGGGGCTGAGCATCCCGCCCCCCAGTCTGCAGGCCCACCACAGAAGAGCCGCCAAGCCCCCGGGTCTCTGCTGCTTCTCTCAGAATCCTGCTTTCACTCTGCCCTCATCCGAGTTTCTTTTGGTTTTGTTTTTTATCTCAGTCTGTTGTGCCCAAGATTGCGAATTCGAGAAATCACTGAGAAGCCGACACGAATGCAAACACATGAGGGTTTATTTACAAGATCAAGATAGTGTCCTAGTATACCCGACAGAGTGGAGCAGGGACTTGGACCCCGATGTGGGTTTTTGCTTAGTTTTAAGGGCTGGTCTTGGGGACCTCCAGAAGGGCTGGAGCAATTCCTCAACTTCTGTTTACATTTTGATATGGGGCCTTCAAGGGCATTGAGTTCTGTTCTCATTCTAATAGGGCCTTCCTGTCCTTGTCCTGGGCTCAGTTTTGATTCTATTGTGGAGCTTTCTAGGTCATTAAACTGTAAACAGCAAAGGTTCCACACCTGGAAGGGGGACGTACACTGTCCCTATATGCTGAAGATGCGGTGCTAGAAGAAGGAAACCCGAGAGCCTCTACCAAAACCTGTTAGAACTAAGGAGTGAGTTCAGTAAAGTCACGGACACAAACTGACCCTAGAGCAGAGTAGCCTTGCTGTGTCCCGACAATGAGCACTCAGGAAAAAAATGAAGTTGTGACTCCCTTCTCAGGAGCATCAAGGAGAATTAATAATGAGACTGAACCAAAGGAGCACAAGACTTCTGCACTGAGCCATACCAGGCTCTGGGAGGCCATCCTGGGCTCGTTGGGTGAGAGCCTCATCTTGTGAAAATGTCCGCAGTTCCTGAATCCACCCTCAGATTCAATGTCACTCCTATCAAAATCATGGTGGCAGATCTTCGAAATAGTAAAAAAAAAAACCCATAACATCCATCTGCCCCCACAAATGACCCCGGACAGCAAATCAGTATTGGAGAAGCAGGAGAGAGCAGAACGCAGCACTTTCCTATTTCAAATGATGTCACAGAGACACAGGATAAAGCAGTGTGGTTCTCGGGCCCCCAGCTGGCTCTGTTGGTTAAGCATCCGACTCCTGACCTCACCTCCGGTCCTGATCTCAGGGGTCATGAGTTCTAGCCCTGGGCTGGGCCATGGATGAGGCATGGAGCCTATTTAGACAAACAGGACCCACGGTGGGTGGTCCCGGTATAAGCTGAATGAGCAAAACTGAGAGTCTAGAAGGAAATGTGCTCTGATACAAATGATTTTTTAACTTAATTTAATTTAAACCCAATTAATTAATGTATAGTGTATTATACTTTCAGAGGAAGAATTCAGGGATTCACCAGTTGGAGATAACAGCAGTGCTCATGACATCATGTGCCCTCCTTCATGCTGGTCCCCTGTTATCCCCAACCTCCAGCGGCCCTCAGTTTGTTTCCTATCATTAAGAGTCTGTATTTCCTGCATCTGTTTTTATCATATTTGTTTTTCCTTCCCTTTACAGTTGTTATCTGCTTTGCTTCTTTAATTCCACCTATGAATGACACCACACGGTCATTCTCTTTCCCGACTGATTTATTTCACTTAACATGATTTCTCTAGTTCTATCCACATCATTGCAAATGGCAAGATTTCCTTCTCTTTGATAGCTGAGTACCATTCCTCTCTCTATGACCATCATCTATCTCCCGTCCTCTTTATCCATCATCTGCCCGAGGGCACCAAGGCTCCTCCCACAGTGTGGCTACTGTGGACCCGGCTGCAGTGGAAATTGGGGTGCAGGTGTCCCGAGTCTCACTGCATCTGTATCTTCGGAGTGAGCTCCAGGCCTTTCACCTGCTGGTCGCAGGGCGGCTCTATTTGTAACTTCCTGAGGAGCCTCCACACTGTCCAGGGCGGCTACACTAGCCCGCAGTCCCACCCACAGTGGAAGAGGGTTGAGTGAGTTTTGCAGGACGTGGTAAAAGTCTGGTCCACATTTCATTTCGTGTCCTGTGGCTACAATTCCTTATCTTTAAGTATTTCTGGGGAATCCGGGTGTTGGGCTCCATTTCAGTGAGATGTTTCCGAAGCTAACAGGCCACAGCTGGAACCTGGATGAGGCAGGTGTGGCCTCTGGAGCACCCGACTCTTCCTGCATGGCCTCCTGCAGCGCCTGAGCGTCCCGCAGGGGGCGCCCGACTCCAGGCCCCACCCAGGGGTGCGCATGTGCAGTAGGCCTCCTCTGCCTTCACTAACAGGAGCCTGCCTGTGCTGGGGAGGCCTGAGGAGGACATGGGGACGAGTCCACGGTGATGAATCCCAGCCTCCTCAGGACCCGCGGGAAGTCTCATGGGGAAATTGGGCCGCGTTCACGCTGACAGGAGCCCTGGTCTCCTCAGGACCAGCAGTGAGGTTCAGGAAGATGTGGGCCCGCATCACGCTGCCAGGAGGCCTGGGCCGCCTCAGGTCCTCGGGGAGGCTTCAGGAAATTGTGGGCCCGCATCTACGCTGACAGGAGCCCCTGAGCTGCTTCAGGACCCAGGGGGACACTCCAGGAATATGTGGCACCGCTTCCACTCTGGCAGGAGCTCCAGGCCCCCTCCGGACATAAGTTGAGGCTTCTGGAAGCTGGGTGCCGCATTCACAGTGACAGGACCCCCATCATCCTCAGCACCTGCACTTTGGCTTTGGGACGTATGGGGATGTGTCTATGCTGATAGGAGCCCTTCCTCAGGACTTGCGGTGAGTTTTCTGGGGGATGTGGGGCCATGCTCAGGCTGACAGGACCCCCCGGCCTCCTAAGGACCTGCTGTGAGGTTTCCAGAGGATGTGAGGCATAGTCCACAGTCATAGGAGACCCAGCGTCCTCAGGACCTGCTGACTATGACTCAGGAACATGTGGGGCCACGTCCGCACTCACATGATCCTGGATTACTCAGGACCCCGTGGAGGACTCTGGAGGCGCCATTGGGGGCCACGTCCATATCAGAAGGGACTACTCACAACCATAGGGTAAGTGAATGGGTAGAATAAATGGTAGGGTCAGGGGAGGGGAGGCAGTTGGTGGTTAGGCTTAGGTTAGATGTTAGGAGTTATGATTATGCTTATGGTTACGGATTAGAGGTTAGGTGAGGCATAAGTGTAAGGGTCAGTAGTTAAGAGTTAGGATGGGGGTTAGGGTTAGGGACAGGATTTAGAGTTAGGGTTAGGGTTTAGGCTCTAGGGATTAGGGCAGGAGGTTTGGAGTTGGGGTTAGGGTTATGGTTAGAGTTAGGGTTGAGCTTAGGTTTGCATTTAAGGTTAGGGGTTAGGGTGTGAGTTAGGGTTAGGGTTAAGGGTTAGGGGTTAGAGTTAAAGAAGGGCTAGGTTTAGGGTTAGGGCGAGGGTTAGGGTTAGGGTTAAGATAGGGATTAGGGCTAGGGTTAGGGTTAGTGTTTGGTTAGGGGTTAGGTTTAGGTTCAGGTCAGGGTCAGGGTACGGATTTGGAAAAGGGTAAGAGATACAGTTAGGGAGTGGGTTAGGGGTTAGTTTTACGGTACGGGTTAGGGTACAGTTTGGGGTATGAGATAGGATTAGTATTAGAGTGTTAGGGTTAGGGTACTGGTTAAGGTTAGGAATAGGATTTGAGTATATTAAGTTAAGGTTAGGGTTAGAGGGTAGGCTTAGGTTTAGATTTAATTTAGGGGTCAGGCCTAAGGGTTTAGAATAGGTTTAGGAGTTAGGGTGAGGGTTGGCAGGAAGGTTTAGTGAATGTGTTTTGGTCTTGGGGTTTGTGTTTGGTTTTTGATTAGTGATGGATCTTGTTTAAGGTTTAGGTTAACATTAGGATTAAGTGTAGGGTTAGGGTTATGTCTGTGTATGGTTAGACTTTGGGTCTTGGCATGTGCCTCACTGGGACTCCTAGTATCTTGGGCAGTTTAGTTTTATGCACTCTATTTAGGTTTTGGGTTCAAAGATAGCCTGACTCCACCAAGTCAGTGGCCTCCCCAGAGAATCAAAATCCAGGCTTCTGCTGGGGTCAGAATAGACATGGCAGGCTTCTCCCGAGCTGAGCTAAGGAGGGGATTTGTGCCTCTAAATACTCTATTTGGATTTTCAGTTGCCTTTCTGATTTTATCTCTTGTGTGCACATGTTTCATCAATCCTACCAATTATCATTTTAAAGTTTTACTTGAATTCCTGTTTGTAAACACAGTATGATATACTTTCAGGTTTACCACATAGTGATTTAATCCTTGGATACAACTCCTGGTACTGGTCACAGGTGCCCTCCAGTATCCCCATCCCCTGATTCTCCTTTCCCCCACCATCCTCTGGTGTTGATTAGTTTATTCTCTGTGGTTAAGAGTGTGTATCTTGGTTTGCTTCTCTCATCCCCCCCTGCCCCTTTGCCAGTTTGTTTGGTTTTTTAAAATTCACATGTGAATGCCATTGTATGGTATTTGGTATCTGTCTTTCTCTGACTGACTGAGTTCATTTAGCATAAGTCCTTTCCACTTCTCCCACATCATTTTAAATGGCTTCATTTCATCCCTTCTGATGACCCAGTGATGTCACAGTGTGTATATTTAGCACATCGTCTCTGCCCATTCATCTGTCGATGGACATCTGGGCTGTATCCACAGATTGGCTTTTGTTGATAACACTGCTGCAAACACTGGGCTGCGTGTCCCTCTTCCAATCTACTAAACTACTTTTGTATCCTTGTGGTAAATACCTAGCTGTGCAATTTTTGAATCATAGGTTAGCTCTATTTTTAACTTCTTTTTATTTTATTTTTTTATGATAGTCACAGAGAGAGAGGCAGAGACACAGGCAGAGTGAGAAGCTGTCTCCATGCACCAAGAGTCCGAAGTACCATTCAAACCCAGCTGTCCAGGATTGCGCCATGGGCCAAAGGCAGGTGCCAATCTGCTGCACCACCCAGGGATCCCCTATTTTTAAAATTTCGAGGACCCTCCACACTGTTTTCCACAGTGGTTGTACATTTTCGCATGCCCACCAGGAGTGTAAGGGGGCTCTCCTTCTCCATAGCCTCACCAACACCTGTTGTTTCTTGTGCTGTTAATTTTAGCCAATCTGACGGCTGTCAGGTGACATCTCATTGTGGTATGCATTTCCCTGATGATGGGTGATGCTGAGTGTCTCTCCGTGTGTCTGGTGGCCATCTGGAAGTCTTGTCAGAGACAAAGTCCATTCATCTCTTCTGCCCATCTGTAGTTGGATAATTTGTGTTTAGGATGCTGAGATTTATGTTTGCTTTATGTATTTTGCATACTAACTCTTTATTGGATGGGTTGTTTATAAATATCTCCTCTCATTTTGTATGTTGCCTTTTAGCTTTGGTTGTTTCCTTCACTTTGCAGAAGCTTTTACATTTGATGAAGTCCCAATAGTATTTTTGCTTTTGTTTCCCTCACGTCAGAGGCATATCTAGAAAGAAGATCCAATGGCCAATATCAAAGACGTTGCTGCCTATCTTTTCTTCTTTGTATATGGTTTCAGGTCTCACATTTAGGTCTTTCATCCATTTTGAATTTATTTTTTATATATATGGTGTAAGAAAGTGGTCCACTTTGATTCTTCTGCATGTGGCTGCCTGGTTTTCCCAACACTATTTGTTCTTTTCCTGGGGTCAGGGTTAGGGTTTGTTGAAGAGACTGTCTTTGTGCCATTGGATATTCCTTGCTGCCTTGTTGTCGATTAATGGATCACAGAGTTACAGGTTTGTATCTTGTTTCGGCTTTCCATTCTGTTCTGTTGATCTAAGCGTCTCCTGTTGGGAGATCCTTGATTGCTTATTCAATTTCTCTGCTGGTTATATGTCTGTTCAAGTTCCTTATTTCTTCCTTTTTCATTTTTGCTATGTTATATATTTCCAGAATTGATCTATTTCTTCCAGGTTCTATGTTGCTGGCATATAATTTTTCATAATGTTCTCTTATAATCGTTTCTATTTCTCTAGTGTTGGTTGTTATTTCTCTTTTCCCATTTGTGATTTTATTTGGGTCCTTTCTCACTTTTTATCTTTTTTCTTTTTTAAATATTTTATTTATGTATTCATGGGAGACACAGAAAGGCAGAGGTAAAGGCAGAGGGAAAATGAGCCTCCAGTGGGCCCTGATGTTGGACATGATTCCCCCGGACCCCGGGATCATGATCTGAGCCAAAGCAGATGCTCAACCCCTGATGCACCCAGGTACCTTGCTGATTCAATTCCTTTGCTCATTATGGGTCTGTTCACATTTTCTATTTCTTCCTATTTCAGTTCTGCTCGTTTGCACATTTCTAGGGATTTGTCCATTTCTTCCAGGTCTTCCAGTTTGTTTGCGTATAATTTCATAGTATTCCCTTATAATTGTCTAATTTTGCTGGTGTTGATTGTGATCTCTCTTCTCTCATCTGTTATTTTATTTATTTAGGTGTTTTCTCTTTTCTCATTGATAAAGCTGGCTAGAGCTTGATCCATTTTATTAATTATTTTGAAGAACCAGCTCTTAGATTCGTTATTCCATTCTACTGTTTTGTTGTTTCTGTATTGTTTATTTCTGCTGTCATCTTTATTTTTTCCCTTCTTCTGTAGGCTTTAGGCTTTGTTTGCTATTTCTTTTCCAGCTCCTTTAGGTGTAGGGTTAGGTTGTGTATTGGAGACTTCTTGTTTCTTGAGGTAGTCCTGTATTGCTATGTACTTACCTCTTAGGACTGCCTTTGCTACATCCCAGAATTTTGGAAAAACATATTTTCATTTTCATTTGTTTTAAATTTCCTGTTTAATTTCCTGGTTGATCCATTCATTCTCTAGTAGGATGTTCATAATCTCCACGTATTTTTTGTCTGTCCAATTTTTTTTTCTTACTGTCGACTTCGAGTTTCATAGCATTGTGTTCCGAAAATGTACAGCATGTTATATCAACCTTCTTGTACCTGTTGTACCTGTTGAGGTCTGATTTGTGGGCCATGATATGATCTGTTCTGGAGAATGTCCCATGTGCACTTGAAAGGAATGTGTATTCTGCATTAGAAAGAAATGTTCAGACTATATCTGTTGAGTCCCTGTGGTCCAGTGTGTCAAGGCTATTGTTCCCCTGTTGATTTTCTGCATAGACGATCGGTCCATTGCCATAAGTGGGTGTTAAAACCCCTGTCATTGTATTATTATCAGTGAGTTCCTGTATGTTTGTTGTTAATTCGTTTCTATATTTAGGTACTCCCATGTTGCAGCATAAATATTTAGTTGTTGGATCTTTTTTTTTAATAAATTTATTTTGTATTGATGTTGAATTGACCAACATTCCGAATAACACCCAGTGCTCATCCCATCAAGTGTCCCCCTCAGTGCCCATCACCCATTCACCCACACTTCCGCCCTCCTCCCCTCCCAGCCCCCCTAGTTCGTTTCCCAGAGTTAGGAGTCTTTATGTTCTGTCTCCCTTTCTGATAATTCCTACACAATTCTTCTCCATTCCCTTATATTCCCTTTCAGCATTATTTATATTCACCAAATGAATGAGAACACACACTGTCCTACTCCGATTGACTTACTTCACTCAGTATAATACCTTCCAGTTCCATCCACATTGAAGCAAATGGTGGGTATCTGTCATTTCTAATGGCTGAGTAATATTCCATTGTATACATAAACCACATCTTCTGTATCCATTTATCTTTTGATGGACAGCGAGGCTCCTTCCACAGTTTGTCTATTGTGGACATTCCTAATATAAACATCAGGGTGCAGGTGTCCGGCATTTCATTGCATGTGAATCTTTGGGGTAAATCCCCAACAGTGCAATTTCTGGGTCGTTGTGCAGGTCTATTTTTTTCTCATTGAGGGACTGCCACAGAGTTTTCCAGAGTGGCTGCACCAGTTCACATTCCCACCAACAGTGGTTTCTATATTTAGATACTCCCATGTTGGCAGCATAAATATTTAGTTGTTTGATCTTGATAGAGAGTCTTTTTAATTATGAAATAATGCCCTTCTTCATCTCTTCTTACAGTATTTGTTCTTTCTTTTTTGAAATTTAAATTACTTATTTATTCATGAGAGATACACAGAGAAGCAGAGGAAGGAACATAGCAGAGTGAGAGGCAGGCTCCCCAAAGGGAGGCTGATGTGGGACTCGATCCTGGGATCCCAGGATCACACCCTGAGCCAAAGGCAGATGCTCAACCACTGAGCCACCAGGTGTCCCCCAGGGTTTGGTTTCAAATCTCGTTTGTCTGATATAAGTATGGGTCCTCCATCTTTCTTTTGATATCTATTAGCATCATAAATGATTTTCTGTCCCCTGACTTTCAATCTGTTGGTGTCTATAGGTCTAAGGTGAGCCTCTAGTAGGCAGCGTACAGATGGATGTTGTTTTTTAATAATAATGTTATTTATGATAGTGTGTGTGTGTGTGTGTGTGTGAGAGAGAGAGAGAGAGAGAGAGAGGCTGAAAATTAGGCAGAGAGAGAAACAGGGTCCCCACCAGGAGCCCAATATGGGACTCGATCCCAGACTCCAGGATCACACCCTGAGTCAAAGGCAGAGGGTCAAACCCTGAGCCACCCAGGCATCCCAGATCCTGCTTTTTAAGCCACTCTGATACCCTATATCTTTTGATTGAAGCATTTAGTCTATCAGCATTCAGAGTGATTATTCAAAGATATGAACTTTGTGCATTTGTGTTACCGGAAGAGTTGGTGTTTCTGGTGACGTTCTCTGGGCCTTTCTCGTCTTTGTTGCTTTTTGTCTCTTTTTTCCCCCACTAGAAGAGTCCGTCTTAAAATTCCTTACTGGACTGGTTAAGTGGTCCTGAACTCCTTTATATGTTGCCTGTCTGGGAAAATCTTTATCTCTCTTTCCCTCCTGAATGACACACTTGCTGAAGAAAGAATTCATACAAATTAGACTCCAATAAAAAGAAATTTAAAAACAAAAAAAAAATTCTTGCTAATATGATTGAGGAAAATGGCATTTAGGAGGAAAACCAGAAGCAGAAAGAGAGGAGGACAGATTTCACCCTCCGTAGCCTTCATAGGGACCTGATGTCCTTTCCTAGGAGTGCCCCCCATCCGGAGGATGCTTCCTGCCCCTCTGCCCTCCTTGTTGGAACACAAGCAGGCACATCTACGTGCCTCCAGCACCTCTGCAGTCATGGCTTATAGCGTTTTCCATGTATCCTATTGGGGACCACAGCTTAGTGTATGTAACCATCTGGCTGCTGTTTGACAACATTGGGGGGATTCTGACTTTTGTTGGTTTTGAGGTGCAGTGTGTGTCTATCACATGCAGCTATCCCATGCAGCTATCGGATCCTCTGTCTGGGTCACCAAACCCAAATGGAAAAAAAAAAACCCAAAATGTTTGTCAGAATATCATTTCTGATGCTGGCGCTTGGCGGCTAGATGAGCTCTCCTGGCTATGCCAGGGGCTAACTCGTGCAGGAACTTTCAGCTGGAGGGTCAGCTGAGCGGAAGTTCCGGCTCGGCCACATTCCCATGTCCGGCAGTGGGTCAGGCCTTCCCTGGAAGGCACGTGGGGACGTCAGCTGTGTTTGCCTGGCGGTACCCCTGCAGGGGCTGGTTGGGGCCTAGGTGGTGCCCCCTCCTCCTCTCTGGGGGTCTCTTCACGCCCCGTGCACAGAGTTCTATGAGACACAAAAATGGGCTGGCTGTGCATTTTCGCACCACATCACTTTATTGACTTTCTACAGCAAACGGGCTCAGAGCCGTGGGTGCGTGCCTTCCCCTGGGAAGGAGACTTTTCTGTCCTTTAAGTGGGGGCAAGAATCACACGGGGTGGGTGGGCTGGTGATGGAGTCCCTCACCTGGGAGCATGTGTGGACTCCGGGTGGGGGCGTGTTTCCTTAGGTTTCATCCTGAGTGACGGTTCTGCGGACAGCAGAGCTGACCTGGACCTGTAGCTCATGGGCTCCTGTTCTGGGTCCCCGCAGGGCAGCTGGACCCCGGCCTTGGGCCCTCTAGGGTCCCAGCACCTGGAGGAGCCTGCCTCATGGTGTGGGTGTGGGTGTGGCCCACCGGCTTACCCCTCCACTCCCCACACTGGTGTGTCCTGGGATCCCCAGGGCTGCCCTAGATAAGCGACCTGTATCTGTGTGACATGCCCAGGGCCCAGTAGGCCACATCCAGCTTTGAGAGGGCTCGCTGAGCCCGGCGCCAGAATCCAGGGTTGTCAAGGGCCATGGGGGCCTGATTCCATTAGTCTTTGAGTTGGGACTGGTGTGGGCTCAAATCAACCCAGCCCCCACAGAGCCTGGGCCCAAGTCAGCCCAGGTCCCTCTGGGTTAGGGCCTGGTGTCCTGTGCAGGGTGTCCCACCCTCCAGGAGGGACAGAGGGTGGAGGCAGGGCACAGTGTGTCCTCTGCACCACTCTCCTGCACACACACTGTCCGGGGCTCCCTGCCTTCCCTCCTCCCTGCAACCCCTGGTACTCAATGGGACACCAAGGCTTCTGATGGGGCAGTGTATCCAGAAAACCCTGGGGAGTCTGAGCATGTCCCACAGGGTGCAGCTGCACTGGGTCCTTGCTCGGGGCCGATGGTGTGGGGGTGGATGGTGTGGGGGCATGGGTATGATGGTGGTGGGGTGTGGGGGATGGTGTAGGGGGGATGGTGTTGGGGTATAGTGTGGGTGGGGATTGTGTGAGGCTGTGTGTGTGTGAGGGGGATGGTGTAGGGGCTATGCCATGGGGGATGATGATGTTAGGGGATGGTGTGGGTCTGGGGAATGGGAGGATGGTGTGGGGGGCCGGTGGACACAGGGCATCCTCTTTCTCTAAGATGCACACTGAGACGTCCACAGATAAAAGCAACCCCAGTCTGGGGTATGCTGTGACACCTGCCCCTGGGGCCCCGTGTGGCGAGTACAGGGCCCTGGCTGGACCAGGGACATTATCTGGGGGTCATCATACAATGTATGTTTACAAATTTCAAATTGTCTCAAATTTAATACATAGAATTTAGAAATATATGAAGTCCTGAGGGTGGGTATCACCCTGACCCGTCCGACCCTCATCAGATCGATGTGTGTCTTCCTCCAGTCACAGCCATGCACCCTGCCCCCAGGTCCCCTTACTGGCCCGACGGCCCCCACCCCAGCCCCCTGCTTTTCAGGGGGCTGTCCCTCACCCTTTTGGGGTTCAGCTAACATGGCAATCCCTGGAGGCCGCGTCCTAGTGGCCTCCTCATCTCTGAGACCCCGAGGGTGGGGGCACGGTGTTCATCCCCAACAACCTACCATGCAGCCATGTGTTGTTGGCTGCTGTTCTTCTCCCAGGCTCTGGTGCCCCATGTTCCCTACCCAGAAGCCCCAGGTCCTCCCGGGTCCCGATCCCCCTGGCCCCTCACCTTCACCCTAACCCATAGTAGTCCCAAAACATGACGTGACTGCTGAATATCCTGTTGACGTCCAGGTCCCCCAGCGTGATGTCCCTAGAGGAGACCAGGGCCTCTCCTTCATTTCCTGTGGGAAAACCGGGGAGGAGGAGCTGGCGTCAGGGACACAGACCCTAACCTGTCTGTCCTGGGCAGGGAGCCCTGGGGCCACCATGGAGTGGGTACTGCCAAAACCTCCTTCCTTCCTCTGGGAGGCCAGGGATGGTGAGAGTGCACACTGTGCCCATGGGACCTGTGTGACGGCCTGTGCCCAGCTGTTGTAGGGAGGGAGGTGACTGAGTGTCACCCTGGGTGGGAGGGGATAGCGGTTCAACCAAGGTGGGAGGGAACATGGGGGTGTTGTGCCCAAGATTGCGAATCCGAGAAACCACTAAGGAGCTGACACCAATGCAAACACACAAGGGTTGATTTCCAAACTCGAGCTTGCGTCCAAGTACACCCAACACTGCGGAGCAGGGACTTGGACCCTGAGCTGGGTTTTAGCTTAGTTTTAAGGGCTTGTCTCGGGGTCCTCCAGAAGGGCTGGAGCAATTCCTCAAGTTCTGTTTACATTTTGTTATGAGGCCTTCAAGGGTATTGAACTCTGCTCTCATTCTAATAGGTGCTTCCAGCCCTTGGCATGGGCTCAGTTTCATTCTATTGTGGGGCTTTCTAGGACATTAAGCTGTAAACTTTTGTTTGTTTGTTTGTTTTTCCTGTAACTGAAGTAATGTAAATTTCAGCTCTTCTTCACAGGGGCCTGGGATGGCTGGTCTTGTTCGAACACTGAACTTAAAGTAGAAAGGCCTTCATTTTCTCAGCCTCCTTGCATCCAGTCCCATCCTATCTAGCTCTTTCCCCTTCCCTGGAGCTCCTAAGAGAGCAATTGCAAATGACCCCAGCTTGGCAGCCTGTGTTGGGAGACAGGCCCAGGGATTTGGGATCAGGAAGACCTGGCTCGTGGGCGTCCCAGCTGTGCAGTGGGATTCCATGCTGCAGACTCTTATTCCCTAAGGCTATCTTGACAACTGACTTTGTACATAGAAAAGCTGTCCTTTATCTTTAAAAGATGAGGAGCAAGTCAAAGTTTTTTTTCTCTGCCCATCTAATTGCTCAGATTCCAATCTGAGATGTATTTCCTGTTACTAAGAATAATTTACTATCCGTAGTACTATGGTTAAAATATTCTGACACAAGTAATTCAAAGGGATGAGGGTTTCTCATCTCTTTATTCACAGCTCAGTCACTCATCAAGAAATGAGTCAATTTTCAAAATAAATCTTATTTATTAGGAAAAAAACAAAGATTTATAGGGAATTGAGGGAATTTATAAGGAAATTGAGAAGATAGTACAGAGCATTCGCATGCATTGGCACTCAATTTCTCCAATTATTGATATCTTATATTAGTACGGTACAAATATGAGCTAATGAATCAATATTAAAATATTCGCATTAACCAAAGACCATACTTTATTCAGTTTTCCTTAGCTTTTGCTAAGTTACCATCCCTCATATCACATTCCATTTGTCCTCCTGTTTTCTTAGGCTCCTCTGGATTGTAACAGTCTTTCAGCCTTTCCTTGTTGTTGTTGAACTGGAACACTTTGAGAAGTAGAGTATTTTGTAAAATTTCCCTCAGTTGGGACATGTCTGTTGTTTATCTCATGACTGAACTGTTTTTGTGGATTATATACAGAGATATACTGCCATTTTCATTATATCATATAAAGGATAGATACTATCAACATGATTTATCAGTCTTGGTATCGATCTGATCATCTTGCTGAGGTAGTGTTTGTCAGCTTTCTCCGTAGTAAAGTGATTCTTTTATTATTATTATTATTATTATTATTATTGTTATTATTATTATTATCATTATTATTTTAGGTTTTTCATAATATGTTTTGCAGAAGGAAGTTACTATGTGTTTTCCACACATAAGAGTGGGAAGCTATGCTCATGAACTTGAGTGTGGTATGTCTGCACGAATTGTTTGAAATTCTTCTACATGGGAGATTTCTCTTCCTTCTGAGTTTGTTTGTTTCTTTTTCAAAGATGTTATTTATTTATATGAGAGAGAGAGAGAGGAGAAAAAGCATGAGCGAGAGGGGCAGAGGGAGAGGGAGAAGCAGGTTCCCTGCTAAACAGGGAGCCTGCCTTGGGACCTGGATCATGATCTGAGCCTAATGCAGAAGCTTAACTGACTGAGCCACCCAGGTGCCACTCCTTCCTTCCTTCCTTCCTTCCTTCCTTCCTTCCTTCCTTCCTTCCTTCTTTCTTTCTTTCTTTCTTTCTTTCTTTCTTTCTTTCTTTTATCTTTCTTTCTTTCTTTCATTCTATTTCTTTCTTCTTTATTTATTTCTTTCTTTTATTTTAATAATAATTTTATTTTTTATTGGTGTTCAATTTGCCAGCATACAGAATAACACCCAGTGCTAATCCCGTCAAGTGCCCCCCTCAGTGCCCATCACACATTCACCCCCACCACCCGCCCTCCTCCCCTTCCATCACCCCTAGTTCATTCCTTGAGTTAGGAGTCTTTTTTTTAAATTTTATTTATGATAGTCACACACACACAGAGAGAGAGAAAGAGAGGCAGAGACATAGGCAGAGGGAGAAGCAGGCTCCATGCATCGGCAACCCGATGTGGGATTCGATCCCGGGTCTCCAGGATCGCACCCTGGACCAAAGACAGGCGCTAAACCGCTGCGCCACCCAGGGATCCCCTGAGTTAGGAGTCTTTATGTTCTGTCTCCCTTTCTGATATTTCCCACACATTTCTTCTCCGTTCCCTTATATTCCCTTTCACTATTATCTATATTCCCCAAATGAATGAGAACATACAATGTTTGTCCTTCTCTGATTGACTTACTTCACTCAGCATAATACCTTCCAGTTACATCCACGTTGAAGCAAATGGTGGTTATTTGTCGTTTCTAATGTCTGAGCAAGGCCCACCTGTTCTCTCTCTTCAGCTTCTGAGTCTCCTAAGATATGAATGTTATTTTTTAATAAGTGGCTGACTTCCCTACGTCTGTCTCTGTGGTCCATAACTTTTCTTGTTTTTATGGCTTCCACGTGGGACTGCATCTCAGTTATAGCATTTTTAACTTGGCCTGACTAGATTTTAGTTGTTTTACTTCTACAGTAAGGGATTCTCTAGTTTTCCTCTGTGCTCTTTATCCAGCCCAGCTGCTATCTTTATAATCATTGTTTTAAAATGTAGTTAGACATCATATATGTGTATTGATGGACTTCCTGGCTGTGAGTACTATCTCATGTTATTTTATGGAGGTGAATTTCTCCATCTCATTACCTTTTCCAGAAAAGAGAGAGGGAAGAAAAAGAAAAACCAAGGAAAACAATAATAACTGCTCTCCAAAAAAAAAAAAAAAAAAAAAACACCAGATTATTTTGGCCTGCATTTCAAAAGATTCTAAACCCCAAATATGAAACACAATTAAAGTACCATGAAAGTAAAATTAAGAAATATATAAGGTACATACATAAAATTAAAATAAGAAATTAATAAAAAAATCAAGGAAAATAAATGACAGTAAAGCACAAAGTACAAAGGAAGGTATATCCTACTTTCCAGGCAGAGCTGAATCTCTGCATCCTCTGTGGTCCGACAACATGGTGGCAGTGAGTGGTCTGTGCAGGGTCTGGGGATGGGTTCTGGCGCTGATTATCAGGTGCACATCTGTGTGGTAGATGCACCTGCGGAGTCAGAGGTGGGGTGGGCATCAGCACCTCTGGCCTCCAGTGAGCGGCACAGTGCTGCTCCTTGAGACCCCCCCTGATTGGCCGGATGCGGGTGGGGTTTCTGGGTCCTCTGGCTCTGGGGCTGAGCATCCTGCCCCCCAGTCTGCATGGGCCTCCACAGAAGAGCTCCCAAGCCCCTGGGTCTCCACCGATTCTCTCAGAACCCTGCTTTTATTCTACCTGCGTCTGAGCTTCTTTTGGCTTTGTTTTTTTATCTCAGAGTGTTGTGCCCAAGATTGTGAATCCGAGAAACCACCAAGAAGCCGACACTGATGCAAACACATGAGGGTTTATTTACAAGCTAGAGCTTGTGTGCAAGTATACATGACAGAGTGGAGCAGGGACTTGGACCCCGAGGTGGGTTTTAGCTTAGTTTTAAGGGCTGGTCTCAGGGACCTCCAGAAGGGGTGGAGCAATTCCTCAAGTTCTGTTTACATTTTGATATGGGACATTCAAGGGCATTGAGCTCTGTTCTCATTCTAATAGAGGCTTCCTGTCCTTGGCCTTGACTCAGTTTTGTTTCTATTGTGGGGCTTTCTAGGACATTAAGCTGTAAACTTTTGCTTTTTCCAGTAACTGAAATAATGTTAATTTCAGCTGTTCTTCACAGGGACCTGGGATGGCTGGACTTGTGCTAACACTGAATTTAAATTGGTATGGCCTTAATTTTCTAGGCCTCCAGGCTTCCAGTCACATCCTATCTAGCTCCTTCCCCCTTCCCCAGAGCTCCTAAGAGAGCAATTGAAAATGACCTCAGCGTGGCAGCCTGTGTTGGGGGACAGGCCCAGGGATTTCGAATCAGGAAGACCTGGGGCACGGGCTTCCCAGATGTGCAGGGGGATTCCATGCTGCAGACTTTTATTCCCTAAGGCTATTTTGACAATAGACTTTGTACATAAAAAAGCTCTCCTTTGTCTTTAAAAGATGAAGAGCGAGTCAAAGCATTTTTTCTCTGCCCATCTGATTGCTCAGATTCCAATCTGAGACATATTTCCTGTTAATAAGGATAATTTACTATCCGTGGTACTATGGTCAAAATATTCTGACACAAGTAATTCAGAGGGATGAGGGTTTCTCATCTCTTTCTTCACAGCTCAGTCACTCATCAGGAAATGCATCTTTATGGATTTGGAAAGAACTGAGAGACATTATTACCGTGGTCCTATTATTTATGTGAAGGATCCTTCCCTGAGATTCTTCCCCTGTTTCAACTGACACTGAAACACTTTGAACTCTTTGGAAGTCAAATGTCAAGGAAATAAATGTTATGCATCGCTAATTTTAAATGCACTTGCAATATGGTGTCTATTGTACTAGAAGTATTTTTATCTGATTTTTGCTATTTATTATCCTTTCCTGCTTTTCAGGTTGAGGAGGCATTATACGTGTTCATAAGTGTTTTTCTTTCCTTTGATCTAAAATTCTTAATTGTTTCCATCAAAGGAACTCTTTAAGAATAAGGCAAAAGTCAATTCAACAATTCTTAAAATGTCTTCACACTTGGAGCCTGATTCATTTGTCAATTTTCAAAATAAATCTTATTTATTAGGAAAAAAACAAAGATTTATAGGGAAACTGAGAAGATAGTACAGAGCATTCGCATGCACTTGCACTCAATTTCTCCAATTATTGATATCTTATATTAATACGGTACAAATATGAGCTAATGAATCAATATTAAAAAATTCGCATTAGGGATCCCTGGGTGGCGCAGCGGTTTAGCGCCTGCCTTTGGCTCAGGGCGTGATCCTGGAGACTCGGGATCGAATCCCACATCGGACTCCTGGTGCATGGAGCCTGCTTCTCCCTCTGCCTATGTCTCCACCTCTCTCTCTCTCTCTGTGTGACTATCATAAATAAATTTAAAAAAATTTAAAAAAAAATTCGCATTAAACAAAGACAAAAAAAAAAAACAAAGACCATAGTTTATTCAGATTTCCTTAGTTTTTGCTAAGTTACCAATCCTCAAATCACATTCCATTTGTCCTCTTTCCTTAGGCTCATCTGGATTGTGACAGTCTTTCAGCCTTTTCTTGTTGTTGAACTGGAACACTTTGACAAGTAGAGTATTTTGTAAAATTTCCCTCAGTTGGGACATGTCTGTTGTTTATCTCATGACTGAACTGTTTTTGTGGATTATATACAGAGATATACTGCCATTTTCATTATATCATATAAAGGATAGATACTATCAACATGATTTATCAGTCTTGGTATCGATCTGATCATCTTGCTGATGTAGTGTTTGTCAGCTTTCTCAGTAGTAAACTGATTCTTTATTATTATTCTTTATTATTATTATTATTAGTATTAGTATTATATTATCATTATTATTTTAAGGTTTTCATATTATATTTTGTAGAAGGAAGTTACTATGTGTATTCCACACTTAAGAGTGGGAAGCTAAAAAAAAAAAAAAAAAAGAGTGGGAAGCTATGCTCATGAACTTGAGGGTGGAATGTCTTCACAAATTGTTTGAAATTATTCTACATGGGCAATTTCTCTTTCTTGTGGATTTGTTTGTTTCTTTTTCAAAGATGTTTTTTATTTATTTGAGAGAGAGAGTAGAGATAAAGCATGAGCGAGAGGGGAAGAGGGAGAGGGAGAAGCAGGTTCTCTGTTGAACAGGGAGCCTGCCTTGGGACCTGGATCATGATCTGAGCCTAAGGCAGAAGCTTAACTGACAGAGCCACACAGGTGCCACTCTTTCTTCCTTCCTTCCTTCCTTCCTTCCTTCCTTCCTTCCTTCCTTCCTTCCTTCCTTCCTTCCTTCTTTCTTTCTTCTCTTTCTTTCTTTCTTTCTTTCTTTCTTTCTTTCTTTCTTTTTCTTTCTTTCTTTTCTTTCTTTTCAATACAGCAACATCTAAGGAATTCCTCCCTCAGATGGGAGCTACATACTAACTTCCAAACCTGAGAACCTACCTGAAAGCTCACTCTGGGGAACTTCCCTCTCGGAGATGAGCTGAAACGTGGTGCTTCCCAGTTCCACACTGCCTGCAGATACACTTATAAACATCCTCACTAGACATGTTTGTTAGAAGCTCATGGGATGCAAGGGGCAAGCTGCAGGCTTCAAGGTTGTGTCTCCAGGTGCAGTAAAGCGGTATTCATGGAACATCCTGAATTACAATGCGGCCACGTTCTCATACCCATCAGAACGCAGTTAGTAGAAAGCTGGCCTCCAGGCATGCCTCCTTTGAAAGCTGAGCTCAGGGCAGGAGCCTCCCGCATCCTGCCTGCCCGTAGTCGTAGCTGCTAACATCCTTATATTAGGTGTTCGGAGAGGTTGGAGAAATGTCAGTGGAAGTGTCAGGACTGTACTCATATGTATCTGAGTTCAATAGAGCGATTTCCAACATCCATGTTCAATTAGAGTGTAGCCCCTGTATACCTCGTCTCGATAAGTGTCTAGCAGACATCGGCCTGCAAAGCAAACACACTTCTGCGAGTTCAACTTATGGCCTGTACCTCCCCCATCCTGACTGCCTGTATGTTCCACGTCCACAGCATTTCGTTGTATCCGGGAGAGTAGCGGAGTGAAAATCACGTGTCTCCCTTGTCAATTTTGTGCGTAGCGGACAGCTGCCATCAAGGCATGCACGCTCCTTTGGATTGAGCTTATGGCTTGTACCTCCCACATGCTGACGGCCTGTATGCTTCACTTCCAAAGGATTTCGTCCGATACGGGACGCAAGTTTTGCAAGAGGCAAGTGTCTCTTAGTTCCATCCAGCGACTTCTGAGGAATTCCTCCCTCAGAGGGGTGCTACATACTAACTTCCAAACCTGAGTAACTAGCTGAAAGCTCTCTCTCTGCGGAATTTCCTTCTGCGAGATGAGCTTACACGCAGTCCTTCCCAGTTCCACACTTCCTGCAGATGCAGTTATGAACATCCTCACTAGACAGGTTTTCAGAAGCTCATGGGACGCAAGGGCCAGCTGCAGGCTTCAAGGTTGTGTCTCCAGGTGCAGTAAAGCGGTATTCATTGTAAGTGTACCGCCTTACAATGCTGTCACATTCTCATGGCCATCAGAACAAGCTAGTAGAAAGCTGGCTTCTAGGCATGCTTCCTTTTGAGAGCTAAGCTCAGGTCAGGACCCTCCCTCATCCTTCAGCCTGTAGACGTAACTGCTAATATGCTTATGTTAGGTGCTGGGAGAGGGTGGCGAAATGCTTGTGGAAGTGTCAGGCCTATACTCTCGATTATCTGAGTTGAATACAGCGATTTCAAACGGGCTTCTTCAAAGAGTGTAGCCAGTTTCTAACTCCCATGTACGACTGGGTAGCAGTCATCTGCCTCCCAGGCGTACACACTTTTGAGAGTTGAGCTTATGGCCTGTATTTCTCACATCCTGCCTGCAGGTACCCTTCGCTGCAAACAGGCCTAGGCTCGAGGCGTGACTGAAGTGTTGTGAGAGGTAAGTGGAAAGTCCTGGCACACAAGACTAGTGCCTCCAAGCACAATCCAGCGATTTATTAGTAATTCCTGTCTTAGACAGGTGTTACCTACTTAGTTCAATACGTGAGAAGCTGGCTGAACCCTGAGTCCAAAAGCATCTCTCTTCTGAGAGTTGAATTCACACCCAGTCCCTCACAGTTCCACTCTGCCTGCAGAATGAGTTTTGAACATCTTCACCTGAGACGTTTGTCAGAAGCTTATGAGACGCAAGTGGAATAATGCTGGCCTGGAAGGTATCTCCAGGTGCAGGAGACCTGTATTCTTCGAACCTTCTGTGTTAGAAGACTGCTATGGTCTCACGGCCATTAGAATGAAGCTAGTGGAAAACTGGCTTCTAGCCTTGCTCACTTGTGAGATCTGAGCTCAGGGCAGGACCCTCCCGAATCCTGGCTGCCCATTGTCATAGCTGTTAACATCCTTAAGTGAGGTGCTGGGAGAGTTTGGAGAAATGCCAGTGGAAGTGTAAGGACTCTACTCACGTGTATCTGAGTTCAATACAGGGATTGCCAATGTCCTTGTTCAATTAGAGTGTAGCTCGGATATACCTCGCCTCGATAAGTGTCTAGCAGACATCGGCCTGCAAAGCGTACACACTTCTGAGAGTTGAACTTATGGCCTGTACCTCCCCCATCCTGACTACATGGACGTTCCACTTCCACAGCATTTCGGTGTATGCGGGAGAGGAGCGGAGTGAGAACCAAGTGTCTGCCTTGTCAATTTCGCGCCTAGGGACAGCTGCCTCCCAGGAATGCACACTCCTTTGGATTGAGCTTAGGACTTGAACCTCCCACAGGTTGACCGCCTGTACGCTATGCTTCTAAAGGATTTCGTTCGATATGGGATGCAAGTTTTGTGAGAGGCAAGTGTCTCTTAGCTCCATCCAGCGAATTCTGAGGAATTCCTCCCTCAAATGGGATCTCCATACTAACTTCGAAACCTGAGTACCTGGCTGAAAGCTCTCTCTCTGGGGAACTTCCCTTTCGGAGATGAGCTGACACGCGGTCCTTCCCAGTTCCACACTGCCTGCAGATGCAGTTACGAAAATCCTCACTAAACATGTTTGTCTGAAGCTCATGGGATGCAAGGGCCAGCTGCAGGCTTCAATGGTTGTGTCTCCAGGTGCAGTAGAGCAGTATTCATGGAACGTCCTGCCTTACAATGCTGCTACGTTCTCACGGCCATCCGAACGAGCTAGTAAAAAGCTGGCTTCTAGGCATGCTTCCTTCTGAGAGCTGAGCTCATGGAAGGACCCTCCCGCATCCTGCCTGCCCATACACGTACCTGCTAATATGCTTATGTTAGGGGCTGGGAGAGGTCGGTGAAATGCATGTGGAAGTTTCAGGCCCGTACTCCTGATTATCTGAATTGAATACAGCTATTTCAAACGACCTTCTTCAAAGAGTGTAGCTAGTTTCTAACTCCCATGGACGAGTGGGTAGCAGACATCTGCCTCCCAGGCGTACACACTTTTGAGAGTTGAGCTTATGGCCTGTATTTCCCACATCCTGCCTGCAGGTACACTTCGCTGCTAAAAGGCCTAGGCTCGATGCATGACTGAAGTGTTGTGGGAGGTAAGTGGAAAGTCCCGGCACACAAGACTAGTGCCTCCAAGCTCAATCCAGCGACTTCCTAGTAATTCCTGTCTTAGACAGGTGCTACATACTAATTTCCATAGGTGAGAAGCTATCTGAACCCCGAGTCCAAAAGAGTCTCTCTTCTGAGAGTTGAATTCACACCGAGTCCCTCACAGTTCCACACTGCCTGCAGAATGAGTTTTGATCATCTTCACCAGAGCCGTTTGTCAGAAGCTTGTGAGACGCAAGTGGAATAATGCAGGCCTGGAAGGTGTCTCCAGGTGCAGTAGAGTGGTAATCTTGGAACCTCCTGAATTAGAATACTGCTACATTCTCACTGCCATAAGAACGCAGCTAGTTGAAAGCTGACTTCTAGGCATGCTTCTTTGTACAAGCTGAGGTCAGGGCAGGACCGTCCCGCATCCTGACTGCCTGTAGACATAAGTCCTAGAATCTTTATGTTAGGTGCTGGAAGAGGTTGTGTGAAAAGCATGTGGAAGTGACAGGCCTGACTCACGTATATCTGAGTTAAATGCAGCGATTGCCAACGTCCTTATTTAATTAGAGTGTACCTCGGTTCTACCTCCCATAAATAAGTGTCTAGCAGACATCTGCCTGTAAAGCATACACACTTCTGAGAGTTGAAATTATGCCCTGTACCTCCCACATGCTGACTGCAGGTACACTTCGCTCCTATCAGGCCTAGGCTTGAATCGTGACAGAAGGGTTGTGAGAGGTTAGTGGAAGGTGCCGGCCCACACGCCTAGTGTCTCCAAGCCCAATCCAGAGATATGTGAGGAACTGCACTCTACGATTGGTGCTACATAGTAAGTACATGAGAAGCTAGTGGAACGCAGTGTCCAAAGGGTACTTTCTTCTGAGACTTGAGCTCACCTTCATGGCCTTCAGATGAAATTTCGAACATCTTCACTAGACGTGTTGGTCAGAAGCTCATAGGACAAAAGGAGCTAGCTGCAGGCTTCAATGTTTGTGTCTCTAGGTGCAGTAGAGTGGTATACATGGAACCTCCTGACTTACAATGTAGCTACATTCTCACGGCCATATGAACGCAGCTAGTGGAAAGGTGCATTTGAGGCATGCTGCTGAGGATCAGAGTCACCCGTTCCAGGTGAGGCCCAGGTGGGGCCAGAGTCACCTGGTACAGAAGAGGCCAAAGTGAGGACAAGAGTTACCGGGTCCAGGTGAGGCCAACCAGCAGGCCATGCAGAGGAACCGTATCCCGATGATGCCCAGGTACGGACCAGAGTTACCAGGTCCAGGTGAGGCCAACCTGCAGGCCATGCAGTGGAACCATGTCCCGATGATGCCCAGGTAGGGACCAGAGTCACCAGGTCCAGATGAGGCCCAGATGGGGAGCATATTCACTAGGTCCAGGTGAGGCCCAGTTGAGGACCAGAGTCACCAGGTCTGGTCGAGGCCTAGAGGGGTACCAGAATCACCTGGTCCAGGTGACATCCAGATGGGGACCAGAGTCACCAGGTCAGGGTGAGGCCCAGAGAGTTTCCAGAGTCATCATGTCCAGGTGAGGCTCAGGTGTGGAACAGAGTAACCAGGTACCTATGATGCCCAGGTGAGGACCAGATTCACCAGGTCCAAGAGGCCCACGTGGGGACCTGAGTCACCAGGTATGGGTGAGGCCCAGGTGGCAACCCCACTCACCAGGTCCAGGTGAGGCCAATCTGCAGGCCAGAGTCACCAGATCCAGTTGAGGCCCTGGTGGGGACTGGAGTCACCAGGTAAATGTGAGTCTACAAGAACACCACAGTCACCAGGTCCAGGTGTGGTTCATGTGGGAACGAGAGTCACCAGGTCCAGGTGAGACCCAGGTGGGGACCACAGTCACCAGGTCCAGATTGAGGCCTAGGTGGGGGGCCCAGAGTCATCAGGGCCAGGTGAGGCCAAAGTGTGGAGCAAAGTTATCATGTCCAGGTGAAGCCCATGTGGGGAACAGAGTAACCATGTCCCATTGATGCCAGGCGGGACAAGAGTCACAAGGTCCAGACGAGGCCTAAGTGAGGAGTAGATTCACCAGGTCCTGTTGAGGCCCAGTTGAGGACCAGTGTCCCCAGCTCCGGGTGAGTCCCAGAGGGGGACCAGAGTCACCTGGTTCTGGTGATATCCAGGTGGGGACCAGAGTCACCACATCAGGGTGAGGCCCAGAGGGGGACGAGAATCACTAGGTCCAGGTGAGGCCCCGATGTGGAACTGAGAAACCAGGTCCCATGATGCCCATATGAGGACCTGAGTCACCAGGTCCAGGTGAGGTCCCTGTGGGAACCAGTCACCTCATCCAGGTGAAGCCCAGGTGAGACCACAGTCACCAGGTCAGGGTGAGGTCCAGAGGGGGACCAGAGTCACCAGGTCCAGGTGAGGCCCAGGTATATAAGAGAGTAACCAGGTCCCAATGATGCCCAGGTAAGGACCAGAGTCAACAGGTCCAGGTGAGGCCCAAATATGGATCAGAGTCATTTTGTTCCAGGTGAGGCCAGATGGAGACCACAGGAACCAGGTCCAGGAGAGCCCCATATGGGAACCAGAGCCACCAGATCCAGGTGAGGTCTAGGTGGGACCACAGTCACAAGGTCCAGGTGAGGCCCAGGTGGCAACAGGATTCACCAAGTCCAGGTGAGGCCCAGGTGGTGACCAGTCACCAGATCCAGGTGAGGACCAGCTAAGGACCAGATTCACCAGGTCCAAGTGAAGCCCAAGGGGTGACCAGAGTCACCAGGTAAGGGTGAGGCCCAGAGGGGGAACCAGAGTAACCATTTTAGTTTGAGGCCCAGAATGGGACCAGAGGTCCCTGGTCAAAGTGAGGCCCAGGTGTGGAATAGAGTATCCAGGTCCCAGTGATGCCTGGGTGAGGACCAGAGTCACTAGGGCCATGCCGGGCCCAGATGGGGATCAGAATCACTAGGTCCTGGTGAGGCATAGAATAAGACCACAGTCACCAGTATCAGGTGAGCCCCTTGTGGGAACAAGAGCCATCTATCCAGCTGAGTCCCAGGTCCATGTGAGGCCCACGTGAGGACCAGATTCATCAGGTCGAATTGAGGCATAGCTGGGGACAAGAGTCACCAGGTCTGGGTGAGGCCTAGGTGGGGCAAGATTCAGCAGTTCTGAGTTAGGTCAAAGTGGGGACGAGAGACACCAGGTCCAGGTGAGGCCAAACTGAGGACCAGAGTCACCAGATCCAGGTGAGGTCCATATTGGAAAGAGAGTCACCAGGTCCAGGAGAGGTCCAGGTGGGGACCAGAGTCACCAGATCCAGGTGAAGTCCAGGTGGGGACCAGAGTCACCAGATCCAGGTGAAGCCCAGGTGGGGACCAGAGTCACTAGGTCCAGATGAGGCCCAGGTGAGGACCAGAGTTACCAGGTACACGTGAGGCCCCGGTGGGGATCAGAGGCAACAGGTCCATGTGAGGCCGGCTTGGGGACCATGGTCAACAGGTCTACTTGAGGCCCAGGTGTGGAACACAGTAACCAGGTCCAGGTGAGTCCCCGGTGGTGACAAGTCACCACATCCAGGTGAGGCCCAGGTGGGGACCAGGATCACCAGGTACAGGGGAGGCCCTTGAAAGAACGAGAGTCAACAGTTCGAGGTCAGGCGCAGGTGGCAACCAGGGTCAGCAGGTCCAAGTCAGGCCAAAGTGGGGTTCACAGTCACTAGGGCACAGTGAGACCCAGAGGGGGACCAAAGTCACCTGGTCCAGGTGAGGTCCAGTTGTGGAACACAGTCACCGGGTCCCAATTATGCCCAGTTGAGGACCATGGTCAACAGGGCCAGGTGAGGCCCAGATGGGGATCGGAGTCTCCAAATCCAGGTGAAGCCCAGGTGGGGACCACAGTCACCAGATCCAGGGTAGTCTCAGGTGCAGACCAGAATCACCAGGTCCAGGTGAGGTGCAGGTGGCAACCACACTCACCAGGTCCCAGTGAGGCCCTGGTGGGGACCAGAGTCACGAGGTACATGAGAAGCTAGAAACACTGCAGACACCAGGTCCACATGATGTCCATGTGGGAATGAGAATCACCAGTTACAGGTGAGGACCAGGTGGGGATCCGACTCTCCAGGTCCAGGTGAGACCCAGGTGGGAACCAGTGTCACCATGTCCAGGTGTGGCCCAGGTGAAGACCAGAGTTAATAGGTCCAGCTGGGTCACTGTTAGTGAACAGTGTAACCATATCCTGATGCTATCCAGGTGGGTACCAGAGACACCAGGTCCTGGTGAGGCCCAGGTGGGACCAGAGACATGAGGTCCAGGTGAGGTCCCGATGGGAACCACAGTCACCAGGTCAGGTGAGGCCATGCTGAGGATCAGAGTCACCAGTTCCAGGTGAGGCCCAGGTGGAGCCAGAGTCACCTGGTACAGAAGAGGCCAAAGTCAGGACCAGAGTTACCAGGATCAGGTCAGTCCCAGTGGGGAATAGAGTAACCATGTCCCGATGATGTCCAGGTAGAACCAGAGTCACCAGGTCCAGATGAGGCGCAGGTGGGGAGCATATTCACTAGGTCTTGGTGAGGCCCAGTTGAGGACCAGAGTCACCAGGTCTAGTTGAGGCCTAGAGGGGTACCAGATTCACCTGGTCCATGTGACATCACCCCCCTACATGGGGACCAGAGTCACCATGTCAGGGTGAGGCCCAGAGGGGATCCAGAGTCATCATGTCCAGGTGAGGCTCAGGTGTGGAACAGAGTATCCAGGTCATAATGGTCCACAGGTGAGGACCAGAGTCACCAGATCTGGGTGAGGCCCAGTTAGGATCAGAGTCACCAGTTCCAGGTGAGGCCAAGAAGGAGTCCACAGCAATCAGGTCCAGGTGGGGAACAAAGTCACCAGGACTGCATGAGGCCCAGATGGGGACCAGATTCACCAGGTCCAGGTGAGGCCCAGGTGGTGACCAGAGTTACCAGTTCCGGGTGAGGACCAGGTAAGGACCAGATTCACCAGGTCCAAGTGAGGCCCACGTGGGGACCTGTGTCACCAGGTATGGGTGAGGCCCAGGTGGCAACCCCACTCACCAGGTCCAGGTGAGGCCAACCTGCAGGCCAGAGTCACCAGATCCAGGTGAGGCCCTGGTGGGGACTAGAATCACCAGGTAAATGTGAGTCTACAAGAACACCACAGTCACCAGGTCCAGGTGTGGGTCATGTGGGAACAAGAGTCACCAGGTCCTGGTGAGACCCAGGTGGGGACCACAGTCATCAAGTCCAGATTGAGGCCTAGGTGGGGCCCAGAGTCATCAGGGCCAGGTGAGGCCAAAGTGTGGAGTGAAGTTATCAGGTCCAGTTGAGTCCCAGGTGAGAACCAGTCACCTCATCCAGGTGAGGCCCACAAGAGTAGTGCCTCCAAGCTCAATCCCGCGACTTCCTAATAATTCCTGTCTTAGACTGGTGCTACATACTAAGTTCCATACTAGCTAATTGAACCCTGCATCCAACGGCAACTTACATCCGAGAGTTGGGCTCACACGCAGTCCCTCACAGTTCCACACTGACTGCAGAATGTGTTTCCAACGTCTTCACCAGAGAAGCTTGTCAGAAGCTTGTGAGACGCAAGTGGAATAATGCAAGCCTGGAAGGTGTCTCCAGGTGAAGTAGAGTGGTATTCTTGGAACCTCCTGAGTTAGAATACTGCTGCATTCTCAGGGCCAGAAGAATGCAGCTAGTTGAAAGCTGGCTTCTAGACATGCTTCCTTGTGAGAGTTGAGGTGAGGACAGGACCCTCCCGCAACCTGACTGCCTGTAGACATAGGTCCTAACATCCTTATGTTAGGTGCTGGAAGAGGTTGTGAAAAGCATGTAGACATTTAGGCTTGTAGTCACTTGTAACTGAGTTCGATACAGCGATTTCCAACAGCCTTGTTCAATTAAAGTGTAGCTAGGTTCTAACTCCCATAAAAGAGTGGCTAGCAGAGCCTGCAAGGCATACACGCTTCTCAGAGTTGAGCTTATGGCCTGTACTTCCCACAATCTGATGGCCTGTACGGATCGCTTCCACAGCATTCTGTTCTATGCGGGACTATAGCCAAGTGAGAACCAAGTGTCTGCATTGTCAATTCACGACTAACGGACACCTGCCTCCAAGTGATGCACACTCCTTTGGATGAGCTTATGGCTTGTTCCTCCCACATGCTGACCGCCTGTACCTTTCACTTCGAAAGGACGTCGTTTGATACGGGACACAAGTTTTGTGAGAGGCAAGTGTCTCCTAGCCCAATCCAACTTCTGAGTAATTCCTCCCTCAGAAGGGAGCTACATACTAACTTCCAAACCTGAGTACCTAGTTGAAAGCTGTCTCTCTGGGGAACTTCCTTCTGCAAGATGAGCTGACACGCGGTCCTTCCCAGTTCCACACTGCCTGCAGATGGAGTTACGAACATCCTCACTAGACATGTTTGTCAGACGCTCATGGGACGCAAGGGGCAAGCTGCAGGCTTCAAGGTTGTGTCTCCAGGTGCAGTAGAGCTTTATTCATGGAACGACCTGACTTCCAACGCTGTAAAGTTTGAGTTAGGTTACGGGTTAGGGTTAGGGTCCTGTTTAAGCTTAGAGTTAGGGTTAGGGTTAGGGTTCAGGTTAGGGTTAGGGGTAGGCTAAGGGTTAGGATTAGGTTTAGGGTTAGAGTTAGGTTACGGGTTAGGTTACGGGTTAGGGTATGGGTTAGTGTTAGTGTTAGGGTACGGGTTAGGGTTCGGTTTAGGTTTACGGTTAGGGTTAGGGTTAGGGTACGGGTTAGGGTTAAAGTTAGGGTACTGTTTAGGGTTAGGGTTAGGGTTAGGTTACGAGTTAGGGTTAGGGATAGGGTAAGGGTTAAGGTTAGGATTAGGTTAGGGTTAAGGTTAGGATTAGGGATTGGGTTTCGTTAGGTTTAGGGTTGGGGTAAGATTAGGGTTAGGGTATGGGTTAGAGTTTGGGTTAGGGTACGGGTGAGGCTTAGGGTAAGCGTTAGGGTACGGGTTAGGATTAGGGTATGGGTTAAGGTTAGGTTTAGGGTTAGGTTTAGGGTTAGGTTTAGGGTTAGTGTATGGGATAGGGTTAGGTTTAGGGTACTGTTCAGCGTTAGGGTTAGGGTTAGGTTACAGGTTAGGGTTACGGTTAGGGTTAGAGTACAGGTTAGGGTTAGAGTTAGAGTTTCGGTTATGTTTAGGGTTCGGGTTCGGGTTAGGCTACGGGTTAGGGTTAGTGTTAGGGTTATGATTAGGGTTCGGTTTAGGCTTAGGTTAGGGTACAGATTAGGGTTAGGGTACGGGTTAGGGTTAGGGTTAGGGTACGGTTTAGAGATATGGTATGGATTACGGTACGGGTTAAGGTATGGGTTAGTGTACTGGTAACGGTTAGGGTTTGGGTTAGGGTTAGGGTTAGGGTTAGGGTACAGGATAGGGTTAGGTTTACGGTGTTAGGGTTTGGGTTAGGGTACGGGTTAGGGTTAGGGTTAGGGTAGGTTACGGTTAGGGTTAGTGTTAGGGTTAGGTTTCGGTTAGGGTTAGGGGTAGGGTTAGTCTTTAGGGTTAGGGCTAGGGTTAGGGTACTGTTTAGGGTTAGGTATAGTGTTAGGTTTAGGTTACGGGTTAGGGTTAGGTTATGGGTTAGGGTTAGGGTTAGGGTTAGGGTATGGGATATGTTTTGGGTTAGGGTTAGGGAACGGGTTAGGGTTAGGGTTGGGGTTAGGGTTAGGCTTAGGGTACGGGTTCAGGTTAGGGTTAGGGGTAGGGTATAGGTTTGTTTATGGGTTAGGGTATGGCTACGGTTACGGGTTAGTGTACGGGTTAGTGTTAGGGTTTGGGTTAGGGAACGGGATAGGATTAGGGTTTGGGTACGGGTTAGGGTACAGGTTAGGGTACAGGTTACGTTATGGTTTAGGGTTAGGGTACAGGTTAGAGTTAGGGTTCAGGTTAGAGTTAGGGTTAGGTTTAGGGTACGGGTTAGGTTTAGGGTCACGGTATGGGTTAGGGTACGGATTAGGGTTAGGGTTAGGGTACGGCTTAGGGTTAGGTTTAGGGTTAGGGTTAGGGTTAAGGTACATGTTAGGGTTAGGGCACTGTTTAGGGTTAGGGTTAGGGTTAGGTTTAGTTTATGGGTTAGGGTTAGGGTTAGGGTTAGTTTATGTGTTAGGGATACGGTTAGTGTGAGGGTTACAGTTAGGTTAGGTTTAGGGTTAGGTTTAGAGATAGGGTTAGGGTTATGATTAGAGTTAGCGTTTGGTTTAGGGGTAGTTTTAGTGTTAGGGTACGGGTTATGTTTAGGGTTAGGGTAGGGTATGGTATAGGGTTAGGGTACGGGTTAGGGTTAATTTTAGGGTTAGGTTTAGGGTACAGGTTAGGGTTAGTGTTAGGGTACCATTTAGGGTTAGTGTACGGGTTAGCATTAGGGTTGGGGTTAGCGTAAGGGTTAGGGCACGGGTTAGGGTTAGGGTTAGGTTATTGTTTGGGTTAGGGTCAGGGTTAGATTTAGGTTACGTGTTAGGGTTAGGGTATGGGTTAGTGTTAGGATACGGGTTAGGGTTAGTGTACGGGTTAAGGTTGGGGTTAGGGTATGGTTCAGGGTTAGGGTACGGGTTAGGGTTAGGGTACGGGTTACGGTTAGGGTTCGGTTAGGGTTAGGGTACAGGTTAGGGTAAGGTTTAGGTTTAGGTTTAGCGTTAAGTGTTGAGTTTAAGGGTTACGGAGATCATTAGAGGTTAGGGTTAGGGGTTAGGGTTAGGGGTAGTGTTAGCGTTAGGGTTAGGGTTAAGGTTTGGGGTTACTGATAGGGTTTGGGGTTAGGGTTAGGGTTTGGGTTAGGGTTAGGGTTAAGGGTAGGGTTAAGGGTTAGGGTTAGGGATTACGGGTTTTGGTTAGGGTTAGGGGTTAGGTTTTGGATTAGGGTTCGGGTTAAGGGTTAGGGTTAAGGGTTAGGGGTAGGGTTAGGGTTAGCGGTTAGGGGTTAGGGCTAGGGTTAGTGTTTAGGTGTTAGGGTTAGTGTTAGTGTTAGGGTTAAGGTTAGGGGTTAAGGTTAGGGTTAGTGTTTAGGGTTGGGTTTGGGTTAGTGTTAGGATTAGGGTTAGGGTTAGTGTTAGGGTTAAGGGTTCGGGTTAAAGGTTAGTGTTAGGTTTAGGGTTAGTGGTTAGGGGTTCAGGTTAGGGTTAGGGGTAGGGGTAGGGGTTAAGGTTAGGGTTAGGGGTTAGGGTTAGGTTTTGGTTTAGGGTTAGGGTTAGCGGTTAGGTGTTAGGGTTAGGGTTAGGGTTAGGGTTAGGGTTAGGGTTAGGGTTATGGTTAGGTACGTGTTAGTGTTAGGGTTAGGATACGGGTTAGGGTACGGGTTAGGATATGGGTTAGTGTTAGAGTACTGGTTAGGTTAGGTTTAGGGGACGGGTTAGTGTACGGGTTAGGGGACGGGCTTAGGGTTAGGGTACGGGTTAGGGTCTGGATTAGGGTTGGGGTACAGGTTAGTGTTAGTGTACCTGTTAGGGTTAGGGTATGGGTTTGGTTAGGGTACGGGTTAAGTTTAGGGTTAGTGTTCGGGGTAGGGTTAGGGGTTAGGGTTAGGGTTAGCATTACGGTTAGGGTTAGGGTTAAGTGTTAGGGTTAAGGCTTAGGGTTAGGATAGGTTTAGTGTTAGGGGTTAGGGGTTAAGGTTAGGGATTTGATTCGATTCGATTCTTTTCGATTCGATTCGATTCGATATGATTCAATTCTTTTCGATTCGAATCGATTCGATTCAATTCTTTCAATTCGATTCTTATCGATTTGATTCTTTTCGATTAGATAGATTCTTTTCTATTCGATTCAATTTTATTCGATTCGATTCTTTTTGATTCGATTCGATTCGAGTCTTTTTGATTCGATTCATTTCAATTCGATTCTTTTCAGTTCGATTCGATTCAAATCTTTTTGATGCGATTCAATTCGATTCTTTACAATTCGATTTGATTCTTTTCAATTCGACTCAATTTTTTTTCGATTCGATTCGATTCTTTTCCATTCGATTTGATTCGATTCTTTTCGATACAATTCAATTCTATTCTTTTCGATTTGATTCTCTTCGATTCAATTCGATTCTATTCTTTTCAATTCGATTCGATTTTTTCGATTCGATTCCTTTTGATTCGATTCAATTCGATTCAAATCTTTTGTTTTGATTTGATTCTTTTCGATTCGATTCGATTTTTTTCGATTCGATTTGATTTGATTGATTTCGATTTCGATTTGATTCTTTTCGGTTTGATTCAATTCGATTCGAATGTTTTCGAATCAATTCTATTCTTTTCAATTCGATTCAATTCTATTCTTTTCGATTCTATTCTTTTCGATTCGATTTGATTCTTTTCGATTTGATTCGATTCAATTCTGTTCGATTTGATTTGATTCAATTCGATTCGATACTTTTCGATTCGATTCTTTTCGATTCGATTCGATTCTTTTTGATTTGATCGATTCTTTTCAATTCGATTCGATTCGATTCAATTTGATTCTTTTTGATGCGATTCGATTATTTTTGATTCGACTCAATTCGATGGTTTGATTCGATTATTTTCGATTCGATTTGATTCGATTCTTATCGATTCGATTCGATTATTTTCGATTCAATGCGATGCTATTAGAATATTTTTGATTCGATTCGATTGCATTAGATTCGATTATTTTTTATTCAATTCGATTCGATAATTTTTTATTTGATTCGATTCATTTCGGTTCGATTCGATTATTTTCGATTCATTTGAATTCAATTTGATTATTTTCAATTCGATTTGATTGAATTTGATTCGATTATTTTCGACTTGATCCGATTATTTTTGATTCGATCGATTCTTTTTGTTTCGTTTCGATTCTTTTCGATTCGATTCAATTCGATTATTTTCGATTCAATTCGGTTCGATTCGATTATTTTCAACTCAATTCGATTGATTCGGTTCAATTATTTTCGATTAGATTCGATTCGATTATTTTCAATTCGATAAGATTACTTTCGATTCGATTATTTTCGATTCGATTTCATTATTTTCAATTCAGTTCAATTCGATTATTTTCGATTCAATTCAATGCGAATCGATTATTTTCTATTAGATTCGATTCAATTATTTTCGATTTGATTTGATTCGATTATTTTCAATTCGATTCAATTTGATTATTTTCATTTCGATTCGGTTCAATTCGATTCTATTATTTTCGATTCGATTCGTTTCGTATCGATTCGAATCATTTTGATTCAATTCAATTATTTTCGATTTGAATCGATTCTTTTCTTTTCGACTCGATTCTTTTCTATTCGGTTTGATATTTTCGATTCGAATCGACTCGAATCTTTTTGATTCAAGTATATAAGATTCGATCCGATTCTTTTCGATTCAATTCGATTCGATTCGATACGATTCTATTCGATTTGATTCGATTCATTTTGATTCGACTCGGTTCTTTTCGATTCAATTCTTTTCGATTCAATTAAATACGATTCTCTTCTTTTCGATTCGATTTGATTTGATTCTTTTTGATTCGATACGATTCAATTCGATACTTTTCAATTCGATCATTTCGATTCAATTCGATTCTTTTCATTTCGATTCGATTCTTTTCGATTCGATTCAATTCTTTTCAATTCGATTCGATTCGATTCGATTCCTTTCGTTTCGATTTGATTCTTTTCTATTTTATTTGATTCGATTCATTTCAATTAGATTCGATACTGTTCGATTCGATTCCTTTCGATTCAAGTCGATTTGAATCGATTCGATTCTTTTGATTCTATTTGATTCGATTCGATACGATTCTTTTCGATTCGATTCTTTTCGGTCTGTTCGATTCGATTCTTTTCGATTCGATTCTTTTTGATTTGATTCGATTCTTTTCAATTTGATATGATTCGATTCGTTTCGATTTTTTTCGATTCATGTTGATTCGAATCTATTCGATTCTTTTCTATTCAATTCGATTCGATTCTTTTCGATTCAATTCGATTCGATTCGATTCTTTTCGATTCGATATGATTCGATTCGATTCTTTTTGATTCAATTTTTCGATTCGATTCTTTTCAATTCGATTCGATTCTTTTATTTTTTTATTTATTTATGATAGTCACAGAGAGAGAGAGAGGCAGAGACATAGGCAGAGGGAGAAGCAGGCTCCATGCGCCGGGAGCCTGATGTGGGATTCGATCCTGGATTTCCAGGATCGCGCCCTGGGCCAAAGGCAGGCGCCAAACCGCTGCGCCACCCAGGGATCCCCGATTCGATTCTTTTAAATTTGATTCTTTTCGATTCGATTCACTTCGCCTCTTGTCGTTTCAATTCGATTCTTTTTGATTCGATTCGATTCGACTCTTTTCGTTTCGATTATATTCTCTTCGATTCGATTCTTTTCGATTTGATTCGATACGATTCGATTCTTTTCGATTCGATACCATTCGATTTGATTCTTCTCGAATCGATTCAATTCAATTCTTTTCGATTCGATTCGATTCTTTTCAATTTGATTCGATTCGATCATTTGGATTCGATTTGTTACATTTTGATTCGATTCTTTTCGATTCGATTCAATTCAATTCTTTTGGATTTAATTGGATTCGTTTAGATAATTTTTTATTTGATTCGATCCTTTTACCCTAGCTTGGATTTGATTCTACTCGATTCAATTCATTTCGATTCTTCTTGATTCAATTCTTTTCGATTCTTTTTGATTCGGTTTGATTCTTTTCGATTCAATTCGATTCTTTTCGATTCAATTCGATTCGATTTAATTGTTTTTGAATCCATTTGATTCGATTCGATTATTTTCGATTCGACTTGATTTGATTCGATTCGATTATCGATCCGATTCAATTCCAATTATTTTCGATTCGATTCGATTTGATTATTTTTTATTCAATTCGATTCAATTATTTTCGATTCGATGCAATTTGATTCGATTCTTCTCATTTCAATTCAATTCGATTCTTTCGAATTTGATTCGATTCGATTCTTTTCGTTTCGATTCGATTTTTTTCGATTTGATTCAATTCTTTTCAATTCGATTTGATATTCTTTGATTCAATTCTTTTCGATTCAATTTGATTCGATTCGATTCTTTTCGATTAATTTCGATTCGATTCGATTCCATTCGATTCGATTCTTTTCGATTTGATTAGATTCTTTTCGATTCAATACGATTCGATCGATTCTTTTCGATGCGAATCAATTCGATTCCATTCTTTTTGATTCGATTGATTCAATTCTTTTAGATTTGATTTGATACGATTCTTTTCAATTCGATTTGATTCGATTCAATTCGTTTCGATTCGTTTCGATTCTCTTTGATGTTTTTTGATTCGATCTTTTTAATCGATTTAATTCGATTCGATTCATTTCGGTTCGATTCGATTCGAATTTTTCGATTCTATTCTTTTCAATTCGATTCTTTTCGATTCGATTCGATTCGATTTTTTTCTATTCGATTCTTTTCGATTCGATTCGACTCGACTCTTCATTTCGATTCGATTCTTTTCGATTCGATTTGATTCTTTTCGTTTCGATTAGATTCTTTTCTATTCGATTCTTTTCGATTCGATTCGATTTGATTCTTCTCCATTCGATTCGATTAGATTCTTTTCGATTCGATTCGATAAGGTTCTTTTCGTTCGATTCAATTCTGTTCGATTCTATTCCATTCGATTCGATTCGATTCGATTGTTTTCAATTCGATTTTATTCGATTCTTTTCGTTTCGATTCGATTCTTTTCGATTTGATTCGATTCGATCATTTGGATTCAATTTGTTACATTTCTATTCGATTCTTTTCGATTACGTTCGATTCGATTCTTTTCAATTCGATTGGATTCTTTTCCATTCGATATGATTCCATTCGTTTCGATTTTTTCGATTCATTTCGATTCGAATCTATTCGATTCTTTTTTTTAAAACATTTTTAAAAGATTTTCATTTATTTATGATAGTCATCAGAGAGAGAGAGAGACAGGCAGAGACACAGGCAGAGGAAGGGCAGGCTCCATGCACCGGGAGCCCGATGTGGGATTCGATCCCGGGTCTCCAGGATTGTGCCCCGGGCCAAAGGCAGGCACTAAACCGCTGCGCCACCCAGGGATCCCCTATTCGATTCTTTTCTATTCAATTCGATTCGATTCGATTCTTTTCGATTCATTCGATTCGATTCCATTTGATTCGATTCTTTTCGATTCGATTCGATTCTTTTCAATTCGATACGATTCGATTCGATTCTTTTCGATTCGATTTTTTCGATTCCATTCTTTTCAATTCCATTCTTTTCGATTTGATTCTTTTCGTTTCAATTCGATTCGATTCTTTTCAATTCGATTCGATTCGATTCTTTTCGTTTCGATTAGATTCTCTTCAATTCGATTCTTTTCAATTCGATTCGATTCGATTCTTTTCGTTTCGATTAGATTCTCTTCAATTCGATTCTTTTCGATTCGATTCGATTTGATACAATTCAATTCTTTTCGATTTGATACCATTCAATTCGATTCTTCTTGAATCGATTCAATTCAATTCGATTCTTTTCGATTCGATTCTTTTTGATTTGATTCGATTCGATCATTTGGATTCGATTTGTTACATTTCGATTCGATACTTTTCGATTCGATTCGATTCAATTCTTTTGGATTTCATTGGATTCGTTTAGATAATTTTTGATTTGATTCAATTCTTTTCCCCTAGCTTCGATTCGATTCTACTCGATTCAATTCTTTTCGATTCTTTTTGATTCGGTTTGATTCTTTTCGATTCTTTTCGATTCGATTCAATTCAATTGTTTTTGAATCCATTTGATTCGATTCGATTATTTTCGATTTGACTCGATTTGATTCGATTCGATTATCGATTCGATTCAATTCCAATTATTTTCAATTTGATTTGATTCGATTATTTTTTATTCAATTCGATTCAATTATTTTCGTTTCGATGCAATTCGATTCGATTCTTCTCATTTCAATTCAATTCGATTCTTTCGAATTCGATTCGATTCGATTCTTTTCGTTTCGATTCGATTCTTTTCCGTTTGATTGAATTCTTTTCAATTCGATTTGATACTGTTCGATTCAATTCTTTTCAACTCAATTCAATTCGATTCGATTCTTTTCAATTAAATTCGATTCGATTCTTTTCGATTCGATTCGATTCTTTTAGATTTGATTTGATACGATTCTTTTCAATTCGATTCGATTAGTTTCGATTCGTTTCGATTCTCTTTGATGTTTTTTGACTTGATCTTTTCAATCAATTTGATTCGATTCGATTCATTTTGATTCGATTCGATTCGAATTTTTTGATTCTATTCTTTTCAATTCGATTCTTTTCGATTCGATTCGATTCAATTTTTTTCTATTCGATTCTTTTCGATTTAATTCAATTCGTCTCTTTTCGTTTTGATTCTATTCTTTTCGATTCGATTTGATTCTTTTCGTTTCGATTAGATTCTCTTCGATTCGATTCTTTTCAATTCAATTCTTTTCGATTCGATTCGATTTGATTCTTCTCCATTCGATTCGATTCGATTCTTTTCGATTCGATTCGATAAGATTCTTTTCATTCGATTCAATTCTGTTCGATTCTATTCTATTCGATTCGATTAGATTCAGTTATTTTCAGTTCGATTCTATTCGATTCTTTTCGTTTCGATTCGATTCTTTTCGATTTGATTCGATTCGATCATTTGGATTCAATTTGTTACATTTCGATTCGATTCTTTTCGATTCAGTTCGATTCGATTCTTTTCAATTCAATTCGATTCAATTCGATTCTTTTCAATTCGATATGATTCGATTCGATTCTTTTCGATTCAATTCGATATGATTCGATTCTTTTCGATTCCATTCGATACGATTAGATTCTTTTCTATTCGATTCTTTTCATTTTGATTCGATTCGTTTCGATGCTATTCAATTTGATTCTTTTCGATTCGATTCGTCTCGATGCTATTCAATTCGATTCTTTTCGATTCGATTCTATAATATTTGATTCGATTTGATTCGATTCTTTTCGATTCATTTTGATTCTTTTCGTTGTATTCGACTCGATTCTATTCGATTTGATTCGATACGATTCGATTCTTTTTGATTCGATTCGAATCTTTTCGATTCTATTCGATTTGATTCTTTTCAATTCAATTCGATATGATTCGATTCTTTTCGATTCAATGATACCATTCGATTAGATTCTATTCGATTCGATTCCTTTCTTTTCGGTTCGATTTGATTCTTTTCGATTCGATTCTTTTCAATTCGAATCGATTACGGTCGATTGGATTCTTTACGATTCAATTCGATTCAATACGATTCTTTTCGATTTGATTTGATTCGTTTTGATTCGATTCGATTCTTTTCGATTCAATTCGATTCGATTATTTTGATTCAATTAAATACGATTCTATTCTTTTCGATTTGATTCTATTTGATTTTTTTTGATTCGATACGATTCAATTAGATTCTTTTCGATTTGATTCAATGATTCTTTTCAATTCGATTAGATTTGATTCGTTTTGATTCGTTTCGATTCTCTTTGATTTTTTTGATTCGATCTTTTCAATCGATTTGATTCGATTCGATTCTTTTTGATTCACTTCTTTTCGATTCGATTTGATTCTTTTCTATTCGATTCTTTTCCATTCGATTTGATTCTTTTCGATTCGATTCGATTCGATTCTTTTTTATTAGATTTTTTCGATTCTTTTCTATTCGATTCGATTCTTTTCGATTTGATTTGATTCTTTTCTATTCGATACAATTCGATTCAATCCTTTTCGATTCGATTCGATTCTTTTCAATTCGATTCGATTCGATTCTTATATTCGATTCGATTTGATCTTTTTCGATTCAATTCGATTCTCTCCGATTCGATTCGATTTTTTTCGTTTCCATTCGATAGTTTTCTATTCGTTTCTTTTCTATTCGATTCGATTCTTTTCGATTCGATTCGAATCTTTCTATTCGAGTGTTTTTGATTTGAATTCCTTTCTTTTCGAATCGATTCGATTTGATTCTTTTCGATTCGATTCGATTCAATTCTTTTTGATTCGATTCGATTCTTTTTTATTCGATTCGATTCAATTCGATTATTTTCACTTCCATTCGATTTGATTCTTTTGATACGGTGCGATTCAATTCGATATTTTTCGATTCGATTCGTTTCGATTCTTTTCGATTCTAGCCTCTTCTATATGAATTTCTTTCTTTTTGAATCAATTTGATTCGATTCTTTTCGATTTGATTCGATTCTTTTCGATTTGATTTGATTCTTTTCGATTCAATTCGATTCGATTCTTTTCGATTCGATTTGATTCTTTTCTATTCGATTTGATTCGATTCAATCCTTTTCGATTCAATTCAATTCTTTTCGATTTGATTTGATTCTTTTCCATTCGATAAAATTCGATTCGATCCTTTTCGATTCGATTCGATTCTTTTTGATTCGATTCGATTAGATTCTTATATCGATTCCATTCGATCTTTTTCGATTCGATTCGATTCTCTTCGATACGATTCGATTCGATTTCTTTCATTTCCATTCGACAGTTTTCTATTCGTTTCTTTTTTATTTGAATTGATTCTATTCTTTTCTATTCAATTCGATTCGATTCGAATCTTTCTAATCGAATGTTTTTGATTTGAATTCCTTTCTTTTCGAATCGATTCGATTCTTTTCAATTCGATTCGATTCGATTATTTTGATTCGATTCGATTTGATTCGATTATTTTCACTTCCATTCGATTCAATTCTTTTGATTTGGTGCGATTCGATTCGATTATTTTCTATTTGATTCAATTCAATTCGATTTGTTTCTTTCTAAACGATTCGATTCTTTTCGATTCCACTCCTTTCGACTCGATTCATTTGGATTCGATTATTTTCGATTCGATTCGATTCGATTCTTTTCGATTCAATTCGATTTGATTCTTTTTAATTCATTTCTTTTTGATTCCATTTGAATGTTTTTGGTTCGATTAGATTCTTTTTGATTGAATTCGATTCGATTTGAAACTCTATGATTCGATTGTTTTCGATTGGATTCAATTGTTTTTGATTCCATTCAATTCAATTCTTTTCGATTCGATTTGATTCTTTTCGATTCGTTTCGATTCTTTTTGATTCATTTAGAATTGATTAGATCCTTTTCGATTCGATTCAATTCGATTTTTTTGATTCGATACGATTTTTTTTCTTTTCGATATGATAGTTTTCGATTAGTTTCTTTTCGATTCTATTAGATTCGATTCGATTCTTTTTGTTTCGATTAGATTTGATTCGAATCTTGATTCGAGTCTTTTCGAGTCGAATTCCTTTCTTTTAAAATCGATTCCATTTAATTCTATTCGATTTGATTCAATTCGATTCGTTTTTTCTGAAACAATTCGATTCTTTTTGATTCCACTTTTTTTCGATTAGATTCATTTGGATTCGATAGTTTTCGATTCGATTGGATTCGATTGTTTTCGATTCGATTTGATTCAATTCTTTTCGATTAGATTTGATTCTTTTCGATTCGAATCGATTTTTTCTATGCGATTCTTTTTTATTTGATTTATTTCGATTATTTCCTATTCGATTCGATTCTTTTTGATTCGATTCGATTCTTTTTGATTCGTTTAGAATTGATTAGATCCTTTTCGATATAATTCGATTCGATTTTTTTGATTCGATACGATTTTTTTCTTTTCGATATGATAGTTTTCGATTAATTTCTTTTCGATTCTATTCGATTCGATTCTTTTGGTTTCGATTCGATTTGATTCGAATCTTTCGATTCGAGTCTTTTCAATTCGAATTCCTTTCTTTTAAAATCAATTCAATTCAATTCTTTTCGATTCGATTCACTTCGATTCGTTTTTTCTGAAAAAATTCTATTCTTTTTGATTCCATTCTTTTCGGTTAGATTCATTTGGATTCGAAACTTTTCAATTCGATTAGATTCGATTCTTATGAATCGATTCGATTAGATTCTTTTTTTAAAATTTTTTAATTTATTTATGATAGTCATACAGAGAGAGAGAGAGAGGCAGAGACAGAGGCAGAGGGTGAAGCAGGCTCCATGCACCGGGAGCCCGACGTGGGATTCGATCCCGGGTCTCCAGGATCGTGCCCTGGGCCAAAGGCAGGCACCAAACCGCTGTGCCACCCAGGGATCCCCGATTAGATTCTTTTTGATTCGTTTCTTTTTGATTCCATTCTAATCTTTTTGGTTCGATTAGATTCTTTTCGATTCAATTCGATTCGAATGGAAACTCTTCGATTGAATTCTTTTCAATTCGATTCTTTTCGATTCGATTCAATTCATTTCGATTCGATTTTTTCTATTCAATTCCTTTTTATTTGATTTGTTTCAATTATTTTCGATTCGATTCGATTCTTTTCAATTCGATGCGATTCGATCCTTTTGGATTCGATTCGATTCAATTCCATTTTTTTTCATATCAGTACGATAGTTTCCGATTCTTTCTTTTCGATTCTATTCGATGTGATTCTATTTGTTTCGATTCCATTTGCATGTGGAAGTATCAGGCCCGTACTCACCATTATCAGAGTTGAATAGAGCGATTTCAAACGGCCTTCTTCAATCAGAGTGTAGTTAGTTTCTAACTCCAATGTACGAGTGGGTAGCAGACATCAGCCTCCCAGGCGTACACATTTTGAGAGTTGAGCTTATGGCCTGTACTTCCCACATCCTCCTCCAGGTACACTGCACTGGTAACAGGCCTAGGCTCGATGCGTGACTGAAGTGTTGTGAGAGATAAGACGAAAGTCCCGGCACACAAGACTAGGGCCTCGAAGCTCAATCCTGCGATTTCCTAGTAATTCATGTCTTAGACAGGTGCTACATACTAAGTTCCATATGTGAGAGCTAGCTGAACCTCAAGTCCAAAAGCATCTCTCTTCCAAGAGTTGAGTTCACACCCAAACCCTCACAGTTCCATATTGCCTGCAGAATGAGTTTTGAACATCTTCACCAGAGACGTTTGTCAAAAGCTTGTGAGAAGCAAGTGGAATAATGCAGGCCTGGAAGGTGTCTCCAAGTGCAGTAGAGTGGTATTCTTCGAACCTCCTGAGTTAGAAGATTGCTATGATCTTACGGCCATTAGAACGCAGCCAGTTGAAAGCTGGCTTCTAAGCATGCTCTCTTGTGAGAGTTGAGCTCAGGGCAGGACCCTCCCGCATCCTGCCTGCCCATAGTCATACCTGCTAACATCCTTAAGTGAGATGATGGGAGAGGTTGGAGAAATGCAAGTGGAAGTGCCAGGACTGTACTCACATGCATCTGACTTCAATACAGCGATTGCCAACGTCCTTGTTCAATTAGAGTGTAGCTTGGCTATACCACGCTTCGATAAGTGTTTAGCAGACATCAGCCTGCAAAGCATACACATTGCTGAGAGTTGAGCTTATGGCATGTACCTCCCCAATCCTGACTACCTGAAAGTACGGCTTCCACAGCATTTCGTTGTATATGGGAGAGAAGCGGAGTATAAACCAAGTGTCTCCCTTGTCAGAATCGCGCCTAGCGGACAGCTGCCTACTAGGCATGCACACTCCTTTGGCTTGAGCTTATGGCTTGTACCTTCCACATAGTGACCGCATGTACGCTTCACTTCCAAAGGATTTCGTTCAATTCGGGATGCAATTTTTGCAAGAGCCAAGTGCCTCTTAGTTCAATCCAGCGACTTCTGAGGAATTCCTCCCTAAGATGGGAGCTACATATTAACTTCCAACCTGAGAACGTAGCTGAAAGCTCTCTCTTGGGGAACTTCCCGCTTGGAGATAAGCTGAAACATGGTCCTTCCCAGTTCCACACTGCCTGCAGATACAGTTACAAATATCCTCACTAGACATGTTTGTCAGAAGCTCATGGGACGCAAGGGCCAGTGGCAGGATTCAATGGTTGTGTCCCCAGGTGCAGTAGAGCGGTAGTCATGGAACATCCCACCTTACAATGCTGCTACGTTCTCACGGCCATCAGAACGAGCTAGTAGAAAATTGGCTTCTAGGCATGCTTCCTTCTGAGGCTGAGTTCAGGGCAGGACCATCTTGCATCCTGCCTGCCCCTAGACGTAACTGCTAATATCCTTATGTTAGGTGCTGGGACAGGGTGGCAAAATGCATGTGAAAGTGTCAGGCCTGTACTCACGATTATCTGAGTTGAATACAGCGATTTCAAACAGCCTTCTTCAAAGAGTGTAGCTAGTTTCTAACTCCCATGTACGAGTGGGTAGCAGACATCTGCCTCCCAGGCGTACACACTTTTGAGAGTTGAGCTTATGGCCTGTACTTCCCACATCCTGCCTGCAGGTACACTTCGCTGCAAACAGGCCTAGGCTCGATGCGTGACTGAAGTGCTGTGAGAGGTAAGTGGAAAGTCTCGGCACACAAAACTAGTGCCTCCAAGCTCAAACCAGTGATTCGCAGTAATTCCTGTCTTAGACAAGTGCTACATACTAAGTTCCATACGAGAGAAGCTAGCTGAACCCCGAGTCCAAAAGAATCTCTGTTCTGAGAGTTGAGCTCACACTCAGTCCCTCACAGTTCCACACTGCCTGCAGAATGAGTTTTAAAAATCTACACCTGAGACGTTTGTCAAAAGCTTGTGAGACACAAGTGGAATAAGGCAGGCCTGGAAGGTGTGTCCAGGTGCAGTAGAGTGGTATTCTTCAAACCTCCTGAGTTAGAAGACTGCTTTAGTCTCACAGCCATTACAACGCCGCTGGTTGAAAGCTGGCTTCTAGGCATACTCTCTTGTGAGAGCGGAGCTCAGGGCAAGACTCTCCCCTATCCTGCCTGCCCATAGTCATAGCTGTGAACATCCTTAAGTGAGGTGCTGGGAGAGATTGGAGAAACGCGAGTGGAAGTGTCAGGACTCTACTCACGTGGATCTGAGTTCAATACAGCGATTGCCAGTGCCCTTGTTCAATTACAGTGCAGCTGGGGAATACCTCGCCTCAATAAGTGCCTGGCAGACATCAGCCTGCAAAGCATACACACTTCTGAGAGTTGAGCTCATGGCCTCTGCCTCGGCCATCCTGACTGCCTGTACGGTCTGCTTCCACAGCATTTCGTTGTATGCGGGACAGTAGCGAAGTGAGAACCAAGTGTCTGCCTTGTCAGTTTCGCGCCCAGCAGACGGCTGCCTCCAAGGCATGCACGCTCCTTTGGATTGAGCTTATGGTTTGTACCGCCCCCACGTTGACCGCCTGTATGCTTCGCTTCCAAAGGATTTCGTTCGATACGGGACGCAAGCTTTGTGAGCGGCAAGTGACTCTTAGCTCAATCCAGCGACTTCTGAGCAAGTCCTCCCTCAGAAGGGAGCTGCATACTAACTTCCAAACCCGAGTACCTTGTTGAAAGCTATCTCTCTGGGGAACTTCCTCCTGTGAGGTGAGCTGACACGCGGTACTTCCCAGTTCCACCCTGCCTGCACATGGAGTTACGAATATCCTCACTAGACTTGTTTGTCGGAAGCTCGTGGGACGCAAGGGCCAAGGTGCAGTCTTCAATGTTTGTGTCTCCGGGGGTGGTAGAGCGGTATTGACGGAACGTCCTGACTTACAATGCTGCTTCTTTTTCACGGCCATAACAACTCAGCTAGTGGAAAGCTAGCTTGCAGGCATGCTTCCTTTGGAGAGCAGAGCTCAGGGCAGGACCCCTCCCGCATCCTGCCAGACTGTAGACGTGGAGGCTAACATCCTTATGTTAGGTGCTGGGAGACGTGGTGAGGAAAGCATGTGGAAGCGTTGGGCCTGAACTCACGCGTATCTGAGTTGAATACAGCGATTTCCAACGGCCTTCTGCTATCAGAGTGTAGCTAGTTTCTACCTCCCATGTACGAGTGGATAGCAGACATCTGCCTCCCAGGCGTACACACTTTTGAGTGTTGAGCTTATGGCCTGTACTTCCCACATCCTGCCTGCAGGTACACTTCGCTGCAGACAGGCCTAGGCTCGATGCGTGACTGAAGTGTTGTGAGAGGTAAGCGGAATGTCCCGGCACACAAGACAAGTGCCTCCAAGCTCAATCCAGCGATTTCCTAGTAATTCCTGTCTGAGACTGGTGCTACATACTAAGTTCCATAGGTGAGAAGCTAGCTGAACGCCCTGTCCAAAGGCAACTTACTTCTGAGAGTTGAGCTCACACTCAGTCCCTCACAGTTCCACACTGCCTGCAGAATGAGTTTCCAACATCTTCACCATAGACGTTTGTCAGAGGCTTCTGAGACACAAGTGGAACAATGCAGACCTGGGGGGTATGTCCAGGTGCAGGAGAGTGGTAATCGTGGAACCTCCTGACTCAGAATACTGCTGCGTTCTCACTGCCATAAGAAGGCAGCTGGTTGAAAGCTGGCTTCTAGGCACTGCTTCCTTGTGAGAGCTGAGGTCAGGGCAGGACCCTCCCGCATCCTGACTGCCTGTAGACGGAGGTCGTAGCATAGTTACGTTAGGTGCCGGAAGGGGTTTTGTGAAACTCTTGTGGAAGTGACAGGCCCGCACTCTCGTGTATCTGAGTTCAATAGAGCGATTGCCAACGTCCTTGTTCAGTTTGAGTGTAGCTCGGTTCTAGCTCCCCTGAATAAGTGCCTAGCAGACATCGGCCTGCAAAGCATACACAGTTTGAGAGTTGAGCTCATGGCCTCTGCCTCGGCCATCCTGACTGCCTGTACGGTCCGCTTCCACAGCATTTCGTTGTATGCGGGACAGTAGCGAAGTGAGAACCAAGTGTCTGCCTTGTCAGTTTCGCGCCCAGCAGACGGCTGCCTCCAAGGCATGCACGCTCCTTTGGATTGAGCTTATGGTTTGTACCGCCCCCACGTTGACCGCCTGTATGCTTCGCTTCCAAAGGATTTCGTTCGATACGGGACGCAAGCTTTGTGAGCGGCAAGTGACTCTTAGCTCAATCCAGCGACTTCTGAGCAATTCCTCCCTCAGAAGGGAGCTGCATACTAACTTCCAAACCCGAGTACCTTGTTGAAAGCTATCTCTCTGGGGAACTTCCTCCTGTGAGGTGAGCTGACACGCGGTACTTCCCAGTTCCACCCTGCCTGCACATGGAGTTACGAATATCCTCACTAGACTTGTTTGTCGGAAGCTCGTGGGACGCAAGGGCCAAGGTGCAGTCTTCAATGTTTGTGTCTCCGGGGGTGGTAGAGCGGTATTGACGGAACGTCCTGACTTACAATGCTGCTTCTTTTTCACGGCCATAACAACTCAGCTAGTGGAAAGCTAGCTTGCAGGCATGCTTCCTTTGGAGAGCAGAGCTCAGGGCAGGACCCCTCCCGCATCCTGCCAGACTGTAGACGTGGAGGCTAACATCCTTATGTTAGGTGCTGGGAGACGTGGTGAGGAAAGCATGTGGAAGCGTTGGGCCTGAACTCACGCGTATCTGAGTTGAATACAGCGATTTCCAACGGCCTTCTGCTATCAGAGTGTAGCTAGTTTCTACCTCCCATGTACGAGTGGATAGCAGACATCTGCCTCCCAGGCGTACACACTTTTGAGTGTTGAGCTTATGGCCTGTACTTCCCACATCCTGCCTGCAGGTACACTTCGCTGCAGACAGGCCTAGGCTCGATGCGTGACTGAAGTGTTGTGAGAGGTAAGCGGAATGTCCCGGCACACAAGACAAGTGCCTCCAAGCTCAATCCAGCGATTTCCTAGTAATTCCTGTCTGAGACTGGTGCTACATACTAAGTTCCATAGGTGAGAAGCTAGCTGAACGCCCTGTCCAAAGGCAACTTACTTCTGAGAGTTGAGCTCACACTCAGTCCCTCACAGTTCCACACTGCCTGCAGAATGAGTTTCCAACATCTTCACCATAGACGTTTGTCAGAGGCTTCTGAGACACAAGTGGAACAATGCAGACCTGGGGGGTATGTCCAGGTGCAGGAGAGTGGTAATCGTGGAACCTCCTGACTCAGAATACTGCTGCGTTCTCACTGCCATAAGAAGGCAGCTGGTTGAAAGCTGGCTTCTAGGCATGCTTCCTTGTGAGAGCTGAGGTCAGGGCAGGACCCTCCCGCATCCTGACTGCCTGTAGACGGAGGTCGTAGCATAGTTACGTTAGGTGCCGGAAGGGGTTTTGTGAAACTCTTGTGGAAGTGACAGGCCCGCACTCTCGTGTATCTGAGTTCAATAGAGCGATTGCCAACGTCCTTGTTCAGTTTGAGTGTAGCTCGGTTCTAGCTCCCCTGAATAAGTGCCTAGCAGACATCGGCCTGCAAAGCATACACAGTTTGAGAGTTGAGCTCATGGCCTCTGCCTCGGCCATCCTGACTGCCTGTACGGTCCGCTTCCACAGCATTTCGTTGTATGCGGGACAGTAGCGAAGTGAGAACCAAGTGTCTGCCTTGTCAGTTTCGCGCCCAGCAGACGGCTGCCTCCAAGGCATGCACGCTCCTTTGGATTGAGCTTATGGTTTGTACCGCCCCCACGTTGACCGCCTGTATGCTTCGCTTCCAAAGGATTTCGTTCGATACGGGACGCAAGCTTTGTGAGCGGCAAGTGACTCTTAGCTCAATCCAGCGACTTCTGAGCAAGTCCTCCCTCAGAAGGGAGCTGCATACTAACTTCCAAACCCGAGTACCTTGTTGAAAGCTATCTCTCTGGGGAACTTCCTCCTGTGAGGTGAGCTGACACGCGGTACTTCCCAGTTCCACCCTGCCTGCACATGGAGTTACGAATATCCTCACTAGACTTGTTTGTCGGAAGCTCGTGGGACGCAAGGGCCAAGGTGCAGTCTTCAATGTTTGTGTCTCCGGGGGTGGTAGAGCGGTATTGACGGAACGTCCTGACTTACAATGCTGCTTCTTTTTCACGGCCATAACAACTCAGCTAGTGGAAAGCTAGCTTGCAGGCATGCTTCCTTTGGAGAGCAGAGCTCAGGGCAGGACCCCTCCCGCATCCTGCCAGACTGTAGACGTGGAGGCTAACATCCTTATGTTAGGTGCTGGGAGACGTGGTGAGGAAAGCATGTGGAAGCGTTGGGCCTGAACTCACGCGTATCTGAGTTGAATACAGCGATTTCCAACGGCCTTCTGCTATCAGAGTGTAGCTAGTTTCTACCTCCCATGTACGAGTGGATAGCAGACATCTGCCTCCCAGGCGTACACACTTTTGAGTGTTGAGCTTATGGCCTGTACTTCCCACATCCTGCCTGCAGGTACACTTCGCTGCAGACAGGCCTAGGCTCGATGCGTGACTGAAGTGTTGTGAGAGGTAAGCGGAATGTCCCGGCACACAAGACAAGTGCCTCCAAGCTCAATCCAGCGATTTCCTAGTAATTCCTGTCTGAGACTGGTGCTACATACTAAGTTCCATAGGTGAGAAGCTAGCTGAACGCCCTGTCCAAAGGCAACTTACTTCTGAGAGTTGAGCTCACACTCAGTCCCTCACAGTTCCACACTGCCTGCAGAATGAGTTTCCAACATCTTCACCATAGACGTTTGTCAGAGGCTTCTGAGACACAAGTGGAACAATGCAGACCTGGGGGGTATGTCCAGGTGCAGGAGAGTGGTAATCGTGGAACCTCCTGACTCAGAATACTGCTGCGTTCTCACTGCCATAAGAAGGCAGCTGGTTGAAAGCTGGCTTCTAGGCATGCTTCCTTGTGAGAGCTGAGGTCAGGGCAGGACCCTCCCGCATCCTGACTGCCTGTAGACGGAGGTCGTAGCATAGTTACGTTAGGTGCCGGAAGGGGTTTTGTGAAACTCTTGTGGAAGTGACAGGCCCGCACTCTCGTGTATCTGAGTTCAATAGAGCGATTGCCAACGTCCTTGTTCAGTTTGAGTGTAGCTCGGTTCTAGCTCCCCTGAATAAGTGCCTAGCAGACATCGGCCTGCAAAGCATACACAGTTTGAGAGTTGAGCTCATGGCCTCTGCCTCGGCCATCCTGACTGCCTGTACGGTCCGCTTCCACAGCATTTCGTTGTATGCGGGACAGTAGCGAAGTGAGAACCAAGTGTCTGCCTTGTCAGTTTCGCGCCCAGCAGACGGCTGCCTCCAAGGCATGCACGCTCCTTTGGATTGAGCTTATGGTTTGTACCGCCCCCACGTTGACCGCCTGTATGCTTCGCTTCCAAAGGATTTCGTTCGATACGGGACGCAAGCTTTGTGAGCGGCAAGTGACTCTTAGCTCAATCCAGCGACTTCTGAGCAAGTCCTCCCTCAGAAGGGAGCTGCATACTAACTTCCAAACCCGAGTACCTTGTTGAAAGCTATCTCTCTGGGGAACTTCCTCCTGTGAGGTGAGCTGACACGCGGTACTTCCCAGTTCCACCCTGCCTGCACATGGACTTACGAATATCCTCACTAGACTTGTTTGTCGGAAGCTCGTGGGACGCAAGGGCCAAGGTGCAGTCTTCAATGTTTGTGTCTCCGGGGGTGGTAGAGCGGTATTGACGGAACGTCCTGACTTCCAATGCTGCTTCTTTTTCACGGCCATAACAACTCAGCTAGTGGAAAGCTAGCTTGCAGGCATGCTTCCTTTGGAGAGCAGAGCTCAGGGCAGGACCCCTCCCGCATCCTGCCAGACTGTAGACGTGGAGGCTAACATCCTTATGTTAGGTGCTGGGAGACGTGGTGAGGAAAGCATGTGGAAGCGTTGGGCCTGAACTCACGCGTATCTGAGTTGAATACAGCGATTTCCAACGGCCTTCTGCTATCAGAGTGTAGCTAGTTTCTACCTCCCATGTACGAGTGGATAGCAGACATCTGCCTCCCAGGCGTACACACTTTTGAGTGTTGAGCTTATGGCCTGTACTTCCCACATCCTGCCTGCAGGTACACTTCGCTGCAGACAGGCCTAGGCTCGATGCGTGACTGAAGTGTTGTGAGAGGTAAGCGGAATGTCCCGGCACACAAGACAAGTGCCTCCAAGCTCAATCCAGCGATTTCCTAGTAATTCCTGTCTGAGACTGGTGCTACATACTAAGTTCCATAGGTGAGAAGCTAGCTGAACGCCCTGTCCAAAGGCAACTTACTTCTGAGAGTTGAGCTCACACTCAGTCCCTCACAGTTCCACACTGCCTGCAGAATGAGTTTCCAACATCTTCACCATAGACGTTTGTCAGAGGCTTCTGAGACACAAGTGGAACAATGCAGACCTGGGGGGTATGTCCAGGTGCAGGAGAGTGGTAATCGTGGAACCTCCTGACTCAGAATACTGCTGCGTTCTCACTGCCATAAGAAGGCAGCTGGTTGAAAGCTGGCTTCTAGGCACGCTTCCTTGTGAGAGCTGAGGTCAGGGCAGGACCCTCCCGCATCCTGACTGCCTGTAGACGTAGCTGCTAACATCCTTATGTTAGTGGCTGGGAGAGGTTGTGGGAAAAGCATGTGTAAGCATTGGGCCTGAACTCCCGTGTATCTGAGTTGAATACAGCGATTTCCAATGGCCTTCTTCAATCAGAGTGTAGCTAGGTTCCAACTCCCATGTCGGAGTGGGTAGCAGACATCTGCCTCCCATGCGTACAACTTCTGAGAGTTGAGCTTATGGCCTGTACCTCCACATCCAGCCTGCTGGTACCCTTCGCTTCTAAAAGGCCTAGGCTCTTGCTTGACGGAAGTGTTGGGAGAGGTATTTGGAATCTCCCGGCACACATGAGTAGTGCATCCAAGCTCAATCCAGCGATTTCCTAGTAATTCCTGTGGTAGACAGGTGCTACATACTAAATTCCATATGTGAGAAGGTAGCTGAACGCCTTGTCCAAAAGCATCTTACTTCTGAGAGTTGAGCTCACCCTCAGTCTCTCACAGTTCCACACTGCCTGCAGAGTGAGTTTTGCACGTCTTCACCAGAGACGTTTGCCAGAGGCTTCTGATACACAAGTGAAACAATGCAGACCTGGACGGTATCTCCAGGTGTAGTAGAGTGGTAATCTTGGAACCTCCTGACTGAGAACTGCTACCTTCTCACTGCCTTAAGAACGCAGCTAGTTGAGAGTTGGCTTCTAAGCATGCTCTCCTGTGAGAGCTGAGTTCAGGGCAGGACCCTCCCGCATACTGACTGTCTGTAGACATAGGTCCTGGCATCCTTATGTTAGGTGCTGGAAGAGGTTGTGTGAAAAGCCTGTCGAAATGAGAGGCCCGTACTCACGTGTATCCTAGGTCAATACAGCGATTGCTAAAGTCCTTGTTCAATCAGAGTGTCGCTCGGTTCTAGCTCCCCTGAGTAAGTGTCTATCAGACATCTGCCTGCAAAGCGGACACACTTCTGAGAGTTGAACAATGGCCTGTATCCCCACATCCTGCCTTCAGGTACCCTTCGCTTCTAAAAGTCCTAGTCCTGCTGCGTGACGGAAGTATTGGGAGAGGTAATTGGAATGTCCCGGCACACAAGACTAGTGCCTCCAAGATCAATCCAGCGATTTCCTAGTAATTTCTGTGGTAGAGTGGTGCTACATACTAAGTTCCCTACGTGAGAAGGTAGCTGAACGCCTTGTCCAAAAGCATCTTACTTCTGAGAGTTGAGCTCACCCTCAGTCCCTCACAGTTCCACACTGCCTGCAGAGTGAGTTTCGCACGTCTTCACCAGAGACGTTTGCCAGAGGCTTCTGAGTCGCAAGGGGAACAATGCAGAGCTGGACAGTATCTCCAGGTGCAGTAGAGTGGTAATCTTGGAACCTCCTGACTCAGAATACTGCTACCTTCTCACTGCCATAAGAATGCAGCTAGTTGAAAGCGCGCTTCTAGGCATGCTTCCCTGTGAGAGCTGAGGACAGGGCAGAACCCTCCAGCATCCTGCCTGCCTGTAGACGTAGCTGCTAATATTCTAATGTTAGGTGTTGGGAGAAGTTGTGAGAAACGCATGTGGAAGCGACAGGCCTGTACTCATGTGTATCTGTGTTGTATATGGCGATGTCCAATGGCCTTCTTTATTCAGTGTAGCTAGGTTCTTTCTTTTTTATTAATTTATTTATTTAGATAGTCACACACACACAAAGAGAGAGAGAGAGAGAGAGTCAGAGACATAGGCAGAGGGAGAAGCAGGCTCCATGCACCGGGAGCCCGATGTGGGATTCGATCCCGGGTCTCCAAGATTGCGCCCTGGCCAAAGACAGGCGCTAAACCCCTGCACCACCCAGGGATCCCTGTAGCTAGGTTCTAACTCCCATATATGAGTGGATAGCAGACATCTACCTCCCAGGCATACACACTTCTGAGAGTTGAGCTTATGGCCTGTACCTCCCACATCCTGCCTGCAGGTACACTTCGCTCTTAACAAGCCTAGGCTCGATGTATGACTGAAGTGTTGTGAGAGGTAAGTGGAAGGTGCCGGCCCACAAGACTAGTGCCTCCAAGCTCAATCCAGCGATTTCCTAGTAATTCCTGTCTTAGACTGGTGCTACATACTAAGTTCCATACGTGAGAAGCTAGCTGAACCCCGTGTCCAAAGGCAACTTACTTCTGAGAGTTGAGCTCACACCCAGTCCCACAGTTCCAACTGCCTGCAAAATGAGTTTCGAACATCTTGACCAGAGACGTTTGTCAGAAACTGGAGAGATGCAAGTGGAATAATGCAGGCATGGAAAGTATCTCCAGGTGCAGTAGAGTGGTAATTCTAGAACCTCCAGACTCAGAATGCTGTTACGTTCTCACTGCCATAAGAATGCAGCTAGTTGAATCCTGGCTTCTAGGCATGTTTCGTTGTGAGAACTGAGGTCAGGGCATGACCCTCCCGCATCATAACTGCCTGTAGACATAGGTTCTAGCATCCTTATGTTAGGTGTTGGCAGAGGATGTGTGAAAAGCATGTGGAAGTGACAGGCTTGTACTCTCCTGTATCTCATTTCAATACAGCGATTATGAACACGTATAATGCCTCCTCAACCTGAAAAGCAGGAAAGGATAATAAATAGCAAATATCAGATAAAAATTGTTCTTTTATATTAGACACCATATTGCAAGTGCATTTAAAATTAGCAATGCATAACATTTATTTTCTGGACATTTATCTTCCAAAGAGTTCGCAGTGTTTCAGTGTCAGTTAAAACAGGGGAAGAATCTCAGGGAAGAATCCTTCACATAGTAATAGGACCATTGGTAATAATGTCTCTCGGTTCGTTCCAAATCCATAAAGATGCATTTCCTGATGAGTGACTGAACTGTGAAGAAAGAGATGAGAAACCCTTATCCCTCTGAACTACTTGTGTCAGAATATTTTAACCAGAGTACTATGGATAGTAAATTATCCTTATTAACAGGAAATACGTCTCACATTGGAATCTGAGCAATCAGATGGGCAGAGAAAAAATGCTTTGACTGGCTCTTCATCTTTTAAAGACAAAGGAGAGGTTTTCTATGTACAAAGTCAGTTGTCAAGATAGCCTTAGGGAATAAGAGTCTGCAGCATCGAATCCCACTGCACAGTCACCCAGGACGACCGCGCTCCAGGTCTTCTTGATCCCAAATCCCTGGGCCTGTCCCCCAACACATGCTAGCACCAGAGGTCATTTGCAATTGCTCTCTTAGGAGCTCTGGGGAAGGGGGAAGGAGCTAGATAGGATGGGACATGTGGAGGCCAAGAAAATTAAGGCCATTCCACTTTATGTTCAGCGTTAGCACATGTCCAGCCATCCCCGGTCCCTGTGAATAAGAGCTGAAATTTACATTACTTCAACTACAGGAAAAAAGACAAAAGTTTACAGCTTAATGTCCTAGAAAGCCCCACATGACAATAAAAACTGAGCCCAAGCCAAGGGCAGGAAGCCCCTATTAGAATAAGAACAGAGCTCAATGCCCTCCAAGCCCCCATATCAAAATGTAAACAGAACTTGAGGAATTGCTCCAGCCCTTCTGGAGATCCCTGAGATCAGCCTTTAAAACTAGCTAAAAAAAACCCAAAACAACAAAAAAACAAAACTAAGCTAAAACCCACCTCGGGGTCTAAGTCCCTGCTCCGCCCTGTCGGGTATACTTGGACGCAAGCTCGAGTTGGTAAATCAACCCTCCTGTGTTTGAATCGGTGTCGGCTCCTTAGTGGTTTCTCGGATTCACAATCTTGAGCACAACACCCCCATGTCCCCTCCCCACCTGGGCTGACCCCTGTCCCCTCCCACCGAGGCTGACCCTCAGTCACCTCCCCGCCCACAACAGCTGGGCACAGGCCCTCACAGAGGTCCCATGGGCATGGTGCGCACTGCCGCCATCCCCGGCCTCCCAAGGGAAGGAAGGAGGTTTTGGCAGGACACACTCCCATGGTGGCCCCAGGGCTCCCTGCCCAGGACGGCAGCTGGTGACAGGTCGGGGTCTGTGTCCCTGATGCCGGCTCCTCCTCCCCGGTTTTCCCGCAGGAAATGAAGGAGGAGGCCCTGGTCTCCTCCAGGGACATCACGCAGATAGGCCTGGACGTCAACAGGACGTTCGGCAGCCACACCATGTTTTGGGACCGCTACGGGGTCTCGTGAGGCTCCTGGGGCGGGGGGGGGGTTCGGGGCCCCAGGGGAGGCCCGGGAGCTTCTGGGTAGGAAACACGGGGCTTCTGAGGCCGGGGGTAGCAACAGCAGCCAACAACACACACCGCCGCATGGTAAGGTGCTGGGGATGACCCCCGTGCCCCCACACCCGGAGTTCGGGGATGAGGAGGAAACTAGGATGGGGCCTCCAGGGGTTGCCATGTGAGCTGACCTCCAAAGGGTTGAGGGACAGCCGCCTGAAAGGCAAGGGGCTGGGGTGGGGGCCGTGGGGGGCAGTAAGGGGACCTGGGGGACAGGCGGCATGACCGTGGCTGGACCAGGACACACATCGATCCGATGAGGGCCAGACGGCTCAGGATGACACCCACCCTCGATGCTTTATATATTTCTAAAGTCTATGCATTTCATTTGAGACAATTTGCAATTTGTAAACATACATAGTATGATGACCCCCAGATAATGCCCCCGGTCCAGCCAGGGCCCTGCACTGATCACGCGGGGCCCGAGGGGCAGGTGTCACAGCAAACCCCAGACTGGGGTCGCCTTATCTGTACACGTCTGCGTGAGCATCTTAGAGAAAGGGGATGCCCTGTGTCCGCAGGCCCCCATGCCATCCCCCTCATTCCCCACCTCCACACCATCCCCCTACATCATCATCCCCATGGCATCGCCCCCATACCATCTCCTACCATCCCCCCACATCATCCCCCTCACACCCCCACAACAATCCCCACCCACACTATAACCCCACACCACCACCCCATACAACCAACCCCCACACTCCACCACCATCATACCTCTGCCCCCACACCCATCGGCTCCCAGCAAGGACCCCGGTGCAGCTGCCCCCTGTGGGACATGCTCAGCCTCCCCGGGGTTCTCTGGACAGCCTACTCCCATCAGAGCCCTGGTGTCCCATAGAGTACCCAGGGGTTGCAGGGAAGAGGGAAGGCCGGGAGCCCCCGACAGGGTGGGTGCAGGTGAGTGGAGCACAGGATGCACTGTGCCCTGCCTCCTCCCACTGTCCCTCCTGGAGGGCGGCACACCCCTGCACAGGACACCAGCCCCTAACCCAGAGGGACCTGGCCTGGCCTGGCCCTGGGCACTGTGGGGGCTGGGGTGATTGAGTCCCCCCCAGGTCCAACACAAAGACTAATGGGATCCAGCCCCCCATGGCCCTGGCCGGCCTGGATTCTGGCTCTGGGATGAGGGAGCCCTCTCACAGCTGGATGTAGCCTCCTGGGCCCTGGTCGTGCCCCACAGATCCGGGTCGCTGACCTAGGGCAGCCCTGGGGATCCCGGGACACCCCAGGGTGGGGAGAACAGGCATTGTCCAAAAGCATTTTATCTGAGAGTTGAGCTCACCCTCAGTCCCTCACAGTTCCACACTGCCTGCAGAGTGAGTTTCGCACGTCTTCACCAGAGACGTTTGCCAGAGGCTTCTGAGTCGCAAGGGGAACAATGCAGAGCTGGACAGTATCTCCAGGTGCAGTAGAGTGGTAATCTTGGAACCTCCTGACTCAGAATACTGCTACCTTCTCACTGCCATAAGAATGCAGCTAGTTGAAAGTGCGCTTCTAGGCATGCTTCCCTGTGAGAGCTGAGGACAGGGCAGAACCCTCCAGCATCCTGCCTGCCTGTAGACGTAGCTGCTAATATTCTAATGTTAGGTGTTGGGAGAAGTTGTGAGAAACGCATGTGGAAGCGACAGGCCTGTACTCATGTGTATCTGTGTTGTATATGGCGATGTCCAATGGCCTTCTTTATTCAGTGTAGCTAGGTTCTTTCTTTTTTATTAATTTATTTATTTAGATAGTCACACACACACAAAGAGAGAGAGAGAGAGAGAGAGAGTCAGAGACATAGGCAGAGGGAGAAGCAGGCTCCATGCACCGGGAGCCCGATGTGGGATTCGATCCCGGGTCTCCAGGATTGCGCCCTGGCCAAAGACAGGCGCTAAACCCCTGCACCACCCAGGGATCCCTGTAGCTAGGTTCTAACTCCCATATATGAGTGGATAGCAGACATCTACCTCCCAGGCATACACACTTCTGAGAGTTGAGCTTATGGCCTGTACCTCCCACATCCTGCCTGCAGGTACACTTCGCTCTTAACAAGCCTAGGCTCGATGCGTTACTGAAGAGTTGTGAGAGGTAAGTGCAAGGTGCCGGCCCACAAGACTAGTGCCTCCAAGCTCAATCCAGCGATTTCCTAGTAATTCCTGTCTTAGACTGGTGCTACATACTAAGTTCCATACGTGAGAAGCTAGCTGAACCCCGTGTCCAAAGGCAACTTACTTCTGAGAGTTGAGCTCACACCCAGTCCCACAGTTCCAACTGCCTGCAGAATGAGTTTCGAACATCTTGACCAGAGACGTTTGTCAGAAACTGGAGAGATGCAAGTGGAATAATGCAGGCATGGAAAGTATCTCCAGGTGCAGTAGAGTGGTAATTCTGGAACCTCCAGACTCAGAATGCTGCTACGTTCTCACTGCCATAAGAATGCAGCTAGTTGAATCCTGGCTTCTAGGCATGTTTCGTTGTGAGAACTGAGGTCAGGGCATGACCCTCCCGCATCATAACTGCCTGTAGACATAGGTTCTAGCATCCTTATGTTAGGTGTTGGCAGAGGATGTGTGAAAAGCATGTGGAAGTGACAGGCTTGTACTCTCCTGTATCTCATTTCAATACAGCGATTATGAACACGTATAATGCCTCCTCAACCTGAAAAGCAGGAAAGGATAATAAATAGCAAATATCAGATAAAAATAGTTCTTTTATATTAGACACCATATTGCAAGTGCATTTAAAATTAGCAATGCATAACATTTATTTTCTGGACATTTATCTTCCAAAGAGTTCGCAGTGTTTCAGTGTCAGTTAAAACAGGGGAAGAATCTCAGGGAAGAATCCTTCACATAGTAATAGGACCATTGGTAATAATGTCTCTCGGTTCGTTCCAAATCCATAAAGATGCATTTCCTGATGAGTGACTGAACTGTGAAGAAAGAGATGAGAAACCCTTATCCCTCTGAACTACTTGTGTCAGAATATTTTAACCAGAGTACTACGGATAGTAAATTATCCTTATTAACAGGAAATACGTCTCACATTGGAATCTGAGCAATCAGATGGGCAGAGAAAAAATGCTTTGACTGGCTCTTCATCTTTTAAAGACAAAGGAGAGGTTTTCTATGTACAAAGTCAGTTGTCAAGATAGCCTTAGGGAATAAGAGTCTGCAGCATCGAATCCCACTGCACATCCACCCAGGACGACCGCGCTCCAGGTCTTCTTGATCCCAAATCCCTGGGCCTGTCCCCCAACACATGCTAGCACCAGAGGTCATTTGCAATTGCTCTCTTAGGAGCTCTGGGGAAGGGGGAAGGAGCTAGATAGGATGGGACATGTGGAGGCCAAGAAAATTAAGGCCATTCCACTTTATGTTCAGCGTTAGCACATGTCCAGCCATCCCAGGTCCCTGTGAATAAGAGCTGAAATTTACATTACTTCAACTACAGGAAAAAAGACAAAAGTTTACAGCTTAATGTCCTAGAAAGCCCCACATGACAATAAAAACTGAGCCCAAGCCAAGGGCAGGAAGCCCCTATTAGAATAAGAACAGAGCTCAATGCCCTCCAAGCCCCCATATCAAAATGTAAACAGAACTTGAGGAATTGCTCCAGCCCTTCTGGAGATCCCTGAGATCAGCCCTTAAAACTAGCTAAAAAAAACCCAAAACAACAAAAAAACAAAACTAAGCTAAAACCCACCTCGGGGTCTAAGTCCCTGCTCCGCCCTGTCGGGTATACTTGGACGCAAGCTCGAGTTGGTAAATCAACCCTCCTGTGTTTGAATCGGTGTCGGCTCCTTAGTGGTTTCTCGGATTCACAATCTTGAGCACAACACCCCCATGTCCCCTCCCCACCTGGGCTGACCCCCTGTCCCCTCCCACCGAGGCTGACCCTCAGTCACCTCCCCGCCCACAACAGCTGGGCACAGGCCCTCACAGAGGTCCCATGGGCATGGTGCGCACTGCCGCCATCCCCGGCCTCCCAAGGGAAGGAAGGAGGTTTTGGCAGGACACACTCCCATGGTGGCCCCAGGGCTCCCTGCCCAGGACGGCAGCTGGTGACAGGTCGGGGTCTGTGTCCCTGATGCCGGCTCCTCCTCCCCGGTTTTCCCGCAGGAAATGAAGGAGGAGGCCCTGGTCTCCTCCAGGGACATCACGCAGATAGGCCTGGACGTCAACAGGATGTTCGGCAGCCACACCATGTTTTGGGACCGCTACGGGGTCGCGTGAGGCTCCTGGGGCGGGGGGGGGGGTTCGGGGCCCCAGGGGAGGCCCGGGAGCTTCTGGGTAGGAAACACGGGGCTTCTGAGGCCGGGGGTAGCAACAGCAGCCAACAACACACACCGCCGCATGGTAAGGTGCTGGGGATGACCCCCGTGCCCCCACACCCGGAGTTCGGGGATGAGGAGGCCACTAGGATGGGGCCTCCAGGGGTTGCCATGTGAGCTGACCTCCAAAGGGTTGAGGGACAGCCGCCTGAAAGGCAAGGGGCTGGGGTGGGGGCCGTGGGGGGCAGTAAGGGGACCTGGGGGACAGGCGGCATGACCGTGGCTGGACCAGGACACACATCGATCCGATGAGGGCCAGACGGCTCAGGATGACACCCACCCTCGATGCTTTATATATTTCTAAAGTCTATGCATTTCATTTGAGACAATTTGCAATTTGTAAACATACATAGTATGATGACCCCCAGATAATGCCCCCGGTCCAGCCAGGGCCCTGCACTGATCACGCGGGGCCCGAGGGGCAGGTGTCACAGCAAACCCCAGACTGGGGTCGCCTTTATCTGTACACGTCTGCGTGAGCATCTTAGAGAAAGGGGATGCCCTGTGTCCGCAGGCCCCCATGCCATCCCCCTCATTCCCCACCTCCACACCATCCCCCTACATCATCATCCCCCATGGCATCGCCCCCATACCATCCCCTACCATCCCCCCCACATCATCCCCCTCACACCCCCACACAATCCCCACCCACACTATAACCCCACACCACCACCCCTACACCAACCCCCACACTCCACCACCATCATACCTCTGCCCCCACACCATCGGCTCCCAGCAAGGACCCGGTGCAGCTGCCCCCTGTGGGACATGCTCAGCCTCCCCGGGGTTCTCTGGACAGCCTACTCCCATCAGAGCCCTGGTGTCCCATAGAGTACCCAGGGGTTGCAGGGAAGAGGGAATGCCGGGAGCCCCCGACAGGGTGGGTGCAGGTGAGTGGAGCACAGGATGCACTGTGCCCTGCCTCCTCCCACTGTCCCTCCTGGAGGGCGGCACACCCTGCACAGGACACCAGCCCCTAACCCAGAGGGACCTGGCCTGGCCTGGCCCTGGGCACTGTGGGGGCTGGGGTGATTTGAGTCCCCCCCAGGTCCAACACAAAGACTAATGGGATCCAGCCCCCCATGGCCCTGGCCGGGCCTGGATTCTGGCTCTGGGATGAGGGAGCCCTCTCACAGCTGGATGTAGCCTCCTGGGCCCTGGTCGTGCCCCACAGATCCGGGTCGCTGACCTAGGGCAGCCCTGGGGATCCCGGGACACCCCAGGGTGGGGAGAACAGGGGTAGGCTGTTGGCCCCACCAACACCCACAGCAGGAGGCAGGCTCCTCCAGGTGTTGGGGCCACAGGGGGCCCAAGGCCGGGGTCCAGCTGCCCTGCGGGGACCCAGCGCAGGAGCCCATGAGCTGCAGGTCCAGGTCAGCTCTGCTGTCCTCAGAACCGTCTCTCAGGCTGAAACCTCAGGACACAAGCCCCCACACGGAGTCCACACATGCTCCCAGGTGGGGGACTCCAGCCCCCGCCCACCACCCCATGTGATTCTTGCCCTCCCCTAAAGGACAGAAAGGTCTCCCTGCCCAGGGGAAGGTGCACACCCTCGGCTCTGAGCCCGTTTGCTGTAGCAAGTCAAGAAAGTGTTGTGGTGCGAAAATGCACAGCCAGCCCATTTCTGTGTCTCCAGGAACTCTGTGCTCGGGGCGTGGAGAGACCCCCAGAGAGGAGGAGGGGGCACCACCCAGGCCCCAACCAGCCCCTGCAGGGGCGCCGCCAGGCACACACACAGCCTACGTCCCCACGTGCCTTCCAGGGGCGGCCAGACACCAGGGTCTGGACCCCACGGACTTTACTGGGACTCAGCCTGTGCCCCGCGGGCCAGGAGGGGCTGGGACAGAGTGACAGTCAGCGAGCCTCAGGTCACCAGGGTCTGTGCAAAGCAACCTAGGAGGTCTGTGCTCCCTCTGTCCTGGGGGCCTGGGCTGGCCGGGTTCCGGGGCACTTCCTCCCCTCCCCGCATCCCCGTGCCTGTGTGCCTCGGGCACAGAGGGCCTGTGGGGCGGTCAGTGTGGCCCTGGAAGGGAGGTCAGGGCCGCAGGCCCTGGTCTTGTGCCCAAGATTGCACATACGAGAAACCACCAAGGAGCCGACACCGATGCAAACACACGAGGGTTTATTTACAAGCTCCAGCATGGGTCCAAATATACCCGACACTGCGGAGCAGGGACTTGGACCCCGAGACTAAGAGGCGACGTAGCAGCTTTATAAGGGCCAGTGGCCCATGGGATACACAGAAAGGTGCACAGTCATGTCGGTCCACACGCAGGTGGCCGATTGAATTACATCTTACCCTATAGTATCCATTTTAGCTGACCTATTACTTTGGTCAGAATTGGCGCGCAGTTTTGGCGGGCACAAAGCAGGGTTACATTGTTCTGAGCCGATTTCCGATTAGGGTGTGCCCAGCGGCTGGACTAGGGTGGGGCAGCGCCTTAAGCAATAAGCAGGTTATGTGGGGGTCATACAGGAGGTGGCAGGTGTAGCACAAAATGGAATCAGTCCTGCTCTGCTTGTCCAGGGGTAGGGGATTTTTGTTAAATTTCCTGGGTCCCACATTCCCCCCTTTTTCAGAGGATCCTATGCAGGATCCAATCAAGGGTCCAGGTTGCTCTTAGAGTGAGCCAGGTGGAATGATTAAACCAGGATTTTAACCAACCTTGTTGCTGTTCTCGCTGCCATTTATATTCCAGCTAAGAAGCAGCATTCTACGTTTAAGGCAGCACATAACCCTCCCCCCCCACACCACACACACACCCTTTGTTGTAAGAAGACTAAGTCTAATCCCTTTCTATTTTGAAGGACAACCTCAGACTAGGGAGTCTTGGAGGTGCGAAATTAGTGAGAACGGTGCACTCTTAGCTTTAGGGGATTGTCCTTTTCCGGGTGGCTTTTCCATTCTGGAACAAAGTTCTTGAGAACGGTATGTGGGTCAGCTGGCTGGACGTGGGTGTAGTGGACCAGGGAGTAATCCCGTCGACCTTGAGAGCATTGGGAGTGGTCAGGATCAGGGTGTAGGTCCCTTGCAGCGAGGTTGAAGTGTCCGGTGTTGGTATCTCCACACGTACACACGTACACTCAGTCACCTGGCCGATATCGATGGGGATCCGGGGGTGGCCCAGTCTCATAGAGGGCCCTCAGCTTAGGCCACACCTGCTCATGGGTTCATGACATTTGGAGGGAGAAAAGAAGTTGGTGATCATCAAATTCAGCAAGCACCTCAAGTTTTAAAATGGGGATAACAGGTGGAGGAAGACCGAACATGATCTCGTAGGGAGTCAGTCCCATCTTATATGGGGAGTTCCTCACCCTATATAGGGCGAAGGGGAGGAGAGTCACCCAGTCCCCGCCAGTCTCCAGGGCTAATTTAGTTAAGGTCTCCTTTAATGTTCTGTTCATCCTCTCTACCTGTCCTGAGCTCTGGGGCCTATATGCACAATCTAATTTCCAATCTGCCCCAAGTACTAGTACCACTCCCTGTGTTACCTTAGAGAAGAATCCTGGGCCCTTGTCTGACCCAATCTTAACAGGAAAACCATACCTCGGTAAGATGTCTTCCAGCAGTTTCTTGGTCACGGTCTGTGCCATTTCAGGTTTGGTGGGAAATGCCTCTGTGCATCCTGAAAATGTATCTACAAACACTAGTAAATACCTGTATCCATATTTTCCAGGTTTTACCTCAGTGAAGTCCACTTCCCAGTAGGCTCCTGGGCGGTCCCCCCGGAGCCAGGTGCCTGGATTAGATCCATGGGCGGTGGCATTAGTTAACTGGCATGAGTGGCAGCTTGCCACCATCTGCTCAATCTTTGCTCGAGAGTCTTTAATAGTGATCTTTGCATGTCGTATGAGGTCTTCCATCTTCCTTGTTCCCGTGTGAGTACTCCGATGCGTTTTGGATAGGACTCGCCATCCCAGTTCCTCTGGCAAGATGATGCTGGAGTCTGTGGCCCTCCACCAGCCACACAATCACTGGGTCATAGGCAAGTGTTTGATCCAGTGTAAGTCAGCATCACTATAGTTGGGGGTGTCCGGCAGGTTCCGTTCCCCCGGATCAGGTAGCATGGTTGCTAAGACCTGGGTCACCAAAAGGGACACCTTCTTTGCTTTTAAATCAGCTAGCCGGTTTCCCCTGGCTACTGGTGTGTCTGCCTTTTGGTGCCCCAGACAGTGGATGATGGCTAGGGCCTTGGGCAGCCAGAGGGTCCTCAGGAGTTCAAGAATCTCCGTTTTGTTTTTAACAGTCTTTGTCTCTGCTGTCAGAAGCTCTCTCTCTCTCTGTAAAGGGCTCTGTGAATGGGAGCGGTGGCAAAGGCGTACCTGCTGTCGGTGTAGATGTTTATTCGTTTACCTTCCTCCATGGTCAGTGCCTTGGCCTATGGGATCAGTTCTGCCCATTGAGCCAACATTTAGGCTGTCAATGGCTCCGCCCAGACGGTCTCTGTCTCCGTGGTTATGGTATGGCTGCCCCCACAATTTGGACTCCTTTTCGGACAAAACTGCTGCCGTCCGTGTACCAGGTGGCATCGGCGTTCGGCAGTGGCTGGTCCTGGAGATCAGCGCTGATTCCGTACACCTGTGCCCAAATTTCTTGATAGTCGTGCAGAGGGGGGTCCCAGTCTGGGTTAGGGAGTAGCGTTGCCAGATTCAGGGTTGTCGGTGGCTTAAATAAAATTCTGGTGGGGTTTAGCAGTAGGTCTGATAATGGGTCAGATGGGCATTGCTGATCCAGCTGTCTGGGGGCTGTTTGAGTACCCCTTTAATAGCGTGTGGGGTGGTAACATGCAGTTCTTCCGGACTTTTTCTATTATAGACTCGTTCTGCTATTATCACTAAGTCCTGCAAGCTCTTCTCTCCCAGTCTCTCTACTCTTTGCAATTTCTTTTTAATGTTCAGAGCGGCCTGGTTAACAAAAGCCATGATAATTACGGCCTTTGTTTCCGGGGCTTCTGGGTTCATAGGGGTGTACTGCCTAAAAGCCTCTATTGTTCCCTCTAAGAAGGCTGCTGGACTCTCATCCTTACCCTGTCTCACATCATAGACCTTGGCCAGATTGGTAGTCTTGCACGCGGCAGCCTGGAGACCTGCCATTAGAGTCTGGCGGTGGACCCGGAGTCTCTCCTTACCTTCAGGCGAGTTGTGTGCTTTGGGGAGTAAAAACGGGTTTTAGCCAAGGAGGGGAATTCTCGATCATGTCCTGACAGGCCAGGATGTTGGGCATCTGGTCAGGGTGGCCATCTGGTTTGTCCCTGAAGTTCACGGCCTTAACCTGTAAGATAATAGGTAGGTGAAAATTTCCTTTCGGGGCCATCCCACATCAAAGGTTGGCCATTCTGATATGCAATAAATTTGGAATCTCTCTCTCTGTATGTCTATGCTCAGAATAAGAGTGCTTCCCTAACATCCAAGAAGTGGGAGAGCATAAGAGACAAGGGTATGGTTTGCATCTGCCCCATTATGTCCCCCGTCCACACCAAGGCACAGACAGTTACGACAGTTCACAAGTAACACAGTATAACACAGTTAACAAGAACACAGTAACACAGACCAGCACACAAACAGGTAACACAGACCAGCGCGCAAAGAGGTAAGAAGAACACAGTAACAGACAAACGTTCTAGTGCGGCTGCAGAGACAAGACAGAAAGTAATCCGAAGGGCTGGCAGCCAGCCCTCCTTACAGATGAGGACCCCCGTCCTCCTTACGGATGGGGACCCCCGTCCTCCTTACGGATGAGGACCCCCAGACCTCCTTATGGATGAGGACCCCTGTCGTCATTACGTATGAGGACAACATCCTCCTTATGGATGAGGTCCCCCGTCCTCCTTACGGATGAGGACCCCATCCTCCATACAGATGAGGACCCCCGTCCTCCATACAGATGAGGACCCCCGTCCTCCATACAGATGTGGACCTCCGTCCTCCTTACAGATAGGACCTCCATCCTCCAGACAGGGGCAAGGGACGTCTCCTCAAGACCCCCGGTTGATGGCCCACCAGCGCGTCCGCCTAAGCCAATGCCGACCTAATACAGATTGGAATTCCTACAGGTTGGAGCTTTCAGAGAATATACATGCAAAAGGTGGAAAAAGTTGAGTGCACTCACCACGTGTGAAATCCTCCGGATAAGGTCCTGGAGGTCTCTCAGATCCCGGACGAGCCCCCAAATGTTGTGGCCAAGATTGTGAATCCTAGAAACCACCGAGAAGCCGACACCGATGCAAACACAAGAGGGTTTATTTACAAGCTGGAGCGTGGGTCTAAGTATACCTGACAGCGGAGCAGGGACTTGGACCCCGAGACTAAGAGGCATAGCAGCTTTATAGGGGCCAGTGGCCCATGGGATACACAGAAAGTTGCTCAGACATGTCGGTCCACATGCAGGTGGCCGATTGAATTACATCTTACCCTATAGTATCCATTTGAGCTGGCCTATTACTTTGGTCAGAATAGGGGTGCAGTTTTGGCGGGCACAAAGCAGGGTTACATTGTTATGGGCCGATTTCTGAGTAGGGCGTGCCCAAAAGCTTGACTAGGGTGGGGCTGCACCTTAAGCAATAAGCAGTTTATGTAGGGGTCATACAGGGGGTGACAGGTGTAGCACAAAATGGCATCTGTCCTCCTCTGCTTGTCCAGGAGTAGGGGATTTTTGTTAAATTTCCTGGGTCCCGGGATCCGTGGGTGGCGCAGCGGTTTAGCGCCTGCCTTTGGCCAGGAGCGTGATCCTGGAGACCCGGGATCGAATCCCATGTCGGGCTCCCGGTGCATGGAGCCTGCTTCTCCCTCTGCCTATGTCTCTGCCTCTCTATCTCTCTCTCGCTGTGTGACTATCATAAATAAATAAAAAGAAATTTCCTGGGTCCCACACTGACTGCATGTACATTTCGCTTCTAACAGGCCTAGGTTCGTTGCATGACAGAAGTGGTGTGAGAGGCAATTGGAAGGTGCAGGCCAGGAGACAAGTGTCTTCAAGCTCAATCCAGCGACTACCGAGGAATTCCTCTCATACATTGGCACTACATACTAACTTCTATACAAGAGAAGCTAGTTGAAAGCAGTGTCCAGGGGAACTTGATTTTGAGAGGTGAGACCACACGCAGTCACTCACAGTTCCACACTGACTGCAGATACAGTTTCGAACATCCTCACTAGAGATGTATGCCAGAAGCTCTTGGTACGCAGGGGGCAAGTCGAAGGCTTCAATGGTTGTGTCTCCAGGTGCAGTAGAGCAGTATTCATTGAACCTCCTGAACTACAGCTTCGAGCCATGCTTCCTTTTGAGACTGAGCTCAAGACAGGACCCTCCCGCATCCTGCCTGCCTGTAGATGTAGCTGCTAACATCCTGTTAGGTGCTGGGAACGGTTGTGAGAAAAGCATGTGGAAGTGACAGGCCTGTACTCACGTGTATCTGCGTTGAATACGGCGATGTCCAACGGCCTTCTTCAATCAGAGTGTAGCTAGGTTCTTTTTTTTTAATTAATTAATTTATTTATGATAGTCACACACACACACACAGAGAGAGAGAGAGAGAGAGAGAGACATAGGCAGAGGGAGAAGCAGGCTCCATGCACCGGGAGCCCGATGTGGGATTCGATCCCGGGTCTCCAGGATCCCACCCTGGGCCAAAGGCAGGCAGTAAACCACTGCGCCACCCAGGGATCCCTGTAGCTAGGTTCTAACTCCCATGTATGAGTGGGAAGCAGACATCTGCCTCCCAGGCATACACACTTATGAGAGTTGGGCTTATTGCCTGTACCTCCCACATCCTGCCTGCAGGTACACTTCGCTCTTTACAAGCCTAGGCTCGATGTATGACTGAAGTGTTGTGAGAGGTAAGTGGAAGGTGCCGGCCCACAAGACTAGTGCCTCCAAGCTCAATCCAGCGATTTCCTAGTAATTCCTGTCTTAGACTGGTGCTACATACTAAGTTCCATACGTGAGAAGCTATCTGAACCCCGTGTCCAAAAGCAACTTACTTCTGAGATTTGAGCTCACACCCAGTCCCACAGTTCCACACTGCCTGCAGAATGAGTTTCGAACATCTTGACCAGAGACGTTTGTCAGAAGCTGGTGAGACGCAAGTGGAATAATGCAGGCCTGGAAAGTGTCTCCAGGTGCAGTAGAGTGGTATTCTTGGAACCTCCTGACTCAGAATGCTGCTGTGTTCTCACTGCCATAAGAATGCAGCTAGTTGTAACCTGGCTTCTAGACATGCTTCGTTGTGAGAGCTGAGGTCAGGGCATGACCCTCCCGCATCATAACTGCCTGTAGACATAGGTTCTAGCATCCTTATGTTAGGTGCTGGCAGAGGTTGTGTGAAAAGCATGTGGAAGTGACAGGCTTGTACTCTCGTGTATCTCAGTTCAATACAGCGATTGCCAACGTCCTTGTTCAATTAGAGTGTAGCTCGGGTTCTAGCTCCCATCAATAAGTGCCTAGCAGACATCTGCCTGCAAAGCATACACACTTCTGAGAGTTGAACTCATGCCCTGTACCTCCCACACGCTGACTGCAGATACACTTCGCTCCTATCAGGCCTAGCCTCGATGTGTGACAGAAGGGTTGTGAGAGGTTAGTGGAAGGTGCCGGCCCACACGACTAGTGTCTCATATCCCAATCCAGAGATATTTGAGGAACTGCTCTCTTAGTTTGGTGCTACATACTAAGTTCCTTACATGAGAAGCTAGTTGAACGCAGTGTCCAATGGGTACTTGCTTCTGAGACTTGAGCTCACCCCCAGGCCCTTCAGTTCCACACAGCCTTCAGATGGAATTTCGAACCTCCTCTCTAGACAAGTTTGTCAGAAGCTCATAGGACACAAGGGCCTAGCTGCAGGCTTCAATGCTTGTGTCTCCAGGTGCAGTAGAGCGGTGTACATGGAACCTCCTGACTTACAATGCTGCTACGTTCTCATGGCCATAAAAACGCAGCTAGTAGAAAGCTGGCTTCGAGGCATGCTTCCTTTTGAGAGCTGAGCTCAGGGCAGGACCCACCTGCATCCTGCCTGCCTGTAGACTTAGCTGCTAACATCCTGATGGTAGGTGCTGGTAGAGGTTGTAAGAAAAGCATGTGGAAGCGTCAGGCCTATACTCCTGTGTATCTGAGTTGAATACAGCGATTTCCAACGGCCTTCTTCAATTGGAGTGTAGCTAGGTTCTAACTCCCATGTAGGAGTGGGTAGCAGACATCTGCCTCCCAAGACTGATAAATCATGTTGATAGTATCTATCCCCTATATGATATAATAAAAATGGCAGTATATCTCTGTATATGATTCACAATCACAGTTCAATCATGAGATAAACAGACATGTCCCAACTGAGGGAAATTTTACAAAATACTCTACTTCTCAAAGTGTTCCAGTTCAACAACAATAAGGAAAGGCTGAAAAACTGTCACAATCCAGAGGAGCCTAAGAAAACATGAGGACAAGTGTAATGTGATGTGAGGGATGGTAACTTAGCAAAAACTAAGGACATCTGAATAAAGTATGGTCTTTGGTTAATGCGAATATTTTAATATTGATTCATTAGCTAATATTTGTACCATACTAATATAAGATATTGATAATTGGAGAAACTGAGTGCGAGTGCATGAGAATTCTCTGTACTATCTTCTCAATTTCCCTATAAATCTATGTGTTTTTTTTCTAATAAATAAGATTTATTTTGAAAATTGACTTAAATGAATCAGGCTCCAAGTGTGAAAACATTTTTAGAATAGTTTAATTAATTTTTGCCTTATTCTTAAAGAGTTCCTTAGATGAGAACAAAGTAAGAATTTTATATCAGAAGGAAAGAAAAACACTTATGAACACGTATAATGCCTCCTCAATCTGAAAAGCAGGAAAGGATAATAAATAGCAAAAATCAGATAAAAATACTTCTTTTATATTAGACACCATATTGCAAGTGCATTTAAAATTAGCAATGCATAACATTTATTTTCTTGACATTTGTCTTCCAAAGAGTTCACAGTGCTTCAGTGTCAGTTAAGAAATGATTCATGTGAAATTTTTATTAAACCAAATTTACTGGGAAATTACTGCCCAGATAATACTTTATTTTGATTTTGAGTTCCTTCCTAATCACTGAGCCTTTTCGTTAGAGCTTTCAACTATAGCAAATGCCTTAGAAGGCCAATTTTTAAGTTGCTATTATAATACCCTAATGGAATCACGTATCGTTTTCCTTCGCTCAGATATGGCACACAGTAGGCACCTGATAAAATACTGAATGAGTGAATGGATAAAATTGCTTTTTATCATTTCATTCAGCAATTTCATTCTTATCTTTGTCCATTTCATGTTCCAATGTTTATCAACATCAACTCAAGAAGGTTAGGGATCCATTAATTTATTAAGTATTTGGTGCATAGCTACTATGTGCAAGGTGCTAGGAATACCAAGTTAACCAACATAGATGCAGTCCCTAGCTCCCTCCAGGCCATGCTGGTGGGAGAGACGGATACTAACCAAAAAGTGACCGAAAGACAACTAAACAAGATTATAGTAGCCAATATAAAGGTAAATATACAGCTTACTACAAGTACATATATAAGAAGGCTTAGTCTAACTGGGGCCTCAGAGAAGACGACTAGAAGAAGCAACATTTATATTAAGACTTAGAGAAAGGAGAAGGTAAGTGGTGGAAGGAGAATATTATGAGGAAAAGGAAGGTTTCTGCCTCTGAATTGTAGGGCTCTGGGCAAGTCCCTTGAGCTTAGGCTCTGAACCTACTTCTTTCTCTGCAAAACTGTGACAGTAATAATGCCTGTGCCATAGAGCTCTAATGAGTAAAGAGTTGGACTTTATTTGTACAATACCTAGGACTTTAGTAAGTACTTAATAAATATTTTCTGGTGGCCATAATGGCCTGGAGCCAGGCTTCCTGAGTTCGAATCCTTTAGTTGGCCCATCAAGATAACAGTATCTGCCCATAGGGTTGTTGGAGGATCCCATGAGTTCTTTTATGTGAAACATGACACAATTCGTGGCACATAATATGTGCCATATGAATGTTAACTTATATTAGCAATAAAGAAATCCTACAACAGTCCAATGAGGTGTTTAGAAATTATTCTATAGCTTTTAAGGGAATTGAAATTCAAAAAGAACCTAAGTGCCTGTCCGTGTTTACGTAGCTAACCAGTTCATTATCTGAAACCCAAACTCACAATTTCTGATTTTAACCTCACTCCAAGAGGCCTCCTCAAGCCCGAGGAAAAATTGCCTTCTTGGGATCTCAGGGAAGAATCCTTAATCTAATAATATGACCATTGGTAATAATGTCTCTCGGTTCTTTCCAAATCCATAAAGATGCATTTCCTGATGAGTGACTGAGCTGTGAAGAAAGAGATGAGAAACCCTCATCCTTCTGAATTACTTGTGTCAGAATATTTTAACCATAGTACTACGGATAGTAAATTATCCTTATTAACAGGAAATATGTCTCAGTTTGGAATCTGAGCAATCAGATGGGCAGAGAAAAACTGCTTTGACTTGCTCTTCATCTTTTAAAGACAAAGGAGAGCTTTTCTATGTACGAAGTCAGTTGTCAAGATAGCCTTAGGGAATAAGAGTCTGCAGCATCGAATCTGGCTGCACAGCCTGGATGCCTGAGCTCCAGGACTTCCTGATCCCAAATCCCTGGGCCTGTCCCCCAACACAGGCTGCCACCAGAGGTCATTTGCAATTGCTCTCTTAGGAGCTCCAGGGAAGGGGGAAGGAGCTAGATAGGAAGACGGGATGCGTGGAGGCCGAGAAAATTAAGGCCATTCCACTTTAAGTCCAGTGTTAGCACACGTCCAGCCATCCCACGCCCCTGCAAAGAAGAGCTGAAATTTCCATTACTTCAGTTACAGCAAAAAACCAAAAGTTTACAGCTTAATGTCTTTGAAAGCCCCACATTAGCATAAGAACTGAGCCCAGGCCTAGGGCAGGAAGCCCCTATTAGAATGAGAACAGAGCTCAATGCCCTTGAAGGCCCCATATCAAAATGTAAACAGAACTTGAGGAATTGCTCCAGCCCTTCTGGAGGTCCCCAAGACCAGCCCTTAAAACTCAGCTAAAACCCACTTCGGGGTCCAAGTCCCTGCTCCGTTGTGTCAGGGTGTACTTGGACGCAAGCTTGAGCTTGTAAATAAACCCTGGTGCGTTTGCATCGGTGTCGGCTTCTCAGTGGTTTCTCGGATTCGCAATCTTGGGCACAACAGTCTGAGATAAAAAAACAAAACCAAAAGAAGCTCGGACGCAGGCAGAGTGAACGCAGGGTTCTGAGAGAAGCGGCGGAGACCCGGGGGCTTGGGGGCTCTTCTGTGGAGGCCCCTGCAGACTGGGGGGGCGGGATGCTCAGCCCCAGAGCCAGAGGACCCAGCGTCCCCACTGGCATCCCTCCCATCAGCGCCGAGTCTCAGGGAGCAGCACAGCGCCGCCCGCTGGAGGCCAGAGGCGCTGACGCCCACCCCGCCTCTGACCCCGCAGATGTGCACCTGAGAATCAGTGCCAAGGCCCATCCCCAGACCCCGCACAGACCACTCGCTGCCACCAAGTTGTCGGACCACAGAGGCTGCAGAGCTTCAGCTCTCCCTGGAAAGTAGGGTTTAGCTTCCTTTGTACTTTGTGCTTTATTTTCATTTATTTACTTTGATTCTTTTTTATTAATTGCTTTATTTTAATTTTTATGTATGTACCTTATATATTTCTTATTTTTACTTTCATGGTACTTTAATTGTGTTTCATATTTTGGGATTTAGAATCTTTTAACAACCAGGCCAAAATAATCTGGTGTTTTATTGGGGAGGGCAGTTGTTATTGTTTTTCTTGGTTTTTCTTTTTCTTCCTTCTTTCTTTTCTGGAAAAAATAATGAGATGGAGAAATTCACCTCCATAAAATAACATGAGGTAGTACTCACAGCCAGGAAGTTCATCAATACACATATATGATGTCTAACTACAGTTTAAAACAATGATTAGAAAGATAGCAGCTAGGGATCCCTGGGTGGCGCAGCTGTTTGGCGCCTGCCCTTGGCCCAGGGCGCGATCCTGGAGACCCGGGATCGAATCCCACATCGGGCTTCCGGTGCATGGAGCCTGCTTCTCCCTCTGCCTATGTCTCTGCCTCTCTCTCTTTCTCTCTCTGTGACTATCATAAATAAATAAAAATTAAAAAAAAAAGAAAAAAGAAAGATAGCAGCTGGGCTGGAAAAAGAGCATAGAAGAAAACTAGAGAATCCCTTACTGTAGAACTAAAAGAACTAAAATCTAGTCAGGCCAACGTTAAAAATGCTATAACTGAGATGCAGTCCCAAGTGGAAGCCTTAAAAACAAGAAAGGTTATGGACCACAGAGGCAGACTGAGGGAACTCAGCCACTTATTAAAACAATAACATTCATATCATAGGAGACTCAGAAGATGAAGAGAGAGAAAAGGGGGTAGAAGTTTTATTTGAATGAATTATGTAAACTTCTATAACCTGAGGAAGGACACAGACACTGAAATCGAGAGACAGAGAACTCCCAATAAATTCAACAGAAGCTGACCATCACCCAGGCACCTCAGAGTCAAAGTCACAAAATACACAGACAAGAAAAGAATCCTGAAAGCAGTGGAGGTGGGGCTTGGGGGAGGTAGTCCTTAACCTACAAGGGAAGATGAATCAGTTTGCAGCAGATCTGTCCACAAACTTGGCAAGCCAGAAGGAAGTGGAAGGAAATATTCAATATGCTGAATGGGAAAAGTATGCAGCCAAGAATTCTTTCTTTTGTTTTTTTAAGAATAATCATCAAAATTTATTTAATCTCCATAGGAAGAAATTAAAAATTTCTGAACATAAAATGCCATTTTCCTCAATCATAATAGCAAAAATTTATTTTATGTTTTTAATTTTTTTTAAATTGGAGTTCAATTTGTAAGAATTCTTTCTTCAGCAAGGCTGTCATTCAGCATAGAAGGATCTCAGACAGGCAAAAAATAAAGGAGTTCATGACCACTAAACCAGTCCAGTAAGGAATTTTAAGAGGGACTCTTCTAGTGGGGGAAAAAAAGAGACCAAAAGCAAAAAACTAGAAAGGACCAGAGAACATCACCAGCAACACCAACTCTACAGGTAACACAAAGGCACTAAGTTCATATCTTTCAATAATCACTCTGAATGCTGATAGACTAAATGCTCCAATCAAAAGATATAGGGTATCAGAGTGGCTTAAAAAACATGATCCGGGATGCCTGGGTGGCTCAGGGGTTGAGCCTCTGCCTTTGACTCAGGGTGTGATCCTGGAGTCTGGGATTGAGTCCCATATTGGGCTCCTGGTGGGGAGCCTGCTTCTCTCTCTGCCTAATTTTCTGCCTCTCTCTCTCTCTCTCTCTCTTAAATAAAATCTTTATTAAAAAAACAAGATCCATCTGTATGCTGCCTACAAGATGCTCACCTTAGACCTATAGACACCAGCAGATTGAAAGCCAGGGGATGGAAAATCATCTATCACGCTAATGGACAGCAAAAGAAAGCTGGAGGACCCGTACTTATATCAGACAAACTAGATTTGAAACCAAACCCTGGGGGACACCTGTTGGCTCAGTGGTTGAGCATCTGCCTTCGGCTCAGGGTGTGATCCTGGGATCCCAGGATCGAGTCCCACATCGCCCTCCCTTTGGGGTGCCTGCCTCTACCCCTAACCCTAACTGCAAACCTAAGCCCAACCCTAACTCTAACCATAACCCTAACCCCAACTCCTAACCTCCTGCCCTAATCCCTAAAGCCTAAACCCTAACCCTAACTCTAAATCCTGTCCCTAACCCTAACCCCTTTCCCTAATCCCTAACCCCCATCCTAACTCCTAACCACTGACCCTTACCCTTATCCCTCACCCTAACCTCTAATCTGTAACCATAAGCCTAATCACTAACCCCTAACATCTGACTTAACCCTAACCACTAACTGCCTCCCTTCCCCTGACCCTACCATTCATTCTACCCATTCACTTACCCTGTGGTTCTGAGTAGTCCCTTCTGATGTGGACGTGGCCCCCAACGGCGCCTCCAGAGTCCTCCAGGGGGTCCTGAGGAAGCCGGGCTTCTGTGAGTGCGGACGCGGCCCCATGTGTTCCTGAGTCATAGTCAGCGGGTCCTGAGGACGCCGGGTCTCCTGTCACTGTGGACTATGCCTCACATCCTCTGGAAGCCTCACAGCAGGTCCTCAGGAGGCCGGGGATTCCTGTCACCCTGGACATGGCCCCACGTCCCCCCGAAAACTCACTGCGGGTCCTGAGGAGGCTGTGGGCTCCTGGCAGCATAGACGCAGCCCCATATGTCCCGAAGCCAAGTGCATGTCCTGAGGAGGACGGGGGTCCTGTCAGTGTTGACGTGGCCCCACATTTTCCTCAAGCCTCACCATAAGACCTGAGGAGGTTGGGGGATCCTGTCAGCATGGACGTGGCCCCAAAGTTTCCCAAAACTTCAGAGGGGGTCCTGAGGAGGCCGGAGACCTGTCAGTGTGGATGCGGTCCCCACATCTTTCTTAGGCCTCACCACGGGCCCTGACAAGGCTGGGGTCTTCTGTCCGCATGGACACATCCCCATATTTCCCAAAGTCTACACCGGGGGTCCTGAGGAGGTCAGCGTCCTGTCAGTGTGGACGTGGCCCCACATCCTCCTGAAGCCTCACCGTGGGTTCTGAGGAGGCCGGGGCTCCTGTCAACATGGATGTGGCCCCCATCTTCCAGAAGCCTCAACTTGGGTCCTGAGGAGCCCGGGAGCTCCTGCCAGAGTGGACGCGGCGCCACATCTTCCTGAAGCCTCCCCGCGGGTCCTGAGGAGGCCCAGGGGCTCCTGTCGCGTGGATGCGGGCCCACAGCTTCCTGAAGCCTCACCGCGGGTCCTGAGGAGACCGGGACTCCTGACAGCGTGAACGCGGCCCAATGTCCTACTGAAGCCTCACCGCGGGTCCTGAGGAGGCTGGGGCTCATCAGCGTGGACGCGACCCCACGTCCTCCTCAGGCCTCACAAGCACAGGCGGGCTCCTGTTAGTGCAGGCGGAGGAGGCTTACTGCGCATGCACGCTCCTTGGGCGGGGCCTGGAGTCGGGCGCCATCTGCGGGACACTTACGCACTGCAGGAGGCCATGCAGGAGGCGGCCTCCCCGTCCCTAGGGCCGCACCTGCCTCCTTCCGGGCTCCAGCTGAGGCCTGTGAGCTTTGGAAACGTCTCACTGAAATGGAGCCCAACACCCGGACAGAGTCACCAGGTCCGGGTGAGGACCAGGCAAGGACCAGAATCACCAGGTCCAAGTGAGGTCCACGTGGGGACCTAAGTCAACAGGTATGGGTGAGGCTCCGGTGGGGACCAGAATCACCATGTCCAGGTGAGGTGCAGGTGGCAACCACACTCACCAGGTCCCAGTGAGGCCCAGGTGGGGACCAGAAGCACCAGGTACAGGGGAGGCCCTTGAAAGAACCAGAGTCAACAGTTCGAGGTGAGGCGCAGGTGGCAACCAGAGTCAGCAGGTCCAAGTCAGGCCAAAGTGGGGTTCACAGTCACCAGGTCAGGGTGAGACCCAGAGGGGAACCAGAGTCACCTGGTCCAGGTGAGGAACACAGTCACCGGGTCCCAATTATGCCCAGTTGAGGACCATGGTCAACAGGGCCAGGTGAGGCCCAGATGGGGATCAGAGTCACCAGGTCCAAGTGAGGCCCAGGTGGGGACCACAGTCACCAGATCCAGGGTAGTCTCAGGTGCCGACCAGAATCACCAGGTCCAGGTGAGGCCCAGGTAAGGACCAGAGTTACCAGGTCGAGGTGAGTCCCAGGTGGGGAACACAATAACCATGTCCCAATGATATCCACCTCAGGACCAGAGTCACCAGGTCCTCTTGAGGACCAAGTGGGGACCAGATTCACCAGGTCCAGGTGAGGCCCAGGTGGAGACCAGAGTTACCAGTTAAAGGTGAGTCTAGAAGGACAGCACGGGTACCAGGTCTAGGTGTGGTCCATGTGAGAACCAGATCACCAGGTACAGGTGAGGCGCAGGTGGGAACCAGAGTCAGCAGGTCTGGGTGAGGCCAAGGTGGGGACCACAGTCACCAGGTCCAGATGAAACCAAGCTGAGGACCAGAGTCACCAAATCCAGGTGAGGCCCGGGGGGAGTGGGACTGGAGTCACCAGGTACAGGTGAGGCTAGAAGAACAGCAGAGACACCAGGTCCAGGTGAGGTTCATGTGGGAAACAGAGTCACCAGGTCCAGGTGAGGCCCAGGTGAGGACCAAAGTTAAATGTTCCAGAGTCTCACTTGGGAAACAGACTAAACATATCCCGATGATGCCCAGGTGGGTACAAGAGTCACCAGGTCCAGGTGGGGCGCACGTGAGGACCAGAGTCACCAGGTCCTGGTGATACCCAGGAGGGGACCAGATTCACCAGGTCCAGGTAAGACCCAGGTGGAACTCAGTCACCTGGTCTGGGTGAGGCCCAGGTGGGGACAAAAGTCATAAGACCAGTTGAGGCCCAGGTGGGAACACAGTCACCAGGTCCAGGTGAGGCCAAACTAAGTACCAGAGGCACCAGGTCCAGCTGAGGCCAGTTGGGGACTGGAGTGACCAAATATAGATTAGGTTAGAAGGACACCACAGTCATAAAAACGCAGCTAGTTGAAACCTGGCTTCTAGGGATGCTTTCTTGTGAGAGCTGAGCTCAGGGCAGGACCCTCCCACATCCTGACTGCCTGTAGACATAGCTCCTATCATCCTTAAGTGAGGTGCTGGAAGAGGTTGCGTGAAAAGCATGTGGAAGTGTCAGGCCTGTACTCATGTGTATCTGAGTTCAATACAGGGATTTCCAACAGCCTTGTTCAATTAGAGTCATGCTACGTTTTAACTCCCATGAACGAGTGGCAAGCAGACATCTGCCTGCAAGGCATACACATTTCTGAGAGTTGAGCTTATGGCCTGTACCTCCCCCATCCTGACTGCCTGTACGGTCTACTTCCACAGCATTTCGTTGTATGCAGGACAGTAGCGAAGTGAGAACCAACTGTCTGCCTTGTCAATTTCGTGCTAGGGGACAGCTGCCTCCAAGGCATGCACACTCCTTTGGATTGAGCTTATGGCTTGTACCTCCCACATGCTGAACGCCTGTACGCTTCGCTTTCAAAGGATTTCGTTCGATACGGGACGCAAGTTTTGTGAGAGGCAAGTGTCTCTTAGCTCAATCCAGCGACTTCAGAGGAATTCCTCCCTCAGAAGGGAGCTACATACTAACTTCCAAACCTGAGTACCTAGTTGAAAGCTGTCACTCTGGGGAACTTCCTTCTGCGAGGTGAGCTGACACGCGGTCCTTCCCAGTTCCACACTGCCTGCACATGGAGTTACGAACATCCTCACTAGACAGGTTTGTCAGAAGCTCATGGGACGCAAGGGCAAGCTGCAGGCTTCAATGGTTGCGTCTCCAGGTGCGGTAGAGCGGTATTGACGGAACGTCCTGACTTACATTGCTGCTACGTTCTCACAGCCATATCAACGCAGCTAGTGGAAAGCTGGCTTCGAGGCATGCTTCCTTGTGAGAGCTGAGGTCAGGACAGGACCCTCCCGCATCCTGACTGCCTGTAGACATAGGTCCTAGCATCCTTATGTTAGGTGCTGGGAGAGGTTGGGAGAAAAGCATGTGGAAGCGTCGGACCTGAACTCACGTGTATCTGAGTTGAATACAGTGATTTTCAATGGCCTTCTTCAGAGTGTAGGTAAGTTTTAACTACCATGTACGAGTGGGTAGCAGACATCTGCCTCCCAGGCATACACACTTCTGAGAGTTGAGCTTATGGCCTGTACCTCCCACATCCTGCCTGCAGGTACACGTCGCTTCTAAAAGGCCTAGGCTCGATGCGTGACTGAAGTGTTGTGAGAAGTAAGTGGAATGTCCCGGCACAGAAGAGTAGTGCCTCCAAGCTCAATCCAGTGATTTCCTAGTAATTCCTGTCTTAGACTGGTGCTACATACTAAGTTCCATAGGTGAGAAGCTAGCTGAACGCCTTGTCCAAAAGCAACTTACTTCTGAGAGTTGAGCTCACACTCAGTCCCTCACAGTTGTACACTGCCTGCAGAGTGAGTTTCAAACGTCTTCACCAGAGACGTTTGTCAGAGGATTCTGAGACGCAAGTGGAACAATGCCGACCTGGAAGGTGTCCCCAGGTGCAGTAGAGTGGTAATCTTGGAACCTCCTGACTCAGAATACTGCTACATTCTCACTGCCATAAAAACGCAGCTAGTTGAAACCTGGCTTCTAGGCATGTTTCGTTGTGAGAGCTGAGGTCAGGGCAGGACCCTCCCACATCCTGACTGCCTGTAGACATAGGTCCAGGCATCCTTATGTTAGGTGCTGACAGAGGTTGTGTGAAAAGCATGTGGAAGTGACAGGCTTGTACTCTCGTGTATCTCAGTTCAATACAGCGATTGCCAACGTCCTTGTTTAATTAGAGTGTAGCTCGGCTTCTAGCTCCCATCAATAAGTGTCTAGCAGACATCTGCCTGCAAAGCATACACACTTCTGAGAGTTGAACTCATGCCCTGTACCTCCCACATGCTGACTGCAGATACACTTCGCTCCTATCAGGCCTGTCCTCGATGTGTGACAGAAGGGTTGTGAGAGGTTAGTGGAAGGTGCCGGCCCACACGACTAGTGTCTCATATCCCAATCCAGAGATATTTGAGGAACTGTTCTCTTAGTTTGGTGCTACATACTAAGTTCCTTACATGAGAAGCTAGTTGAACTCAGTGTCCAATGGGTACTTGCTTCTGAGACTTGAGCTCACCCCCAGGCCCTTCAGTTCCACACAGCCTTCAGATGGAATTTCGAACCTCCCCTCTAGACAAGTTTGTCAGAAGCTCATAGGACACAAGGGCCTAGCTGCAGGCTTCAATGCTTGTGTCTCCAGGTGCAGTAGAGCGGTGTACATGGAACCTCCTGACTTACAATGCTGCTACGTTCTCATGGCCATAAAAACGCAGCTAGTAGAAAGCTGGCTTCGAGGCATGCTTCCTTTTGAGAGCTGAGCTCAGGGCAGGACCCACCCGCATCCTGCCTGCCTGTAGACTTAGCTGCTAACATCCTGATGGTAGGTGCTGCGAGAGGTTTTGAGAAAAGCATGTGGAAGCGTCGGACCTGAACTCACGTGTATCTGAGTTGAATACAGCGATTTCCAACGGCCTTCTTCAATTAGAGTGTAGCTAGGTTCTAACTCCCATGTAGGAGTGGGTAGCAGACATCTGCCTCCCAAGACTGATAAATCATGTTGATAGTATCTATCCCCTATATGATATAATAAAAATGGCAGTATATCTCTGTATATGATCCACAATCACAGTTCAATCATGAGATAAACAACAGACATGTCCCAACTAAGGGAAATTTTACAAAATAGTCTACCTCTCAAAGTGTTCCAGTTCAACACGAAGAAGAAAAGGCTGAAAAAGTGTCAAAATCCAGAGGAGCCTAAGAAAACATGATGACAAGTTTAATGTGATATGAGGGATGGTAACTTTCAAAAAAAAAAAAAAGGAAATCTGAATAAAGTATGGTCTTTGGTTAATGCGAATATTTTAATGTTGATTCATTCGCTAATATTTCGCTAATTCGCTAATATTCATTCGCTAATGTACTAATATAAGATATCGATAATTGGAGATATTGAGTGCAAGTGCATGAGAATTCTCTGTACTATCTTCTCAATTTCCCTATAAATCTTTGTTTTTTTTTTCTAATCAATAAGATTTAATTTGAAAATTGACATAAATGAATCAGGCTCCAAGTGTGAAGCCATTTTAGAATAGTTTAATAAATTTTTGCCTTATTCTTAAAGAGTTCCTTAAATGGGAACAAAGTAAGAATTTTATATCAGCAGGAAAGAAAAACACTTATGAGCACGTATAATGCCTCCTCAACCTGAAAAGCAGGAAAGGATAATAAATAGCAAATATCAGATAAAAATACTTCTTTTATATTAGACACCATATTGCAAGTGCATTTAAAATTAGCAATGCATAACATTTATTTCCTGGACATTTGTCTTCCAAAGAGTTCACAGTGTTTCAGTGTCAGTTAAAACAGGGGAAGAATCTCAGGGAAGAATCCTTCACATAATAATAGGGCCATTGGTAATAATGTCTCTCAGTTCTTTCCAAATCCATAAAGATGCATTTCCTGATGAGTGACTGAACTGTGAAGAAAGAGATGAGAAACCCTCATCCCTCTGAACTACTTGTGTCAGAATATTTTAACCAGAGTACTACGAATAGTAAATTATCCTTATTAACAGGAAATACGTCTCACATTGGAATCTGAGCAATCAGATGGGCAGAGAAAAAATGCTTTGACTGGCTCTTCATCTTTTAAAGACAAAGGAGAGGTTTTCTATGTACAAAGTCAGTTGTCAAGATAGCCTTAGGGAATAAGAGTCTGCAGCATCGAATCCCACTGCACAGCCACCCAGGACGACCGCGCTCCAGGTCTTCTTGATCCCAAATCCCTGGGCCTGTCCCCCAACACATGCTAGCACCAGAGGTCATTTGCAATTGCTCTCTTAGGAGCTCTGGGGAAGGGGGAAGGAGCTAGATAGGATGGGACATGTGGAGGCCAAGAAAATTAAGGCCATTCCACTTTATGTTCAGCGTTAACACATGTCCAGCCATCCCCGGTCCCTGTGAATAAGAGCTGAAATTTACATTACTTCAACTACAGGAAAAAAGACAAAAGTTTACAGCTTAATGTCCTAGAAAGCCCCACATGACAATAAAAACTGAGCCCAAGCCAAGGGCAGGAAGCCCCTATTAGAATAAGAACAGAGCTCAATGCCCTTGAAGGCCCCATATCAAAATGTAAACAGAACTTGAGGAATTGCTCCAGCCCTTCTGGAGATCCCTGAGACCAGCCCTTAAAACTAAGCTAAAAAAAAAAACCAAAACAACAAAAAAACAAAACTAAGCTAAAACCCACCTCGGGGTCTAAGTCCCTGCTCCGCCCTGTCGGGTATACTTGGACGCAAGCTCGAGTTGGTAAATCAACCCTCCTGTGTTTGAATCGGTGTCGGCTCCTTAGTGGTTTCTCGGATTCACAATCTTGAGCACAACACCCCCATGTCCCCTCCCCACCTGGGCTGACCCCCTGTCCCCTCCCACCGAGGCTGACCCTCAGTCACCTCCCCGCCCACAACAGCTGGGCACAGAGAGGCCCTCACAGAGGTCCCATGGGCATGGTGCGCACTGCCGCCATCCCCGGCCTCCCAGGGGAAGGAAGGAGGTTTTGGCAGGACACACTCCCATGGTGGCCCCAGGGCTCCCTGCCCAGGACGGCAGCTGGTGACAGGTCGGGGTCTGTGTCCCTGATGCCGGCTCCTCCTCCCCGGTTTTCCCGCAGGAAATGAAGGAGGAGGCCCTGGTCTCCTCCAGGGACATCACGCAGATAGGCCTGGACGTCAACAGGATGTTCGGCAGCCACACCATGTTTTGGGGCCGTAGCGGGTCGCGTGAGGCTCCTGGGCCGGGGGGGGGGGGTTAGGGGCCCCAGGGGAGGCCCGGGGGCTTCTGGGTAGGAAACACGGGGCTTCTGAGGCCGGGGGTAGCAACAGCAGCCAACAACACACACCGCCGCATGGTAAGGTGCTGGGGATGACCCCCGTGCCCCCACACCCGGAGTTCAGGGATGAGGAGGCCACTAGGATGGGGCCTCCAGGGGTTGCCATGTGAGCTGAACTCCAAAGGGTTGAGGGACAGCCGCCTGAAAGGCAAGGGGCTGGGGTGGGGGCCGTGGGGGGCAGTAAGGGGACCTGGGGGCCAGGCGGCATGGCCGTGGCTGGAACAGGACACACATCGATCCGATGAGGGCCGGACGGGTCAGGGTGACACCCACCCTCGATGCTTTATATATTTCTAAAGTCTATGCATTTCATTTGAGACAATTTGCAATTTGTAAACATACATAGTATGATGACCCCCAGATAATGCCCCCGGTCCAGCCAGGGCCCTGCACTGACCATACGGGGCCCCTGGGGCAGGTGTCACAGCAAACCCCAGACTGGGGTCGCCATTATCTGTAGACGTCTCCGTGTGCATCTTAGAGAAAGAGGATGCCCTGTGTCTGCAGGCACCCTGAGCCGCCCCCCTCATTCCCTACCTCCACACCATCCCCCTACATCATCATCCCCCATGGCATCGTCCCCATACCATCCCCCTACACCATCCCCCTCACACCCCCACACAATCCCCACCCACACTATACCCCCACACCATCCCCCCTACACCATCCCCCACACTCCCCCACCATCATACCTCTGCCCCAACACCATCGGCCCCCAGCAAGGACCCAGTGCAGCTGCCCCCTGTGGGACATGCTCAGCCTCCCCGGGGTTCTCTGGACAGCCTACTCCCATCAGAGCCCTGGTGTCCCATAGAGTACCCAGGGGTTGCAGGGAAGAGGGAAGGCCGGGAGCCCCCGACAGGGTGGGTGCAGGTGGGTGGAACACAGGATGCACTGTGCACTGCCTCCTCCCACTGTCCGTCCTGGAGGGCGGCACACCCTGCACAGGACACCAGCCCCTAACCCAGAGGGACCTGGGCTGGCCTGGCCCTGGGCTCTGTGGGGGCTGGGGTGATTTGAGCCCTCCCCAGGCCCAACACAAAGACTAATGGGATCCAGCCCCCCATGGCCCTGGCCGGGCCTGGATTCTGGCTCTGGGATGAGGGAGCCCTCCCACAGCTGGATGTGTCCTCCTGGGCCCTGGGCGTGCCCCACAGATCCGGGTCGCTGACCTAGGGCAGCCCTGGGGATCCCGGGACACCCCAGGGTGGGGAGAACAGGGGTAGGCCGGTTGGCCCCACCAACACCCACAGCAGGAGGCAGGCTCCTCCAGGTGCTGGGGCCCCAGGGGGCCCGAGGCCAGGGTCCAGCTGCCCTGCGGGGACCCAGCGCAGGAGCCCATGAGCTGCAGGTCCAGGTCAGCTCTGCTGTCCTCAGAACCGTCTCTCAGGCTGAAACCTCAGGACACACGCCCCCACACGGAGTCCACACATGCTCCCAGGTGGGGGAATCCAGCCCCCGCCACCCACCCCGTGTGATTCTTGCCCTCGCCTAAAGGACAGAAAGGTCTCCCTCCCCAGGGGAAGATGCGCACCCTCGGCACTGAGCCCGTTTGCTGTAGCAAGTCAAGAAAGTGTTGTGGTGCGAAAATGCACAGCCAGCCCATTTCTGTGTCTCCAGGAACTCTGTGCTCGGGGCGTGGAGAGACCCCCAGAGAGGAGGAGGGGGCACCACCCAGGCCCCAACCAGCCCCTGCAGGGGCGCCGCCAGGCACACACACAGCTGACGTCCCCATGTGCCTTCCAGGGGCAGCCAAACACCAGGGTCAGGACCCCACGGACTTTACTGGGACTCAGCCTGTGCCCCGCGGGCCAGGTGGGGCTGGGACAGAGTGACAGTCAGGGAGCCTCAGGTCACCAAGGGTCTAGGAGGTCTGTGCTCCCTCTGTCCTGGGGGCCTGGGCTGGCCGGGGCACTTCGTCCCCTCCCCGCATCCCCGTGCCTGTGTGCCTTGGGCACAGAGGGCCTGTGGGGCGGTCAGTGTGGCCCTGGAAGGGAGGTCAGGGAAGCAGGCCCTGGTCTTGTGCCCAAGATTGCAAATCCGAGAAACCACCAAGGAGCCGACACCGATGCAAACACACGAGGGTTTATTTACAAGCTCGAGCTTGGGTCCAAATATACCCGACACTGCGGAGCAGGGACTTGGACCCCGAGACTAAGAGGCGGCGTAGCAGCTTTATAGGGGCCAGTGGCCCATGGGATACACAGAAAGGTGCACAGTCATGTCGGTCCACACGCAGGTGGCCGATTGAATTACATCTTACCCTATAGTATCCATTTTAGCTGGCCTATTACTTTGGTCAGAATTGGCGCGCAGTTTTGGCGGGCACAAAGCAGGGTTACATTGTTCTGAGCCGATTTCCGATTAGGGTGTGCCCAGCGGCTAGACTAGGGTGGGGAAGCGCCTTAAGCAATAAGCAGGTTATGTGGGGGTCATACAGGAGGTGGCAGGTGTAGCTCAAAATGGAATCAGTCCTCCTCTGCTTGTCCAGGGGTAGGGGATTTTTGTTAAATTTCCTGGGTCACGCATTCCCCCCATTTTCAGAGGATCCTATGCAGGATCCAATCAAGGGTCCAGGTTGCTCTTAGAGTGAGCCAGGTGGAATGATTAAACCAGGATTTTAACCAACCTTGTTGCTGTTCTCGCTGCCATTTATATTCCAGCTAAGAAGCAGCATTCTACGTTTAAGGCAGCACAGAACCCCCCCCCCCACACACACACACCCTTTGTTGTAAGAAGACTAAGTCTAATCCCTTTCTATTTTGAAGGACAACCTCAGACTAGGGAGTCTTGGAGGTGCGAAATTAGTGAGAACGGTGCACTCTTAGCTTTAGGGGATTGTCCTTTTCCGGGTGGCTTTTCCATTCTGGAACAAAGTTCTTGAGAACGGTATGTGGGTCAGCTGGCTGGACGTGGGTGTAGTGGACCAGGGAGTAATCCCGTCGACCTTGAGAGCATTGGGAGTGGTCAGGATCAGGGTGTAGGTCCCTTGCAGCGAGGTTGAAGTGTCCGGTGTTGGTATCTCCACACGTACACACGTACACCCAGTCACCTGGCCGATATCGATGGGGATCCGGGGGTGGCCCAGTCTCATAGAGGGCCCTCAGCTTAGGCCACACCTGCTCATGGGTTCATGACATTTGGAGGGAGAAAAGAAGTTGGTGATCATCAAATTCAGCAAGCACCTCAAGTTTTAAAATGGGGATAACAGGTGGAGGAAGACCGAACATGATCTCGTAGGGAGTCAGTCCCATCTTATATGGGGAGTTCCTCACCCTATATAGGGCGAAGGGGAGGAGAGTCACCCAGTCCCCGCCAGTCTCCAGGGCTAATTTAGTTAAGGTCTCCTTTAATGTTCTGTTCATCCTCTCTACCTGTCCTGAGCTCTGGGGCCTATATGCACAATCTAATTTCCAATCTGCCCCAAGTACTAGTACCACTCCCTGTGTTACCTTAGAGAAGAATCCTGGGCCCTTGTCTGACCCAATCTTAACAGGAAAACCATACCTCGGTAAGATGTCTTCCAGCAGTTTCTTGGTCACGGTCTGTGCCATTTCAGGTTTGGTGGGAAATGCCTCTGTGCATCCTGAAAATGTATCTACAAACACTAGTAAATACCTGTATCTATCCGTATTTTCCAGGTTTTACCTCAGTGAAGTCCACTTCCCAGTAGGCTCCTGGGCGGTCCCCCCGGAGCCAGGTGCCTGGGTTAGATCCATGGGCGGTGGCATTAGTTAACTGGCATGAGTGGCAGCTTGCCACCATCTGCTCGATCTTTGCTCGAGAGTCTTTAATAGTGATCTTTGCATGTCGTATGAGGTCTTCCATCTTCCTTGTTCCCGTGTGAGTACTCCGATGCGTTTTGGATAGGACTCGCCGTCCCAGTTCCTCTGGCAAGATGATGCTGGAGTCTGTGGCCCTCCACCAGCCACACAATCACTGGGTCATAGGCAAGTGTTTGATCCAGTGTAAGTCAGCATCACTATAGTTGGGGGTGTCTGGCAGGTTCCGTTCCCCCGGATCAGGTAGCGTGGTTGCTAAGACCTGGGTCACCAAAAGGGACGCCTCCTTTGCTTTTATTTTTTATTTTTTTATTTTTTTCTCCTTTTCTTTTAAATCGGCTAGCCGGTTTCCCCTGTCTACTGGTGTGTCTGCCTTTTGGTGCCCCAGACAGTGGATGATGGCTAGGGCCTTGGGCAGCCAGAGGGTCCTCAGGAGTTCAAGAATCTCCGTTTTGTTTTTAACAGTCTTTGTCTCTGCTGTCAGAAGCTCTCTCTCTCTCTGTAAAGGGCTCTGTGAATGGGAGCGGTGGCAAAGGCGTACCTGCTGTCGGTGTAGATGTTTATTCGTTTACCTTCCTCCATGGTCAGTGCCTTGGCCTATGGGATCAGTTCTGCCCATTGAGCCAACATTTAGGCTGTCAATGGCTCCGCCCAGACGGTCTCTGTCTCTGTGGTTATGGTATGGCTGCCCCCGCAATTTGGACTCCTTTTCGGACAAAACTGCTGCCGTCCGTGTACCAGGTGGCATCGGCGTTCGGCAGTGGCTGGTCCTGGAGATCAGCGCTGATTCCGTACACCTGTGCCCAAATTTCTTGATAGTCGTGCAGAGGGGGGTCCCAGTCTGGGTTAGGGAGTAGCGTTGCCAGATTCAGGGTTGTCGGTGGCTTAAATAAAATTCTGGTGGGGTTTAGCAGTAGGGTCTGATAATGGGTCAGATGGGCATTGCTGATCCAGCTGTCTGGGGGCTGTTTGAGTACCCCTTTAATAGCGTGTGGGGTGGTAACATGCAGTTCTTCCGGACTTTTTCTATTATAGACTCGTTCTGCTATTATCACTAAGTCCTGCAAGCTCTTCTCTCCCAGTCTCTCTACTCTTTGCAATTTCTTTTTAATGTTCAGAGCGGCCTGGTTAACAAAAGCCATGATAATTGCGGCCTTTGTTTCCGGGGCTTCTGGGTTCATAGGGGTGTACTGCCTAAAAGCCTCTATTGCTCCCTCTAAGAAGGCTGCTGGACTCTCATCCTTACCCTGTCTCACATCATAGACCTTGGCCAGATTGGTAGTCTTGCACGCGGCAGCCTGGAGACCTGCCATTAGAGTCTGGCGGTGGACCCGGAGTCTCTCCTTACCTTCAGGCGAGTTGTGTGCTTTGGGGAGTAAAAACGGGTTTTAGCCAAGGAGAGGAATTCTCGATCATGTCCTGACAGGCCAGGATGTTGGGCATCTGGTCAGGGTGGCCATCTGGTTTGTCCCTGAAGTTCACGGCCTTAACCTGTAAGATAATAGGTCGGTGAAAATTTCCTTCTCAGGGCCATCCCACATCAAAGGTTGGCCATTCTGATATGCAATAAATTTGGAATCTCTCTCTCTGTATGTCTATGCTCAGAATAAGAGTGCTTCCCTAACATCCAAGAAGTGGGAGAGCATAAGAGACAAGGGTATGGTTTGCATCTGCCCCATTATGTCCCCCGTCCACACCAAGGCACAGATAGTTATGACAGTTCACAAATAACACAGTCAAACACACAGTTAACAAGAACACAGTAACAGACAAACGTTCTAGTGCGGCTGCGGAGACAAGACAGAAAGTAATCCGAAGGGATGGCAGCCAACCCTCCTTACAGATGAGGACCCCGTCCTCCTTACGGATGAGGACACCGTCCTCCATACGGATGAGGACCCCCGTCCTCCTTACAGATGAGGACCCCCGTCATCCATACAGATGAGGACCCCATCCTCCTTACATATGAGGATGCTCATCCTCCATACAGATGAGGACCTCCATCCTCCTTACAGATAGGACCTCCATCCTCCAGACAGGGGCAAGGGACGTCTCCTCAAGACCCCCGGTTGATGGCCCACCAGCGCGTCCGCCTAAGCCAATGCCGACCTAATACAGATTGGAATTCCTACAGGTTAGAGCTCTTAGAGAATATACATGCAAAAGGTGGAAAACGTTGAGTGCACTCACCACTCATGAAATCCTCCGGATAAGGTCCTGGAGGTCTCTCAGATCCCGGACAAGCCCCCAAATGTTGTGGCCAGGATTGTGAATCCTAGAAACCACCGAGAAGCCGACACCGATGCAAACACAAGAGGGTTTATTCACAAGCTGGAGCGTGGGTCTAAGTATATCCGACACAGCGGAGCAGGGACTTGGACCCCGAGACTAAGAGGCATAGCAGCTTTATAGGGGCCAGTGGCCCATGGGATACACAGAAAGTTGCACAGTCATGTCGGTCCACACGCAGGTTGCCGATTGAATTACATCTTACCCTATAGTATCCATTTGAGCTGGCCTATTACTTTGGTCAGAATTGGCGCGCAGTTTTGGCGGGCACAAAGCAGGGTTACATTGTTCTAGGCCGATTTCTGAGTAGCGTGTGCTCAAAAGCTTGACCTGGGTGGGGCAGCATCTTAAGCAATAAGCAGGTTATGTAGGGGTCATACAGGAGGTGACAGGTGTAGCACAAAATGAAATCATTCCTGCTCTGCTTGTCCAGGAGTAGGGGATTTTTGTTAAATTTCCTGGGTCCCGGGATCCGTGGGTGGCACAGTGGTTTAGTGCCTGCCTTTGGCCAGGGGCGGGATCCTGGAGACCCGGGATCATATCCCATGTCGGGCCACCGGTGCATGGAGCCTGCTTCTCCCTCTGCCTATGTCTCTGCCTCTCTATCTCTCTCTCGCTGTGTGACTATCATAAATAAATAAAAAGAAATTTTCTGGGTCCCACACTGACTGCATGTACACTTCGCTTCTAACAGGCCTAGGTTTGTTGCGGGACAGAAGTTGTGTGAGAGGCAATTGGAAGGTGCAGGCCAGGATACAAGTGTCTTGAAACTCAATCCAGCGACTACCGAGGAATTCCTCTCATACATTGCTACTACTTCCATACAAGAGAAGCTAGTTTAACGCAGTGTCCAGGGGATCTTGATTCTGAGAGGTGAGACCCCACGCAGTCCCTCACAGTTCCACACTGCCTGCAGATAGAGTTTCGAACATCCTCACTAGAGATGTATGCCAGAAGCTCATGGGACGCAGGGGGCAAGTCGAAGGCTTCAATGGTTCTGTCTCCAGGTGCAGTAGAGCGGTATTCATTGAACCTCCTGACTTTCGGCTTCGAGGCATGCTTCCTTTTGAGAGCTGAATTCAAGACAGGACCCTCCCGCATCCTGCTTGCCTGTAGACATAGCTGCTAACATCCTTATATTAGGTGCTGGGAGAGGTTGTGAGAAATGCATGTGGAAGCATGAGGCCTGTACTCACGTGTATCTGAGTTGAATACGATTACCAACGTCCTTGTTCAAAGTTCTTTTTTTTTTAATTTTTTTATTTATTTATGATAGGCACACAGTGAGAGAGAGAGAGGCAGAGACACAGGCAGAGGGAGAAGCAGGCTCCATGCACCGGGAGCCTGACGTGGGATTCGATCCCAGATCTCCAGGATGGCGCCCTGGGCCAAAGGCAGGTGCTAAACCTGCTGCGCCACCCAGGGATCCCCAACGTCCTTGTTCAATTAGAGTGTAGCTCGGGTATACCTCGCCTCGATAACTGTCTAGTAGACATCGGCCTGCAAAGCATACACACTTCTGAGAGTTGAGCTTTTGGCCTGTACTTCCCACATCCTGCCTGCAGGTACACTTCGCTGCTAACAGGCCTAGGCTCGATGCGTGACTGAAGTGTTGTGAGAGGTAAGTGGAAAGTCCCAGCACACAAGACTAGTGCCTCCAAGCTCAATCCAGCGATTTCCTAGTAATTCCTGTGGTAGACTGGTGCTACATACTAAGTTCCATACGTGAGAAGCTAGCTGAACCCTGAGTCCAAAAGCATCTCTCTCCCGAGAGTTGAGCTCACACCCAGTCCCTCACAGTTCCACACTGCCTGTAGAATGAGTTTTGAACATCTTCACCAGAGACGTTTGTCAGAAGCTTGTGAGACACAAGTGGAATCATGCAGGCCTGAAAGGTGTCTCCAGGTGCAGTAGAGTGGTATTCTTCGAACCTCCTGAGTTAGAAGACTGCTATGGTCTCACGGCCATTAGAACGCAGCTAGTTGAAAGCTGGCTTCTAGGCATGCTCTCTTGTGAGAGCTGAGCTCAGGGCAGGACCCTCCCGCATCCTGCCTGCCCATTGTCATAGCTGCTAACATCCTTAAGTGAGGTGCTGGGAGATGTTGGAGAAATGCGAGTGGAAGTGTCAGGACTGTACTCACGTGTATCCGAGTTCAATATAGCGATTGCGAACGTCCTTGTTCAATTAGAGTGTAGCTCGGGTATACCTCGCCTTGATAAGTGTCTAGCAACGTCGACCTGCAAAGCATACACACTTCTGAGATTTGAGCTTATGACCTGTACCTTCCCCATCTGACTGCCTGTGCGTCCCGCTTCCACAGCATTTCGTTGTATGCGGGAGAGTAGCGGAGTGAGAACCAAGTGTCTGCCTTGTCAATTTGGCTCCCAGCGGACAGCTGCCTGCAAGGCATGCACACACCTTTGGATTGAGCTTAGGACTTGAACCTCCCACATGCTGACCACCTTTACGCTTAGCTTCCAAAGGATTTTGTTCGATACGGGACGCAAGTTTTGCGAGAGGCAAATGTGTGTTAGTTCAATCCAGCAACCTCTGAGGAATTCCTCCCTCAGATGGGAGCTACATACTAACTTCCAAACCTGAGTAGCTAGCTGAAAGCTGATTCTCTGGGGAACTTCCCTCTCAGAGTTGAGCTGAAACGTGGTCCTTCCCAGTTCCACACTGCCTGCAGATACAGTTACAAACATCCTCACTAGACATGTTTGTCAGAAGCTCATGGGACGCAAGGGGCAAGCTGCAGGCTTCAAGGTTGTGTCTCCAGGTGCAGTAAAGCAGTATTCATGGAACATCCTGAATTACAATGCTGCCACATTCTTTTTTTTTTTTTATGATAGTCAGAGAGAGAGAGAGAGAGAGGCAGAGACACAGGCAGAGGGAGAAGCAGGCTCCATGCACCGGGAGCCCGATGTGGGATTCGATCCCGGGTCTCCAGGATTGCACCCTAGGCCAAAGGCAGGCGCCAAACTGCTGCGCCACCCAGGGATCCCATGCTGCCACGTTCTGATGGCCATCAGAACGCAGTAAGTAGAAATCTGGCTTCGAGGCAGGTCTCCTTTTGAAAGCTGAGCTCAGGGCAGGACCCTCCGGCATCCTGCCTGCCCATAGTCGTAGCTGCTAACATCCTTATCTTAGGTGCTGGGAGAGGTTGGAGAAATGCAAGTGGAAGTGTCAGGATGGTACTCACGTGTATCTGAGTTCAATACAGTGATTGCCAACGTCCTTGTTCAATTAGAGTGTAGCTAGTTTCTAACTCCCATGTACGAGTGGGTAGCAGACATTTGCCTCCCAGTTGTACACACTTTTGAGAGTTGAGCTTATGGCCTGTACTTCCCACATCCTGCCTGCAGGTACACTTCGCTGCTAACAGGCCTAGGCTCGATGTGTGACTGAAGTGTTGTGAGAGGTAAGTGGAAAATCCCGGCATGCAAGACTAGTGCCTCCAAGCTCAATCCAGCGATTTCCTAGTAATTCCTGTCTTAGACAGGTGCTACATACTAAGTTCCATACGTGAGAAGCTAGCTGAACTCTGAGTCCAAAAGCATCTCTCTCCCGAGAGTTGAGCTCACACCTAGTCCCTGAGTTCCACACTGCCTGCAGAATGAGTTTTGAACATCTTCACCAAAGACGTTTGTCAGAAGCTTGTGAGAAGCAAGTGGAATCATGCAGGCCTGGAAGGTGTCTCCAGGTGCAGTAGAGTGGTATTCTTCAAACCTCCTGAGTTAGAAGACTGCTATGGTCTCACGGCCATTAGAACGCAGCTAGTTGAAAGCGGGCTTCTAGGCATGGTCTCTTGTGAGAGCTGAGCTCAGGGCAGGACCCTCCCGCATCCTGCCTACCCATAGTCATAGCTGCTAACTTCCTTACATTAGGTGCTAAAAGAGGTTGGAGAAATGTGAGTGGAAGTGTCAGGACTGTACACGTGTATCTGAGTTCAATATAGTGATTGCCAACGTCCTTGTTCAATTAGAGTGTAGCTCGGGTATACCTCATCTCGATAAGTGTCTAGCAGTCATCAGCTTGCAAAGCATACACACTTCTGAGAGTTGAGCTTATGGCCTGTACCTCCCCCATCCTGACTGCCTGTACGTTCCGCTTCCACAGCATTTAATTGTATGCGCGAGTGTGGCGGAGTGAGAACCAAGTGTCTGCCTTGTCAATTTCGCTCCTAGAGGACAGCTGCCTCCAAGGCATGCACACTCCTTTGGTTTGAGCTTAGGACTTGAACATCCCACATGCAGACCTTCTGTAAGCTTCGCTTCAAAGGATTTCGTTCGATAGGGGTGCAAATTTTGCGAGAGGCAAATGTGTCTCCGGGCCTCCTCTCCGGGCCTCTGTGGTCTGACAACTTGGTGGCAGCGAGTGGTCTGTGTGGTGTCTGGCGATGGGATATGGTGCTGATTGTCAGGTGCACATCTGCCTGGGAGATGCACCGGCAGGGATCAGTGACGGGGTGGGCGTCAGCACCTCTGGCCTCCAGCGGGCAGTGCTGTGCTGCTCCCTGAGACTCGGGTCTGATGGGGGGGAGGCGGGTGGGGACGCTGGTCCTCTAGCTCTAGGACTGAGGATTCCGCCCCCCAGTCTGCAGGCCCACCACAGAAGAGCCGCCAAGCCCCCGGTTCCCTGCCGCTTCTCTCAGAACCCTGCTTTCACTCTGCCCGCGTCTGAGTTTCTTTTGCTTTTGTTTTTTTATCTCAGACTGTTGTGCCCAAGATTGCGAATATGAGAAACCACCAAGAAGCTGACACTGATGCAAACACACGAGGGATTATTTACAAGCTCGATCTTGTGTCCAAGTACACCCGACATTGCAGATCAGGGACTTAGACCCGAGGTAGGTTTTAGCTTAGTTTTAAGGGCTGGTCTCGGGACCTCCAGAAGGGCTGGAGCAATTCCTCAAGTTCTGTTTACATTTTGGTATGGGGCCTTTAAGGGCATTGAGCTCTCTTCTCATTCTAATAGGGGCTTCCTGCCCTTGGCCTGGGCTCAGTTTTGATTCAATTGTGGGGCTTTCTAGGACATTAAGCTGTAAACAGCAAAGGTTCCACACCTGGAAGGGGGACGTCACACTGTCCTTATATGCTGAAGATGCGGAACTAGAAACAGGAAACCCCAGAGCCTCCACCAAAACCTGTTAGAACTAAGGAGTGAGTTCAGTAAAGTAACGGGACACAAACTGACCCTACAGAGCAGAGTAGCCTTGCTGTCTCCTGACAATGAGCACTCAGGAAGGAAAGGAATGACGTGAAGGCCTTCTCAGGAGCATCAAGGAGAATAAATAATGAGACTGAACCAAAGGAGCACAAGACTTGTGCACTGAGCCATACCAGGCTCTGGGAGGCTGTCCTGGGCTCGTGGGGTGGGAGCCTCATCTTGTGAAAATGTCCACAGTTCCTGAAGCCACCCTCAGTTTCATGTCATTCCTATCAAAATCATGGTGGCAGATCTTAGAAATAGGAAAAAAAAAACAAAATCCATAACAGCCAACCCCCACAACAAATGACCCCGGACAGCAAATCAGTATTGGAGAAGCATGACAGAGTGGGACGCAGCACTTTCCTATTTCAAAAGATGTCACAGAGACACAGGATAAAGCAGTGTGGTTCTCGGGCCCCCGGCTTGCTCCGTCGGTTAAGAATCCAACTCCTGACCTCACCTCCGGTCCTGATCTCAGGGGTCGTGAGTTCTAGGCGTGTGTTGGGCCATGGAGGAGGCGTGGAGCCTACTTAGACAAACCAGACCCACGGGGGGTGGTCCTGGCATAAGCTGAATGAGCAAAACAGAGTCCAGAAGGAAATGTGCTCTGATAGAACTGATTTTTTTTTTTTTATATTTTTTTTTATTGGTGTTCAATTTACTAACATACAGAATAACACCCAGTGCCCGTCACCCATTCACTCCCACCCCCCGCCCTCCTCCCCTTCTACCACCCCTAGTTCGTTTCCCAGAGTTAGCAGTCTTTATGTTCTGTCTCCCTTTCTGATATTTCCCACACATTTCTTCTCCCTTCCCTTATTTTCCCTTTCACTATTATTTATATTCCCCAAATGAATGAGAACATATAATGTTTGTCCTTCTCCGACTGACTTACTTCACTCAGCATAATACCCTCCAGTTCCATCCACGTTGAAGCAAATGGTGGGTATTTGTCATTTCTAATAGCTGAGTAATATTCCATTGTATACATAAACCACATCTTCTTTATCCATTCATCTTTCGTTGGACACCGAGGCTCCTTCCACAGTTTGGCTATCGTGGCCATTGCTGCTAGAAACATCGGGGTGCAGGTGTCCCAGCGTTTCATTGCATTTGTATCTTTGGGGTAAATCCCCAACAGTGCAATTGCTGGGTCGTAGGGCAGGTATATTTTTAACTGTTTGAGGAACCTCCACACAGTTTTCCACAGTGGCTGCACCAGTTCACATTCCCACCAACAGTGTAAGAGGGTTCCCTTTTTTCCACATCCTCTCCAACATTTGTTGTTTCCTGCCTTGTTAATTTTTCCCATTCTCACTGGTGTGAGGTGGTATCTCATTGTGGTTTTGATTTGTATTTCCCTGATGGCAAGTGATGCAGAGCATTTTCTCATGTGCATGTTGGCCATGTCTATGTCTTCTTCTGTGAGATTTCTGTTCATGTCTTTTGCCCATTTCATGATTGGATTGTTTGTTTCTTTGGTGTTGAGTTTAATAAGTTCTTTATAGATCTTGGAAACTAGCCCTTTATCTGATATGTCATTTGCAAATATCTTCTCCCATTCTGTAGGTTGTCTTTGAGTTTTGTTGACTGTATCCTTTGCTGTGCAAAAGCTTCTTATCTTGATGAAGTCCCAATAGTTCATTTTTGCTTTTGTTTCTTTTGCCTTCGTGGATGTATCTTGCAAGAAGTTACTATGGCCGAGTTCAAAAAGGGTGTTGCCTGTGTTCTTCTCTAGGATTTTGATGGAATCTTGTCTCACATTTAGATCTTTCATCCATTTTGAGTTTATCTTTGTGTATGGTGAAAGAGAGTGGTCTAGTTTCATTCTTCTGCATGTGGATGTCCAATTTTCCCAGCACCATTTATTGAAGAGACTGTCTTTCTTCCAATGGATAGTCTTTCCTCCTTTATCGAATATTAGTTGCCCATAAAGTTCAGGGTCCACTTCTGGATTCTCTATTCTGTTCCACTGATCTATGTGTCTGTTTTTGTGCCAGTACCACACTGTCTTGATGACCACAGCTTTGTAGTACAACCTGAAATCTGGCATTGTGATGCCCCCAGATATGGTTTTCTTTTTTAAAATTCCCCTGGCTATTCGGGGTCTTTTCTGATTCCACACAAATCTTAAAATAATTTGTTCTAACTCTCTGAAGAAAGTCCATGGTATTTTGATAGGGATTGCATTAAACGTGTATATTGCCCTGGGTAACATTCCTCGACATCTTAAAAGCCATCTATGAAAAGCCCACAGCAAATATCATTCTCAATGGGGAAGCACTGGGAGCCTTTCCCCTAAGATCAGGAACAAGACAGGGATGTCCACTCTCACCACTGCTATTCAACATAGTACTGGAAGTCCTAGCCTCAGCAATCAGACAACAAAAAGACATTAAAGGCATTCAAATTGGCAAAGAAGAAGTCAAACTCTCCCTCTTCGCCGATGACATGATACTCTACATAGAAAACCCAAAAGTCTCCACCCCAAGATTGCTAGAACTCATACAGCAATTCGGTAGCGTGGCAGGATACAAAATCAATGCCCAGAAGTCAGTGGCATTTCTATACACTAACAATGAGACTGAAGAAAGAGAAATTAAGGAGTCAATCTCATTTACAATTGCACCCAAAAGCATAAGATACCTAGGAATAAACCTCACCAAAGATGTAAAGGATCTATACCCTCAAAACTATAGAACACTTCTGAAAGAAATTGAGGAAGACACAAAGAGATGGAAAAATATTCCATGCTCATGGATTGGCAGAATTAATATTGTGAAAATGTCAATGATTTTTTTAACTTAATTTAAACCCAATTAATTAACGTATAGTGTATTATACTTTCAGGGGAAGAATTCAGGGATTCACCAGGTGGAGATAACAGCAGTGCTCGTGACATCACGTGACCTCCTTCATGCCAGTACCCTGTTATCTGCCCCCTCCAGCGACCCTGTTTGTTTCCTATCATTAAGAGTCTGTATTTCCTGCATCTGTTTTCATCTTATTTGTTTTTCCTTCCCTTTACAGTTGTTCATCTGCTTTGCTTCTTTAATTCCACCTATGAATGAAACCACACGTCATTCTCTTTTCCGAGTGAGTTACTTCACTTAACATGATCCCTTTAGTTCTATCCACATCATTGCAAATGGCAAGATTTCCTTCTCTTTGATAGCTGAGTTCCATTCCTCTCTCTATGACCATCATCTATCTCCCATCCTCTTTATCCATCATCTGGCAGAGGACACCGAGGCTCCTCCCACAGTGTGGCTACTGTGGACTGGGCTGCTGTGGACATTGGGGTGCAGGTGTCCCAAGTCTCACTGCATCTGTATCTTCGGAGTGAGCTCCAGGCCGTTCACCTGCTGGTTGCAGGGCGGCTCTATTTGTAACTTCCTGAGGGATCTCCACACTGTTTCCAGGGTGGCTGCACCAACCCGCGGTCCCGCCCACAGTGGAAGAGGGTTGAGTGAGTTTTGCAGGACGTGGTAAAAGTCTGGTCCACATTTCATTTCACGTCCTGTGGGCTCCAATTCCTTGTCCTTAAGTATTTCTGGGGAAGCCGGGTGTTGGGCTCCTTTTCAGTGAGATGTTTCCAAAGCTAACAGGCCCCAGATGAAGCCTGAAAGGAGGCAGGTGCAGCCCAGAGAGCACCCGCTGCCTCCTGCACAGTCTCCTGTAGCGCCTGAGCATCCCGCAGGGGGCGCCTGAGCCCAGGCCCCTCCCATGGGGCACACATGTGCAGTAGGCCTCCTCTGCCTGCACTAACAGGAGCCAGCCTGTGCTGGGGAGGCCTGCGGAAGACATGGGGACGCGTCAATGCTGATGAGCTGCAGCCTCCTCAGGACCCGCGGAGAGTCTTCAGGGGAAAATTGGGCCACATTCATGCTGACAGGAACCCCGGTCTCCTCAGGACCCGCGATGAGGCTTTAGGAATATGTGGGCCCACATCCACCCTGACAGGAGCCCCTGGGCCGCCTCAGGACCCGCAGGGAGGCTTCTGGAAGATGTGGGCCCACATTCACGCTGACAGGAGCCCTGAGCACCTCAGGACCCGCAGGGAGGTTTCAGGAAATTGTGGTCCCGCATCCACGCTGAGAGGCGCCCCTGAGCAGCCTCCCGACCCGCGGGGAGGCTTCAGGAAGAAATGGGCCTGCATCCACACTGACAGGAGTCCCTGAGCTGTCTCAGGACCTGTGGGGAGGCTTCAGGAAGATGTGGCGACGCGTTCACTCTGGCAGGAGCTCCCGGGTCCCTCAGGACATAAGTTGAGGCTTCTGGAAGCTGGGGGCCGCATTCATGGTTACAGGAACCCCAGCCTCTTCAGAACCCTCGGCGACACTTCGGGAGGATTTGGGGCCACATGGACACAGCAGGACGCTGACTTCCTCAGGACCCCTGGTGTAGACTTGGGGAAATATGTGGATTCGTCCATGGGGACAGAAGACCCCAGCTTTGTCAGGGCCTGTGGTGAGGCCTAAGAAAAATGTGGGTGCTGCATCCACAGTGACAGGAGTCTCCAGCCTCCTCAGGACCCACTGGGAAGTTTTGGGAAGATTTGGGGCCACATCCATGCTGACAGGAGCCCCGAGCCTCCTCAGGTCTTATGGTGAGGCTTGAGGAAAATGTGGGGCCATGTCAATGCTGACAGGTACCCTGTCTTCCTCAGGACCTGCACTTTGGCTTCGGGACATACGGGGCTGCGTCTATGCTGACAGGAGCCCACAGCCTCCTCAGGACCTGCGGTGAGTTTTCTGGGGGATGTGGGGCCTTGTCCAGGGTGACAGGAGCCCCCGGCCTCCTGAGGACCTGCTGTGAGGCTTCCAGAGGATGTGAGGCATAGTCCACAGTGACAGGAGACCCAGCGTCCTCAGGACCCGCTGACTATGACTAAGGAACACGTGGGGCCATGTCGCACTCACAGGAGCCTGGCTTCCTCAGGATCCCTTGGAGGAATCTGGAGGAGCTGTTGGGGGCCACTTCCACATCAGAAGGGACTCCTCAGAACCACAGGGTAAGTGAAAGGGTAGAATGAATGGTAGGGTGAGGGGAGGGGAGGAAGTTGGTGGTTAGCCTTAGGTTAGATGTTAGGAGTTAGTGATTATGCTTATGGTTACGAATTAGAGGTTAGGTGAGGCATAAGGGTATTGGTCAGTGTTAAGAGTTAGGATGGGGGTTAGGGTAAGGGACAGGATTTAGTGTTAGGGTTAGGGTTTAGGCTCTAGGGATTAGGGCAGGAGGTTAGAGGTTGGGGTTAGGGTTATGGTTAGAGTTAAGGTTGGGCTTAGGTTTGCAGTTAGGATTAGGGGTTAGGGTGTGAGTTATGGTTAGGGGTTAGAGTTAGGGGTTAGGGTTAAGGGTTACAGTTAAACTTAGGGCTAGGTTTAGCGTTAGAGTGAGGGTTAGGATTAGGATAGGGGTTAGGGCTAGGGTTAGGGTTAGTGTATGGTTACGGGTTAGGATTAGGGTCAGGTCAGGGTCAGGGTACGGTTTTGGAAAAGGGCAAGATATAGGGTTAGGGAGTGGGTTAGGGATTGGTTTTAGGGTACGGGTTAGGGTACAGTTTGGGGTATAAGATAGGATTAGTATTAGAGGGTTAGGGTTAGGGTACAGGTAAGGTTAGGAATAGGATTTGAATACCTTATTTTAAGGTTAGGGTTAGAGGTTAGGGTTCGGGTTAGATTTAAGGTAGGGGTCAGGGTTAAGGAAACCTAAGTTTAGGTGAACCTACGTTTAGGAGTTAGGGTGAGGGTTGGCAGAAAGTTCAGTGAATGTGTTTTGGTCTTGGGGTTTGTGTTTGTTTTTCGATTAGTGATGGGTCTTGTTTAAGGGCTAGGTTAACATTAGGACTAAGTGTAGGGTTAGGGTTTTGTCTGTGTATGGTTAGAGTTTGGGTCTGGCATGTGCCTGCACTGGGACTCCTAGCATCTTGGGCCGTTTAGTTTTATGCACTCTATTTAGGTTTTGGGTTCAAAGATAGCCTGACTCCACCAAGTCAGTGGCCTCCCCAGAGAATCAAAATCCAGCCTTCTGATGGGGTCAGAATAGACATAGCAGGCTTCTCCCGAGCTGAGCTAAGGAGGGGATTTGTGGCTCTAAAGACTCTTTATTTGGATTTTCAGTTGCCTTTCTGATTTATCTCTAGTGCGTACATGTTTCATCAATACTATCTATTATTATTTTAAAGTTTTACTTGGGGATCCCTGGGTGGCGCAGCGGTTTGGCGCCTGCCTTTGGCCTAGGGCGCGATCCTGGAGACCCAGGATCGATTCCCACGTCGAGCTCCCGGTGCATGGAGCCTGCTTCTCTCTGCCTGTGTCTCTGCCTCTCTTTCTCTCTCTGTGACTATCATAAATAAATAAAAATTAAAAAAAATAAAGTTTTACTTGAATTCCTATTTGTATACACAGAATGATATAGTTTCAGGTTTACCATATAGTGATTCAAACCTTGGATACAACGCCTGGTACTGGCCACAGGTGCCCTCCACTATCCCCATCCCCTGATTCCCCATCCCCCTCACCTTCCTCTGGTATTTATTAGTTTATTCTCTGTGGTTAAGAAAGTGTTTTTTTGTTTGCTTCTCTCATACCCCCTGTGCCCCTTTGCTAGTTTGTCTGGTTTCTTAAAATTCACATGTGAATGCAATTGTATGGTATTTGGTATCTTTCTCTGACTGACTGAGTTCCTTGAGCATAAGTCCTTTCCACTTCTCCCACGTCATTGTAAATGGCTTCATTTCATCGCTTCTGATGACCCGGTGATGTCGCAGTTGGTATATTTACCACATCGTCTCTTCCCATTCATCACTCGATGGACATCTGGGCTGTATCCACAGTTTGGCTGTTGTTGATAACGCTGCTACAAACACTGGGCTGCGTGTCCCACTTGGAATCTACTAAACGACTTTTGTATCCTTGGGGTAAATACCTAGCTCTGCAATTTTGGAATCGTAGGGTAGCTCTATGTTTAACTTCTTTTTTAATTTTTTTTATGATAGTCACAGAGAGAGAGGCAGAGACACAGGCAGAGGGAGAAGCAGGCTCCTGTGCACTGTGAGTCCAACGTGGGATTCGATCCCGGGTCACCAGGATCGCGACATGGGCCAAAGGCAGGTGCCAAACCTCTGCACCACCCAGGGATCCCCTATTTTTAACGTCTCTAGGACCCCCCACAGTGTTTTCCACAGTGGCTGCACCTGTTCGCATGTCCACCAGGAGTGTAAGGGGGCTCCCTCTTCTCTATAGCCTCAACAGCACCTGTTGTTTCTTCTGTTGTTAATTTTAGCCATTCTGACGGCTGTCAGGTGACATCTTATTGTGGTTTTCATTTGCATTTCCCTGATGATGGGTGACGCTGAGTGTCTTTCGGTGTCTGGTGGCCATCTGGATGTCTTGTCAGAGACAAAGTCCATTCATGTCTTATGCCCATCTGCAGTTGGATAATTTGTGTTTAGGATGCTGAGATTTATATTTGCTTTACGTATTTTGCATACTAACTGTTTATTGGATGTGTTGTTTACAAATATCTCCTTTCATTTTGTATGTTGCCTTTTAGCATTGGTTGTTTCTTTCACTTTGCAGAAGGTTTTGAATTTGATGAAGTCTCAATAGTATTTTTGCTTTTGTTTCCCTCAACTCAGAGGCATATCTAGAAAGAAGATCCAATGGCCAACGTCAAAGATGTTGCTGCCTATCTTTTCTTCTTTGTATGGTTTCAGGTCTCACATTTAGGTCTTTCATCCATTTTGAATTTATTTTTTATATATATAGTGTAAGAAAGTGATCCCGTTTCATTCTTCTGCATGTGGCTGCCTGGTTTTCCCAACACTGTTTGTTCTTATCCTGGGGTCAGGGTTAGGGTTTTTTGAAGAGACTGTCTTTGTGCCATTGGATATTCCTTCCTGCCTTGTTGTCGATTAATGGATCATAGAGTTACAGGTTTGTATCTTGTTTCGGCATTCCATTCCATTCTATTCTATTGATCTAAGCGTCTCCTGTTGGGAGATTCTTGATTGCTGATTCAATTTCGTTTCTGGTTATCTGTCTGTTCAAGTTTCTTATTTCTTCCTTTTTCATTTTTGCTATGTTATATATTTCCAGGAATTAATCAATTTCTTCCAGGTTCTAGGTTGCTGGCATATAATTTTTCATAATGTTCTCTTATGTTTGTATTTCTCTAGTGTTGGTTGTTATTTCTCTTATCTCATTTGTGATTTTATTTGGGTCCTTTCTCATCATTTATCTTTTTTCTTTTTTAAAGATTTTATTTATGTATTCATGCGAGACACAGAGAGGCAGGGGTATAGGCACGGGGAAAATGAGGCTCCATGCAGGGAGCCTGATGTGGGACATGATTCCCCAGGACCCCGGGATCATGACCTGAGCCAAAGCACATGCTCAACCACTGAGGCACCCAGGGGCCTTGCTGATTCAATTCCTTTGCTAGTTATGGGTGTGTTCACATTTTCTATTTCTTCCTATTTCAGTTTTGCTCAGTTTATACATTTCTAGGGATTTGTCCATTTATTCCAGGTCTCCCAGTTTGTTAGTGTATAATCTTTCATAGTATTCCCTTATAATTGTCTTATTTTTCTGGTGTTGATTGTGATCTCTCTTCTCTCTTTTGTGATTTTATTTATTTAGTTCTTTTCTGTTTTCTTGTTGATAAGGCTGGCTAGGGCTTGATCCATTTTCTTAGTTATTTTGAAGAACCAGTTCTTAGTTTCATTATTCTATTCTACTGTTTTGTTGTTTCTGTATTGTTTATTTCTGCTCTCATCTTTATTTTTCCCTTCTTCTGTAGGCTTTAGGCTTTGTTTCCTATTCCTTTTCCAGCTCCTTTAGGTGTAGTGTTGAGTTGTGTATTGGAGACTTCTTGTTTCTTGAGGTAGGACTGTATTGCTATCTACTTCCCTCTAAGGACTGTCTTTGCTACATCCTAGAGGTTTGAAGAAACATGTTTTCATTTTCATTAGTTTTAAATTTCCTCTTTAATTTCCTGGTTGCTCCATTCATTCTCTAGTAGGATGATCATAATCTCCACGAATTTTTGGTCTGTCCAATTTTTTTCATACTGTCGACCTCGAGTTTCATAGCGTCGTGGTCCGAAAATATACATGGTGTGATACCATCCTTCTTGTACCTGTTGTACCTGTTGAGGGCTGATTTGTGGTCCATGATATAATCTATTCTGGAGAATGTCCCCTGTGCACTTGAAAAGAATGTGTATTCTGCTTTAGGAAGAAATGTTCAGACTATATCTGTTGAGTCTCTTTGGTCCAGTGTGTCAAGGCTATTGTTTCCCTGTTGATTTTCTGCATAGACGATCGGTCCATTGCCATAAGTGGGTGCTAAAATCCCCTGTCATTGTATTATTATCAGTGTGTTCCTGTACGTTTGTTGTTAATTGGTTTCTATATTTCGGTACTCCCATGTTGGCAACATAAATATGTAGTTGTTTGATCTTTTTTTTAAAAATAAATTTATTTTTTATTGGTGTTCAATTGACCACCATAAAGAATAACACGCAGTGCTCATCCCGTCAAGTGTCCCCCTCAGTGCCCGTCACCCATTCACCCCCACCCCCTGCCCTCCTCCCCTTCCAGCACCCCTAGTTCTTTTCCCAGAGTTGGGAGTCTTTATGATCTCTCTCCCTTTCTGATATTTCCCAAACGTTTCTTCTCCATTCCCTTATGTTCCCTTTCACTATTATTTATATTCCCTGAAGGAATGAGAACATACACTGTTTGTCCTTCTCCGATTGACTTTCTACACTCAGCATAATACCCTCCAGTTTCATCCACGTTGAAGCAAATGGTGGGTATTTGTCATTTCTAATGGCTGAGTAATATTCCATTGTATACATAAACTACATCTTCTTTATCTATTCATCTTTCAATGGACACCGAGGCTCCTGCCACAGTTTGGCTATTGTGGACATTCTGCTATAAACATCGGGGTGCAGGTGTCCCGGCGTTTCATTGCATCTGAATCTTTGGGGTAAATCCCCAATAGTGCAATTGCTGAGTCGTCGGGCAGGTCTATTTTTAACTCTTTGAGGAACCTCCACACAGTTTTCCAGAGTGACTGCACCAGTTCACATTCCCACCAGCAGTGTAAGAGGGTTCCCTTTTCTCCGCATCCTCTCCAACATTTGTTGTTTCCTGCCTTGTTAATTTTCCCCATTCTCACTGGTGTGACATGGTATCTCAATGTGGTTTTGATTTGTATATCCCTAAGGGCAAGTGATGCAGAGCATGTTTTCATGTGCATGTTGGCCATGTCAATGTCTTCCTCGGTGAGATTTCTCTTCATGTCTTTTGCTCATTTCATGATTGGATTGTTTGTCTCTTTGGTGTTGATTTTAAGAAGTTCTTTATAGAGTTTGAAACTAGCCCTTTATCTGATACGTCTTTTGCAAATAACTTTTCTCATTCTGTAGGTTGTCTTTGAGTTTTGTTGACTGTATCCTTTGCTGTGCAAAAGCTTCTTATCTTGATGAAGTCCCAATAGTTCATTTTTGCTTTTGTTTCTTTTGCCTTCGTGGATGTATCTTGCAAGAAGTTACTATGGCCGAGTTCAAAAAGGGTGTTGCCTGTGTTCTTCTCTAGGATTTTGATGGAATCTTGTCTCATATTTAGATCTTTCACCCATTTTGAGTTTATCTTTGTGTATGGTGAAAGAGAGTGGTCTAGTTTCATTCTTCTGCATGTGGATGTCCAATTTTCCCAGCACCATCTTTGAAGAGACTGTCTTTCTTCCAATGGATAGTCTTTCCTCCTTTATCGAATATTAGTTGACCATAAAGTTCAAGGTCCACTTCTGGGTTCTATTCTGTTCCATTGATCTATGTGTCTGTTTTTGTGCCAGTACCACACTGTCTTGATGACCACAGCTTTGTAGTACAAGCTGAAATCTGGCATGTGGTGCCCCCAGATATAGTTTTCTTTTTTAAAATTCCCCTGGCTTGGGATCCCTGGGTGGCGCAGCGGTTTGGCACCTGCCTTTGGCCCAGGGCACGATCCTAGAGACCCGGGATGGAGTCCCATGTCGGGCTCCCGGTGCATGGAGCCTGCTTCTCTCTCTGCCTGTGTCTCTGCCTCTCTCTCTCTGTGTGTCACTATCATAAATAAATAAAAAATAAAATAAAATAAAATAAAATAAAATAAAATAAAATAAAATAAAATAAAATAAAATAAAATAAAATAAAATAAAATAAAATTCCCCTGGCTTTTCGGGGTCTTTTCTGATTCCACACAAATCTTAAAATAATTTGTTCTAACTCTCTGAAGAAAGTCCATGGTATTTTGATAGGGATTGCATTAAACGTGTACATTGCCTGGGTAACATTGACATTTTCACAATATTAATTCTGCCAATCCATGAGCATGGAATATTTTTCCATCTCTTTGTGTCTTCCTCAATTTCTTTCAGAAGTTTTCTATAGTTTTTAGGGTATAGATCATTTACCTCCTTGGTTAGGTTTATTCCTAGGTATCGTATGATTTGGGTGCAATTGTTAATGAGATTGACCCTTAATTTCTCTTTCTTCAGTCTCATTGTTAGTGTATAGAAATGCCATTGATTTCTGGGCATTGATTTTGTAAACTGCAATGCTACCAAATTGCTGTATGAGTTCTAGCAATCTTGGGGGGGAGGGTTTTGGGTTTTCTAGGTAGAGTATCATGTCATCAGCAAAGAGGGAGAGTTTGACTTCTTATTTGCCAATTTGAATGCCTTTAATGTCTTTTGTTGTCTGATTGCTGAGGCTAGGACTTCCAGTACTATGATGAATAGCAGTGGTGAGAGTGGATATCCATGTCTTGTTCCTGATCTTAGGGGAAAGGCTCCCAGTGCTTCCCCATTGAGAATGATATTTGCTGTGGGCTTTTCGTAGATGGCTTTTAAGATGTCGAGGAATGTTCCTTCTATCCCTACGCTCTGAACTGCTTTGATCAGGAATAGATGCTCTATTTTGTCAAATGCTTTCTCTGCTTCTAATGAGAGGATCATATGGTTCTTGGTTTTTCTCTTGCTGATATGATGAATCACATCGATTGTTTTACGAGTGTTGAACCATCCTTGTGTCCCAGGGATAAATCCTACTTGGTCATGGTGAATAATATTCTTAATGTATTGTTGGATCCTATTAGCTAGTATCTTGTTGAGAATTTTTGCATCTATGTTCATCAAGGATATTGGTCTGTATTCTCCTCTTTGGTGGGGTCTTTGTCTGGTTTTGGAATTAAGGTGATGCTGGCTTCATAGAACGAATTTGGAAGTACTCCATCTCTTTCTATCTTTCCAAACAGCTTTAGGAGAATAGGTATGGTTTCTTTAAACGTTTGATAGATTTCCCCTGGGAAGCCATCTGGCCCTGGACTTTTGTGACTTGGGAGGTTTTGGATGACTGCTTCAATTGCCTCTCTGGTTATTGGCCTGTTTAGGTTTTCTATTTCTTCCTGTTCCAGTTTTGGTAGTTTGTGGCTCCAGGAATGCGTCCATTTCTTCTAGATTGCCTAATTTATTTCCATATAGCTGTTCATAATATGTTTTTAAAATCGTTTGTATTTCCTTGTGTTGGTAGTGATCTCTCCTTTCTCATTCATGATTTTATTAATTTGAGTCTTCTCTCTCTTCTTTTTAATAAGACTGGCTAATGGTTTATGTATGTTATTAATTCTTTTAAAGAACCAACTCCTGGTTTTGTTGATCTGTTCCACATTTATTGTGGTCTCAATTTCCTTGAGGTCTGCTCAAATTTTAATGAAATCTCTTATTCTTTTGGGTGTAGGATCTAGCTGCTGTTTTTTTCTCTAGCTCCTTTATGAGTAAGGTTAGCTTTTGTATTTGAGTTCTTTCCAGTTTTTGAATGGATGCTTGTATTGTGATGTATTTCCCCCTTAGGACTGCTTTTGCTGCATGCCAAAGATTTTGAACATTTGTATCTTCATTCTCATTAGATTCCATGAATCTTTTTAATTCTTCCTCAATTTCCTGGTTGACCCTTTCATCTTTTAGCAGGATGGTCCTTAACCTCCACGTGTTTAAAGTCCTTCCAAACTTCTTGTTGTGATTTAGTTCTACTTTCAAGGCATTATGGTCTGAGAATATGCAGGGGACGATCTGAATCTTTTGGTATCGGTTCAGACGCGATTTGTGATCCAGTATGTGGTCTATTCTGGAGAAAGTTCCATGTGCACTTGAGAAGAATGTTTATTTAGTTCAGTTTGGATGTAAAGTTCTGTAGATATCTGTGAAATCTATCTGCTCCAGTGTATCATTTAAAGCTCTCGTTTCTTTGGAGATGTTGTGCTTAGAAGACCTATCGAGGGTAGAAAGACCTAGATTGAAGTCACCAGTATAAGATAATTATTATCTAAGTATTTCTTCACTTTCGTTATTAATTGGTTTAAATATTTGGCAGCTCCGATATTCGGGGAATATATATTGAGGATTGTTAAGTCCTCTTGTTGGATAGATCCTTTAAGTATGATTTAGTGTCCGTCTTCATCTCTCACTATAGTCTTTGGGGTAAATTTTAGTTTATCTGATATAAGGATGGCTACCCCTGCTTTCTTTTGAGGACCATTCGAATGGTAAATTGTTCTCCAACCCATTATTTTCAGATTGTAGGTGTCCTTCTGTCTAATATGAGTCTCTTGTAGACAGCAAATAGTTGGGTCCTGCTTTTTTATCCAGTCTGAAACCCTGCGCCTTTGAAGGGGTCATTAAGCCCGTTCACGTTCAGAGTTACTATCCACAGATATGAGTTTAGTGTCATCATGACATCTATTCAGTCCTTGTTTTTGTGGATTGTTCCACTGAACTTCTTCTTTTTTTAATTTATTTTTTATTGGTGTTCAATTTACTAACATACAGAAAAACCCCCAGTGCCCGTCACCCATTCACTCCCACCCCCCGCCCTTCTCCCCTTCTACCACCCCTAGTTTCTTGTCTCTTGCTGCTTTAAGGATCTTCTCTTTATCTTTGGAATTTGCAAGCTTTACTATTAAATGTCAAGGTGTTGGACGGTTTTTATTGATATTAGGGGGGGGATCTCTCTATTTCCTGGATCTGAATGCCTGTTTCCCTTCCCAGATTAGGATTGTTTTCAGCTAGGATTTGTTCAAATACATATTCTGGCCCTCTGCCCCTGTCAGCGCCCTCGGGAACCCCAATTACAAGTAGGTTTTTCTTCCTCAGGCTGTTGTTTATTTCCCTTAATCTGTCTACTTGCTCTCTTAATTGTCTGTCTCTTTTTTCCTGAGTTTCCTTCTTTGCCATCAACTTGTCTTCTATGTCACTCACTCGTTCTTCCACCTCCTTAACCCTCGTCGTTAGGACTTCTAGTTTGGATTGCATCTCATTCAATTGATTTTTAATTTCTGCCTGATTGTATCTAAATTCTGCAGTCATGAAGTCTCTTGAGTCCTTTATGCTTTTTTCTCCCCTTCTACCACCCCTAGTTCGTTTCCCAGAGTTAGCAGTCTTTACCTTCTGTCTCCCTTTCTGATATTTCCCACACATTTCTTCTCCCTTCCCTTATATTCCCTTTCACTATTATTTATATTCCCCAAATGAATGAGAACATATAATGTTTGTCCTTCTCCGACTGACTTACTTCACTCAGCATAATACCCTCCAGTTCCATCAACGTTGAAGCAAATGGTGGGTATTTGTCATTTCTAATAGCTGAGTAATATTCCATTGTATACATAAACCACATCTTCTTTATCCATTCATCTTTCGTTGGACACCGAGGCTCCTTCCAAAGTTTGGCTATCGTGGCCATTGCTGCTATAAACATCGGGGTGCAGGTGTCCCGGCGTTTCATTGCATTTGTATCTTTGGGGTAAATCCCCAACAGTGCAATTGCTGGGTCGTAGGGCAGGTATATTTTTAACTCTTTGAGGAACCTCCACACAGTTTTCCAGAGTGGCTGCACCAGTTCACATTCCCACCAACAGTGTAAGAGGGTTCCCTTTTCTCCGCATCCTCTCCAACATTTGTTGTTTCCTGCCTTGTTAATTTTCCCCATTCTCACTGGTGTGACATGGTATCTCATTGTGGTTTTGATTTGTATTTCCCTGATGGCAAGTGATGCAGAGCATTTTCTCATATGCATGTTGGCCATGTCTGTGTCTTCCTCTGTGAGATTTCTCTTCATGTCTTTTGCCCATTTCATGATTGGATTGTTTGTTTCTTTGGTGTTGAGTTTTAAGTTCTTTATAGATCTTGGAAACTAGCCCTTTATCTGATAGGTAATTTGGAAATATCTTCTCCCATTCTGTAGGTTGTCTTTTAGTTTTGTTGACTGTATCCTTTGCTGTGCAAAAGCTTCTTATCTTGATGAAGTCCCAATAGTTCATTTTTGCTTTTGTTTCTTTTGCCTTCGTGGATGTATCTTGCAAGAAGTTACTATGGCCGAGTTCAAAAAGGGTGTTGCCTGTGTTCTTCTCTAGGATTTTGATGGAATCTTGTCTCACATTTAGATCTTTCATCCATTTTGAGTTTATCTTTGTGTATGGTGAAAGAGAGTGGTCTAGTTTCATTCTTCTGCATGTGGATGTCCAATTTTCCCAGCACCATTTATTGAAGAGACTGTCTTTCTTCCAATGGATAGTCTTTCCTCCTTTATCGAATATTAGTTGACCATAAAGTTCAGGGTCCACTTCTGGATTCTCTATTCTGTTCCACTGATCTATGTGTCTGTTTTTGTGCCAGTACCACACTGTCTTGATGACCACAGCTTTGTAGTACAACCTGAAATCTGGCATTGTGATGCCCCAGATATGGTTTTCTTTTTTAAAATTCTTCCCCTGGCTATTCGGGGTCTTTTCTGATTCCACACAAATCTTAAAATAATTTGTTCTAACTCTCTGAAGAATGTCCATGGTATTTTGATAGGGATTGCATTAAACGTGTACATTGCCTGGGTAACATTGACATTTTCACAATATTAATTCTGCCTACCCATGAGCATGGAATATTTTTCCATCTCTTTGTGTCTTCCTCAATTTCTTTCAGAAGTGTTCTATAGTTTTGAGGGTATAGATCCTTTACATCTTTGGTTAGGTTTATTCCTAGGTATCTTATGCTTTTGGGTGCAATTGTAAATGGGATTGACTCCTTAATTTCTCTTTATTCAGTCTCGTTGTTAGTGTATAGAAATGCCATTGATTTCTGGGCATTGATTTTGTATCCTGCCACGCTACCGAATTGCTGTATGAGTTCTAGCAATCTTGGGGTGGAGACTTTTGGGTTTTCTATGTAGAGTATCATGTCATCGGCGAAGAGGGAGAGTTTGACTTCTTCTTTGCCAATTTGAATGCCTTTAATGTCTTTTTGTTGTCTGATTGCTGAGGCTAGGACTTCCAGTACTATGATGAATAGCAGTGGTGAGAGTGGACATCCCTGTCTTGTTCCTGATCTTAGGGGAAAGGCTCCCAGTGCTTCCCCATTGAGAATGATATTTGCTGTGGGCTTTTCATAGATGGCTTTTAAGATGTCGAGGAATGTTCCCTCTATCCCTACACTCTGAAGAGTTTTGATCAGAAATGGATGCTGTATTTTGTCAAATGCTTTCTCTGCATCTAATGAGAGGATCATATGGTTCTTGGTTTTTCTCTTGCTGATATGATGAATCACATTGATTGTTTTACGGGTGTTGAACCATCCTTGTGTCCCAGGGATAAATCCTACTTGATCATGGTGAATAATTTTCTTAATGTATTGTTGGATCCTATTGGCCAGTATCTTGTTGAGAATTTTTGCATCCATGTTCATCAGGGCTATTGGTCTGTAATTCTCCTTTTTGGTGGGGTCTTTGTCTGGTTTTGGAATTAAGGTGATGCTGGCCTCATAGAACGAATTTGGAAGTACTCCATCTCTTTCTATCTTTCCAAACAGCTTTAGGAGAATAGGTATGGTTTCTTCTTTAAACGTTTGATAAAATTCCCTTGGGAAGCCATCTGGCCCTGGACTCTTGTGTCTTGGGAGGTTTTTGATGACTGCTTCAATTTCCTCCCTGGTTATTGGCCTGTTTAGGTTTTCTATTTCTTCCTGTTCCAGTTTTGGTAGTTTGTGGCTTTCCAGGAATGCGTCCATTTCTCCTAGATTGCCTAATTTATTGGCGTATAGCTGTTCATAATATGTTTTTAAAATTGTTTGTATTTCCTTGTGTTGGTAGTGATCTCTCCCTTCTCATTCATGATTTTATTAATTTGAGTCTTCTCTCTCTTCTTTTTAATAAGACTGGCTAATGGTTTATCTATCTTATTAATTCTTTCAAAGAACCAAGTCCTGGTTCTGTTGATCTGTTCCACAGTTCTTCTGGTCTCGATTTCGTTGAGTTCTGCACGAATCTTTATTAACTCCCTTCTTCTCTTGGGTGTAGGATCTATTTGCTGTTTTTTCTCTAGCTCCTTTATGTGTAAGGTTAGCTTTTGTATTTGAGTTCTTTCCAGTTTTTGAATGGATGCTTGTATTGCGATGTATTTCCCCCTTAGGACTGCTTTTGCTGCATCCCAAAGATTTTGGATGGTTGTATCTTCATTCTCATTAGTTTCCATGAATGTTTTAATTCTTCCTTTTTTTTTTTAATTCTTCCTTAATTTCCTGGTTGACCCTTTCATCTTTTAGCAGGATGGTCCTTAACCTCCACGTGTTTGAGGTCCTTCCAAACTTCTTGTTGTGATTTAGTTCTAATTTCAAGGCATTATGGTCTGAGAATATGCAGGGGACGACCCCAATATTTTGGTATTGGTTCAGACCCGATTTGTGACCCAATATGTGGTCTATTCTGGAGAAAGTTCCATGTGCACTTGAGAAGAATGTGTATTCAGTTGAGTTTGGATGTAAAGTTCTGTAGATATCTGTGAAATCCATCTGGTCCAGTGTATCATTTAAAGCTCTCGTTTCTTTGGAGATGTTGTGCTTAGAAGACCTATCGAGTATAGAAAGAGCTAGATTGAAGTCACCAAGTATAAGTGTATTATTATCTAAGTATTTCTTCACTTTGGTTAAGAATTGATTTATATATTTGGCAGCTCCCACATTCGGGGCATATATATTGAGGATTGTTAAGTCCTCTTGTTGAATAGATCATTTAAGTATGATATAGTGTCCCTCTTCATCTCTCACTACAGTCTTTGGGGTAAATTTTAGTTTATCTGATATAAGGATGGCTACCCCTGCTTTCTTTTGAGGACCATTCGAATTGTAAATGGTTCTCCAACCTTTTATTTTCAGGCTGTAGGTGTCCTTCTGTCTAAAATGAGTCTCTTGTAGACAGCAAATAGATGGGTCCTGCTTTTTTATCCAGTCTGAAACCCTGCGCCTTTTGATGGGGTCATTAAGCCCGTTCACATTCAGAGTTACTATTGAGAGATATGAATTTAGTGTCATCATGATAACTATTCAGTCATTGTTTTTGTGGAATGTTCCACTGAACTTCTTCTTAAAGGGGAATTTTAAGAGTCCCTCTTAAAATTTCTTGCAGAGCTGGTTTGGAGGTCACATATTGCTTTAGTTGCTGCCTGTCTTGGAAGCTCTTTATCTCTCCTTCCATTTTGAATGAGAGCCTTGCTGGATAAAGTATTCTTGGTTGCATGTTCTTCTCATTGAGGACCCTGAATATATCCTGCCAGCCCTTTCTGGCCTGCCAGGTCGCTGTGGAGAGGTCTGCTGTTACCCTAATGCTCCTCCGCATAAAGGTCAGGGATTTCTTGTGTCTTGCTGCTTTAAGGATCTTCTCTTTATCTTTGGAATTTGCAAGCTTTACTATTAAATGTCGAGGTGTTGGACGGTTTTTATTGATTTTAGGGGGGGATCTCTCTGTTTCCTGGATCTGAATGCCTGTTTCCCTTCCCAGATTAGGATTGTTTTCAGCTAGGATTTGTTCATATACATATTCTGGCCCTCTGTCCCTGTCGGCGCCTTCGGGAACCCCAATTACAAGTAGGTTTTTCTTCCTCAGGCTGTTGTTTATTTCCCTTAATCTGTCTTCCTGGTCTTTTAATTGTCTGTCTCTTTTTTCCTCAGTTTCTCTCTTTGCCATCAACTTGTCTTCTATGTCACTCACTCGTTCTTCCACCTCGTTAACCATCATCGTTAGGACTTCTAGTTTGGATTGCATCTCATTCAATTGATTTTTAATTTCTGCCTGATTGTATCTAAATTCTGCAGTCATGAAGTCTCTTGAGTCCTTTATGCTTTTTTCTAGAGCCACCCGTAGCTGTATAATAGTGCTTCTGAATTGGCTTTCTGACATTGAATTGTAATCCAGATTTTGTAACTCTTAGGAGAGAGGACTGTTTCTGATTCTTTCTTTTGAGGTGAGGTTTTTCTTCTATTCATTTTGCTCAGTGCAGAGTGGCCAAAAAAATTGTATTGGGAAAAGGAGAAAAAGAGAGGAGAGAAAGAAGGAAAGAAAATAGAAAAAGAGAAAAGGAAGAAAAAAAAGAAAAAAGAAGAAAAAGAGAAAGAAAAAGAAAGAAAGGAATAAAGGGTGGGGGATGCAACAAATCAAAAAGAAAGAAGAAAAGAAAAGAAAAGAAGAGAAGAGAAAAGAAAAAAGAAAAGAAAAGAAAAGAAAAAACCACGGGAGAGTATCTTTTGATTCTGTATACTTTAAGTCTGTTGACTTCCCCTGGAACTTGTCCGTCCAGCTGGTCTTCTGGGGGAGGGGCCTGCTGTTCTGATTTTCAGGTGTTAGCTCTTGAGGGAGCTGCTCTGCCCTCTGCCTGGTGCAGGGCTCAGTGGGGGTTGTTTAACCCGTGAGGCCCCAGGAGGAACCATCCCAGTGACGCCGGCAGCTCTGAAGCCCTGGATTCAGCTCCCACAGTAACTATGGAGCTCTCCCTCTGCAGGACCTTGGGTGCCAAGGCGGAGACGCTGATCTGCTCAGCTCTGGGCAGAAGCGTCCTAGCTGTCGTGGGCCTGCCCGTGCTCTGCCTGTCCCAGGGGGAGGCCAAATCCTGGGCTGTGTCCTGGCACCCTGTGCTCCAGTGCCTGTGCTGTTGGATTCCCCCTCACGGCCACACAGCCGCCTCCGCGGCGCTGCCGCCCGAGCCCCTCTGAGCTGGTCCCAGAGCCCCGCAGCCCTCTCTGCAGGGATCCTCTTCCTCTGCTGGAGCCCCCTCCGAGCTGCTCCTGGCCTTGCAGCCCCCTCCATGCGGAGCTGCCGCCCGAGCCCCTCCGCGCTGCTCCAGGTCCGGCCGTGGGCCCTGCAGTCTTTTAGGGAGCTCGGCCGCGGGGTATGGTGCAGTCTCCTGGGTGCGCAGGTGTCTTAGTGTTCTAGGGAGCCCGAGGGCATCCCTGTCATCCTGGCGTCCTGCTCCATCTCCCTGCGGGTGCCTTTCCACCCAGGAAGATTGGTGAAGCTCCTGCTTCTCCGGGACAGAGCTTTCCTGTCCTGGGGGCACTCGCCCCGGCCTTAGCTTGGCACCTCGTGGGGCCCCTCCCCCTTGGATGCCTTTTGTTTCTTTATTTCTTTTCCCCCCTCTTCCTACCTTGATAGAAGTGTGAACTCTTCTCACTGTAGCATTCCAGCTGGTCTCTCTTTAAATCTCAGGCCGAATTCATAGATTTTCAGGATGATGAAGATTATCTAGGTAATTTGGTGGGGACAGGTGATTTGGGGACACTACTCTTCCGCCATCTTGCCCCTCCCTCCACTTTCCTATTTCAAACAATGTCACAGAGACACAGGATAAAGCAGTGTGGTTCTCGGGCCCCGGCTGGTTCCGTTGGTTAAGCATCCGACTCCTGACTTCAACCTTGGTCTTGATCTCGGGGTCATGAATTCTAGCCCTGTGCTGAACTGTGGACAAGGCATGGAGCCTACTTAAACAAACCAAACCCACAGGGGTGTGGTTCTGGCATAAGCTGAAGGAGCAGAATAGAGAGCCTGGAAGAAAATGCACTCCGATACTGTCAACTGATTTTTTAAACTTAATTTAATTTAAACCCAATTTATTAAGAGTATAGTGTATTATACTTTCAGAGGTAGATTTCAGGGATTCACCAGTTGGAGATAACACCAGGACTCATGACATCACGTGCCCTCCTTCATGCCATCTACCAGTTACCCTGTCCCTCCACTCCCCTCCCCTCCAGCGACCCTCAGTTTGTTTCCTGTGATTGAGTCTTTTTTTCCTCCATATCTGTTTTCATCTTATTTGTTTTTCCTTCCCTTCACAGATGCCCATCTGCTTTGCTTCTTTAATTTCACCTATGAATGTAACCATACGGTAATTTTCTTTCCTGACTGACTTATTTCACTTAACATGATCCCTCTAGTTCTATCCACATCATTGCAAATGGCAATATTTTCTTCTCTTTGATAGCTGAGTACCATTCCTATCTACTAACTATCTATCATCTATGACCATCATCTATCTTCCATCCTCTTTATCTATCATCTGCCTGAGGGCACCAAGGCTCCTCCCACAAGGTGGCTACTGTGGACACGGCTGCTGTGGACATTGGGGTGCAGGTGTCCCCGAGTCTCATGCATCTGTATCTTCGGGCTGAGCTAAGGCTGTGCACCTGCTGGTCCCAGGGTGGCTCTATTTGTAACTTCCTGAGGGGCCTCCACACTGTTTCCAGGGCGGCTGCACCAGCCTGCGGTCCCGTCCACAGAGGAGGAGGGTTGAGTGAGTTTTGCAGGGCGTGGTTAAAGTCTGGTACACATTTATTTTTGTGTCCTGTGGGCTCTAATCATTGTCCTTAAGTATTTCTGGGGAAGCCGGGTATTGGGCTCCGTTTCAGTGAGTCATTTCCGAAGCTCATAGGCCTCAGCTGGAGCCTGGAAGGAGGCAGTTGTGGCCCCGTGTACGGGGACGCTGCCTCCTGCATGGCCTCCTGCAGTGCCTGAGCGTCCCGCAGGAGGCGCCCGAGCCCAGGCACTGCCCAAGGGCTGCGAGGGTCAGTAGGCCTCATCCACCTGCACTAACAGGAGCCCACCTGTGCTGGGGAGGCCTGAGGAGGACATGGGGACGCATCCATGCTGATGAGCCCCGGTCTCCTCAGGAACCGCGGTGAGGCTTCAGGAAGATGTGGGCCCGCATCAACCCTGACAGGAACACCTGGGCCGCTTCAGGACGTGCAGGGAGGCTTCAGGAAGCTGTGGTGCCGCGTCCACTCTGGCAGGAGCTCCCGGGCTGCTCAGGACATAAGTTGAGGCTTCTGGAAGGTGGGGGCCGCATCCACGGTGTCAGGAGCCCTGGCCTCCTCAGAACCTGCAGTGACGTTATGGGAGGACGTGGGGCCACGCCCACACAACAGGACGCTGATGTCCTCAGAACCCCCGGTGTAGACTTCGGGAAATATGGGGATGCTTCCATGCAGACAGAAGACCCCAGCCTTGTCAGCGCCTGTGGTGAGGCGTAAGAAAATGTGGGTGCCGAATCCACACTGACAGGAGTCTCTGGCCTCCTCAGGACCTGCCCTTTGGCTTCGGGATATATGGGGCTGTGTCTATGCTTACAGGAGCCCACAGCCCCCTCAGGACCCGCGGTGAGTTTTCTGGGGGCCATGGGGCCATGTCCAGGCTGACAGGAGCCCTCGGCCTCCTGAGGACCTGCTGTGAGGCTTCCAGAGGATGTGAGGCATAGTCCACAGTGACAGGAGACCCGGCGTCCTCAGGACCCGCTATGACTCAGGAACACGTGGGGCCACGTCCACACGCACAGGATCCTGGCTTCCACAGGACCCCCTGGAGGACTCTGGAGGCGCCATTGGGGGCCACGTCCACATCAGAAGGGACTCCTCAGAACCACAGGGTAAGTGAATGGGTAGAATGAATGGTAGGGTCAGGGGAGGGGAGGCAGTTGGTGGTTACATTAGGTTAGATGTTAGGGTTTAGTGATTATGCTTATGGTTACGGATTAGAGGATAGCGTGAGGGATAAGGGTAAGGGTGAGTGGTTAGGAGTTGGATGGGGGTTAGGGATTAGGGAAAGGGGTTGGGGTTAATGTTAGGGACAGGATTTAGAGTTAGGGTTAGGGTTTAGGCTTAGGGATTAGGGCAGGATGTTAGGAGTTGGATTTAGGGTTATGGTTAGTGTTAGGGTTGTGATTAGGTTTGCAGTTAGGGTTAGGGGTTAGGGAGTGAGTTAGGGTTAATTTTTAGGGTTAGGGGTTAGGGTTAAAGTTAGTCCTAGGTTTAGAGTTAGGGTGAGTGGTAGGGTTAGGATAGGGGTTAGGATTAGGGTTAGTGTTTGGTTAGGGGTAATGGTCAGGTCAGGGTCAGGGTAGGGTCAGTATACGGTTTTGTAAAAGGGTAAGAGATAGGGTTAGGCAGTGGGTTAGGGTTTAGTTTTAGGGTACGGGTTAGGGTACAGTTTGGGGTATGAGATAGGGTTAGTATTAGAGGGTTAGGATTAGGGTACAGGATAAGGTTAAGAATAGGATTTGAATACATTAAGGTTAGGGTTAGAGGTTAGGGTTAGGGTTAGATTTAAGGTAGGGGTCAGGGTTAAGGAAACCTAAGAATAGGTTTAGGAGTTAGGGTGAAGCTTGGCCTGTAGGTTCAGTGAATGTGTTTCGGTCTTGGGGTTTGTGTTTGGTTTTTGATTAGTGATAGATCTTGTTTAAGGTTTAGGTTAACATTAGGCTTAAGTGTAGGGTTAGGGATATGTCTGTGTATGGTTAGAGTTTGGGTCTTGGCCTGTGCGAGCACTGGGAATCCTAGTATCTTGGGCAGTTTAGTTTTATGCACACTATTTAGGTTTTGGGTTCAAAGATAGCTTGACTCCAAAAAGTCAGTGGCCTGCCCAGAGAATCAAAATCCAGGCTTCTGCTGCGGTCAGAAAAGACATGGCAGGCTTCTCCCGAGCTGAGCTAAGGAGGGGATCTGTGGCTCTAAATACTCTTTATTTGGATTTTCAGTTGCCTTTCTGATTTTATCTCTTGTGCACACATGTTTCATCAATACTAACAATTATTATTTTAAACTTTTATTGAATTCCTGTTTGTAAATATAGTATGATATAGTTTCAGGTTTACCACATACTGATTCAACCCTTGGATGCAACGCCTGGTACTGGTCACAGGTTTCCTCCACTATCCCCATCGCCTGATTCCCCATCCCCCCCCACCTTCCTCTGGTATCTATTAGTTTATTCTCTGTGGTTAAGAGTGAGTTTCTTGGTTTGCTTCTCTCATCCCACCCCATCGATCCCCTTGCCAGTTTGTTTGGTTTCTTAAAATTCACATGTGAATGCAATTGTATGGTATTTGGTATCTGTCTTTCTCTGACTGAGTTCATTGAGCATAAGTCCTTTCCACTTCTCCCACGTCATAGTAAATGGCTTCATTTCATCCCTTGTGATGACCGAGTGATGTCGCAGTGTGTATATTTACCACATCGTCTCTGCCCATTCATCTGTCGATGGACATCTGGGCTGTATCCACAGATTGGCTATTGTTGATAACGTCACTACAAACACTAGGCTCTGTATCCCTCTTTGAATCTAAGAGACTACTTTTATATCCTCGGGATAAATACCTAGCTGTGCAATTTTGGAATCATAGGGCACTTCTACTTTTAACTTCTTGAGGACCCTCCACACTGTTTTCCATAATAGCTGCACCTGTTCACATGACCACGAGGAGTGTAAGGGGGTTCCCCCTTCTCCATAGCCTCACCAACACCTGTTGTTTCTTGTGTTGTTAATTTTAGCCATTCTGTCAGCTGTCAGGTGACATCTCATTGTGGTTTTGGTTTGCATTTCCCTGATGATGGGTGACGCTGAGTGTCTGTCCATGTGTCTGGTGGCCATCTGGATGTCTTGACAGAGACAAAGTCCATTCATGTCTTCTGCCCATCTGCAGTTGGATAATTTGTGTTTAGGATGCTGAGATTTATATTTGCTTTACGTATTTTGCATACTAACTCTTTATTGGATGTGTTGTTTACAAATATCTCCTCTCATTTTGTATGTTGCATTTTAGCGTTGCTTGTTTCCTTCACTTTGCAGAAGCTTTTCAATTGATGAACTCCCAATAGTATTTTTGCTTTTGTTTCGCTCACCTCAGAGGCATATTTGGAAAGCAGATCCAATGGCCAATGTCAAAGATGTTGCTGCCTATCTTTTCTTCTTTGTATGGTTTCAGGTCTCACATTTAGGTCTTTCATCCATTTTGAATTTATTTTTTATATATATGGTGTAAGAAAGTGGTCCAGTTTCATTCTTCTGCATGTGGCTGCCTGGTTTTCCCAACACCATTTGTTCTTATCCTGGGCTCAGGGTTAGGGTTTGTTGAAGAGACTGTCTTTGTGCCATTGGATATTCCTTCCTGCCTTGTTGTCAATTAATGGACCATCGAGTTACAGGTTTGTATCTTGTTTCGGCTTTCCATTCTATTCTATTGATATAAGCGTCTCCTGTTGGGAGATTCTTGATTGCTGATTCAATTTCTCTGCTGGTTATCTGTGTGTTCAAGTTTCTTATTTCTTCATAATTTTTGCTATGTTATATATTTCCAGGAATTGATCTATTTCTTCCAGGTTCGGGGTTGCTGGCATATAATTTTTCATAATGTTCTCTTATAAACGTTTGTATTTCTAGTGTTGGTTGTTATTTCTCTTTTCTCGTTTGTGATTTTATTTGGGTCCTTTCTTATCTTTATATCTTTTTCTTTTTTAAAGATTTTATTTATGTATTCATGGGAGACGCAGAGAGGCAGAGGTATAGGCAGAGGGAAAATGGAGCTCCATGTGGGGAGCCTGATGTGGGACTTGATGCCCCAGGATCCTGGGATCGTAACCTGAGCCAAAGCAGGTGCTCAACCACTGAGGCACCCAGGTGCCTTGCTGATTCAATTCCTTTGCTACTTATGGGTCTGTTCACATTTCTATTTCTTCCTATTTCAGTTTTGATTGTTTGCACATTTCTAGGGATCTCTCCAATTCTTCCTGGTCTCCCAGTTTGTTAGCGTATAATCTTTCATAGTATTACATTATAATTGTCTTATTTTTCTGGTGTTGATTGCGATCTCTCTTCTCTCATTTGTGACTTTATTTATATAGTTCTTTTCTCTTTTCTCATTGATAAGACTGGCTAGGGCTTTGTCTATTTTATTAATTATTTTGAAGAACCAGATCTTAGTTTCGTTATTCCATTCTACTGTTTTGTTGTTTCTGCATGTTTATTTCTGCTCTCATCTTTATTTTTTCCCTTCTTCTGTAGGCTTCAGGCTATGTTTGCTATTCCTTTTCCAGCTCATTTAGGTGTAGGGTTAGGTTGTGTATTGGAGACTTCTTGTTTCCTGAGGTAGGCCTGTATTGCTATGTACTTCCCTCTTAGGACTGCCTTTGCTACATCCCAGATGTTTTGAGAAACATGTTTTCATTTTCATTTGTTTTAAATTTCCTCTTTAATTTCCTGGTTGCTCCATTCATTCACTAGTAGGATGTTCATAATCTCCACGTATTTTTGGGCTGTCCAATTTTTTTTTCTTACTGTCGACTTCAAGTTTCATAGCGTCATGGTACAAAAAGGTACAGGGTGTGATATCAACCTTCTTGTACCTGTTGTACCTGTTGAGGGCTGATTTGTGGCCATGATATGATCTGTTCTATAGAATGTCCCATGTGCAGTTGAAAGGAATGTGTAGGGATCCCTGGGTGGTGCAGCAGTTTAGCGCCTGCCTTTGGCCCATGTCGCGATCCTGGAGACCCGGGATCGAATCCCACGTCGGCCTCCAGGTGAATGGAGCCTGCTTCTCCCTCTGCCAATGTCTCTGCCTCTCTCTCACTCTCTCTCTCTCTCTGTGACTATCATAAATAATAAAAAATGAAAGGAATGTGTATTCTGCTTTAGGAAGAAATGTTCAGACTATATCTGTTGAGTCCCTGTGGTCCAGTGTGTCAAGGCTATTGGTCCCCTGTTGATTTTCTGTTAGACGATCAGTCCATTGCCATAAGTGGGTGTTAAAATCCCCTGTCACTGTATTATTATCAGTGAGTTCCTGTACGTTTGCTGTTAATTGGTTTCTATATTTAGGTACTCCCATGTTGGCAGCATAAATATTTAGTTGTTTGATCTTGATAGAGAGTCTTTTTAATTATGAAATAATGCCCTTCTTCATCTCTTCTTATACTATTTGTTCTTTCTTTTTTGAAATTTAAATATTTTATTTATTTATTCCTGAGAGATACACAGAGAAGCAGAGGCAAAACATAGGCAGAGGGAAAGGCAGGCTCCGCAAAGGGAGGCCGATGTGAGACTTGATCCTGGGATCCCAGGATCACACCCTGAGCCAAAGGCAGATGCTCAACCACTGAGCCAAGAGGTGTCCCCCAGGGTTAGGTTTCAAATTTCGTTTGTCTGATATAAGTATGGGTCCTCCAGCTTTCTTTTGATATCCATTAGCATGATAGATGATTTTCCATCCCCTGACTTTCAATCTCCTGGTGTCTATAAGTCTAATGTGAGCATCTTGTAGGCAGCATACAGGTGGATCTTGTTTTTTAAATAATGATTTTATTTATGAGAGAGAGAGAGAGAGGCAGAAAATTAGGCAGAGAGAGAAGCAGGCTCCCCACCAGGAGCAGAATATGGGACTCAATCCCAGACTCCAGGATCACACCCTGAGTCAAAGGCAGAGGCTCAACGCCTGAGCCACCCAGGCATCCCGGATCCTGTTTTTTAAGCCACTCTGATACCCTATATCTTTTGATTGGAGCATTAGTCTATCAGCATTCAGAGTGATTATTCAAAGATATGAACTTTGTGCCTTTGTGTTTCTGGAAGAGTTGGTGTTTCTGGTGATGTTCTCTGGGCCTTTCTAGTCTTTGTTTCTTTTGGTCTCTTTTTTCCCCCCACTAGAAGAGTCCCTCTTAAAATTCCTTACTGGACTGGTTAAGTGGTCATGAACTCCTTTATATGTTGCCTGTCTAGGAAAATCTTTATCTCTCCTTCTCTCCTGAATGACACCCTTGCTGAAGAAAGAATTCATACAAATTGGACTCCAATAAAAATAAATTTAAAAACATAAAAAAATTCTTTCTAATATGATTGAGATAAGTGGCATGTAGGAGGAAAACCAGAAGCAGAAAGAGAAGAGGAGAGATTTTACCCTCTGTAGCCTTCACAAGGACCTGGTGTCCTTTCCTAGGAGGTGCCCCCTGTCCATAGGATGCTTCCTTCCCCTCTGTGCTCCTTGTTGGAACCCAGCAGGCACATCTCCGTGCCTCCAGCACGTCTGCAGTCATGGTTTATAGCGTCTTCCATGTATCCTATTGGGGATCACAGCGTCTTGTATGTAACCATCCGGCTGCAGTTTGACAACACTGGGGGGATTACGACTTTTGTTGGTTTTGGGGTGTGTGTGTCTCTATGACATGCAGCTATCACGTGCAGCTATTGGATCCTATGGCTGGGTAACCCAAATTCCCTAAATGGTTGGCAAAACCTCATTTCTGGTGCTGGTGCTGGGTGGCTAGCTGGGCTCTCCTGTCCACCCCAGGGCTCGCTCATGCAGTGACTTTCCGCTGGAGGGTCAGCTGAGCTGGAAGATCTGGCTCGGCCACATTCCCATGTCTGGCAGTGGGTCCTGCCAAGCTTGGCTGCTTCTCTTCTCCCCAACGCCTCTCCAGCAGGGAGCCAGACATTTGGGCCACCCTTGGGGGGAGCTCCTGAGGAGCCGGCTGTCCATGGCGGGGAGCCATGGGGATGCCTGTATGTGGGAGTCAGGGTGCAGATGGGGCTGGGATTGTTGGTCCCCTGTCCTGACTGGCCTTCAGGCCGAGCCCCATGCTCACCCACCCCCTACTCACTCGGGCAAGGAGGGTGCCCTCCACACGTTGGTGTGAGAGATCCAGCACCACAAGGTGTGCACACAGAGTCCACCTGGTGAGGGTGGCCCAGGCGCATGAGCTGTAAGTGTGGGACCCAGGAAATTTAACAAAAATCCCGTACCCCTTTACAAACAGAGCAGGACTCATTCCATTTTGTGCTACACCCGCCACCTCCCGTATGACCCCCAAATGACCTACTTATAGCTTAAGGCACTGCCCCACCCTAGTCAGGCTGCTGGGCACACCCTAATTGGAAATCAGCTCATAACAATGTAACCCTGCTTTGTGCCCGCCAAAATCGTGCACCAATTCTGACCAAAGTAATAGACCAGCTCAAGTGGATACTATAGGGTAAGGTGTAATTCAGTCGGCCAACTACATGTGGACCGACATGACTGTGCAACTTTCTGCGTATCCCATGGTTCACTGGCCCCTATAAAGCTGCCTTGCTTCTTAGTCTCGGGGTCCAAGTCCCTGCTCCAATGTGTCTGGTGCACTTGGACCCAAGCTCCAGCTTGTAAAGAGACCCTCAGGAGTTTCATCAGTGTCGGCTCCTTGGTGGTTTCTTGGAATCGCAATCTTGGGCACAACACAAGGGCCTGCTGTCCTGATATCACTTCCATGGCCACGCTGATCGCCCCGCAGGCCCTCTGTGCCCAAGGCACCCAGGCACGGGGATGCGGGGAGCCGAGGAAGTGCCCCGGAATCCTGCCAGGCCCGGCCCCCTGGACAGAGGGAGCAGTGACCTCTCAGGTCACTTTGCACAGACCCTGGCGACCTGAGGCTCCCTGACTGTCACTCTGTCCCGCCCATTCTGGCCCACAGGGCACAGGCTGAGTCCCAGTAAAGTCTGTGAGGCCTGACCCTGGCGTCCGGCCACCCCTGGATGGCACGTGGGGACGTCAGCTGTGTGTGCCTAGCGGCGCCCCTGCATGGGCTGGTTGGGGCCTCGGTGGTGCCCCCTCCTCCTCTCTGGGGGTCTCTCCAAGCCCCGTGCACAGTGTTCTGGGAGACACAGAAACGGGCTGGCTGTGCATTTTCGCACCACAACACTTTATTTAATTTGTACAGGAAATGGGCTCAGAGCAGAGGGTGTGTGCCTTCCCCTGGGGAAGGACACCTTTTTGTCTTTAGGGGAGGGCAAGAATCACACAGGGTGGGGGGGTGAGTGCTGGAGTCCCCCACCTGGGAGCATATGTGGACTCTGGTTGGGGGCGTGTGTCCTGAGGTTTCAGCTTGAGTGACGGTTTTGAGGACAGCAGAGCTGACCTGGAACTGCAGCTCATGGGCTCCTGTGGTGGGTCCCTGCAGGGCAGCTGGACCCCGGCCTCGGGACCCCTGGGGCCCCAACACCTGTAGGAGCCTGCCTCTTGGTGTGGCTGTGGGTGGGGCCCACCGGCCTACCCCTGCTCTCCCCACCCTGGGGTGTCCCGGGATTTCCTGGTCTGCCCTCGGTCAGTGACCTGGATCTGTGGGTGCACGCCCAGTGCCCAGGAGGCCACATTCAACTGTGAGAAGGCTCGCTCAGCCCGGGGCCAGAATCCAGGGCTGGCCAGGACCTTGGGGGACTGGATCCCATTAGTCTTTGTGTTGGGCCTGTTGGGGGCTCAAATCAACCCAGCTCCCCAGAGCCTGGTGCCCAGTCAGCCCAGGTTCCTCTAGGTTACGGGCTGGTGTCCTGTGCAGGGTGTGCCGTGCTCCAGGAGAGACAGTGGGCAGAGGCAGGGCACAGTGGGTCCTCTGCACCACTCGCCTGCACACACCGTGTCGGGGGCTCCCTGTCTTCCCTCCTCCCTGCAACCCCTGGGTACTCTATGGGACACCCGGGCTTCTGATGGGAGCAGGGTATCCAGAGAACCCCGGGGAGGCTGAGCATGTCCCACAGGGGGAAGCTGCACCGGGTCCTTGTTCAGGGCCGATGGTGTGAGGGTGGATGGTGTGGGGGCATGGGTATGATGGTGGTGGAGTTGGGGGCTGGTGTAGGAGGGATAGTGTTGAGGTATAGTGTGGGTGGGGATTGTGTGGGGCTTTGTGTGTGTGAGGGGGATGGTGTAGGGGCAATGTCATGGGGGATGATGATGTAGGGGGATGATGTGTTTCTGGGAAATGGGGGGATGGGGTGGGGGGCTGGTAGACACACGGCAAACCCTTTCTCTAAGATGCATGGGGAGACGTCTACAGATAAAGGCGACCCCAGTCTGGGGTTTGCTGTGACACCTGCCCCTGGGGCCCCGTGTGGTCAGTGCAGGGCCTTGGCTGGACTGGGGGCAATATCTCAGGTCATCATACTATGTATGTTTACAAATTGCAAATTGTCTCAAATTAAATGCATAGAATTTAGAAATATATAAAGCACTGAGAAGGGGGGGCACCCTGACCCGTCCGACCCTCATCGGATCGATGTGTGTCCTCCTCCAGTCACAGCCATACACCCAGCCCCCAGGTCCCCTTACTGCCCCACACGGCCCGCAACCCCGCCCCCTGCTTTTCAGAGGGCCGTCCCTCACACCTTTGGGGTTCAGCTCACATGGCAACCCCTGGAGGCCCCATCCTAGTGGCCTCCTCATCTCTGAGACCCCGGGGGAGGGGGCACGGGGTTCATCCCCAGCACCTTACCATGCAGCTCTGTGTTGCTGGCTGCTGTTCTTCTCCCGGCCTCGGAAGCCCTGTGTTCCCGACCCAGAAGCCCCTGGTCCTCCCCCGGAGCCCGATCCCCCCTGGCCCCTCAGCCTCACCCTACCCTGTAGTAGTACCAAAACATGATGTGACTGCTGAATGTCCTGTTGACGTCCAGGTCTACATGCGTGATGTCCTAGGAGGAGACCAGGGCCTCCTCCTTCATTTCCTGTGGGAAAACCGGGGAGGAGGAGCAGGCATCAGGGATACAGACCCTGACCTGTCACGAGCTGCTGTGCTGGGCTGGGAGCCCTGGGGCAACCATGGGAGTGTGTCCTGCAGAAACCTCCTTCCTTCCTCTGGGAGGCCGGGAATGGTGGGAGTGCCCACCGAGCCCATGGAACTGTGTGAGGGCCTGTGCCCAGCTGTTGTGGGCGGAGAGGTGACTGAGGGTCAGCCTGGGTGGGAGGGCATAGAAGTTCAGCCCAGGTGGGAGGGGACATGGGGTGTTGTGCCCAAGATTGCGAATCTGAGAAACCACTACGGAGTTGACACCAATGCAAACACATGAGGGTTGATTTCCAAACTCGAGCTTGCGTTCAAGTACCCCCGAACCCAACACAGTGGAGCAGGGACCTGGACCCTGAGTTGGGTTTTAGCTTAGTTTTAAGGGCTTGTCTCATGGCCCTCCAGAAGGGCTGGAACAATTCCTCAAGTTCTGTTTACATTTTGATATGGGGCCTTCATTGGCATTGAGCTCTGTTCTCATTCTAATAGGCGCTTCCAGCCCTTGGCGTGGGCTCAGTTCTTATTCTATTGTGGGGCTTTCCAGGGCAATAAGCTGTAAACTTTTGTTTTTTTCCTGTAACTGAAGTAATGTAAATTTCAGCTCTTCTTCACAGGGTCCTGGGATGGCTTGACGTGTTCGAACGCTGAACTTAAAGTGGAAAGGCCTTCATTTTCTCGGCCTCCTTGCATCCATTCCCATCCTATCTAGCTCCTTCCCCCTTCCCCAGAGCTCCTAAGAGAGCAATTGCAAATGACCTCAGCCTGGCAGTGTGTGTTGTGGGACAGGCCCAGGGATTTGTAATCAGGAAGACCTGGCTCCTGGGCGTCCCAGCTGTGTAGTGGGATTCGATGCTGCAGACTCTTACTCCCTGAGGCTATCTTGACAACCGACTTTGTACATAGAAAAGCTGTCCTTTCTCTTTATAAGATGAAGAGCGAGTCAAAGTGTTTTTTTCTCTGCACTTCTGATTGCTCAGATTCCAATCTGAGACGTATTTCCTGTTAATAAGGATAATTTACTATCCGTAGTACTATGGTTAAAATATTCTGACACAAGTAAATCAGAGGGATGAGGGAATGTCTTCTCTTTCTTCACAGCTCAGTCACTCATCATCTTTATGGATTTGGAAAGAACTGAGAGACATTATTACCAATGGTCCTATTATTATGTGAAGGATTCTTCCCTGAGATTCTTCCCCTTTTTCAACTGACACTGAAACACTGTGAACTCTTTGGAAGACAAATGTCAGGGAAATAAATGTTATGCATTGCTAATTTTAAATGCACTAGCAATATGGTGTCTATTATACTAGAATTATTTTTATCTGATTTTTGCTATTTATTATCCGTTCCTGCTTTTCAGGTTGAGGAGGCATTATACGTGTTCCTAAGTGTTTTTCTTTCCTTCTGATATAAAATTCTTACTTTGTTCCCATCGAAGGAACTCTTTAAGAATAAGGCAAAAGTTAATTCAACGATTCTTAAAATGTCTTCACACTTGGAGCCTGATTCATTTAAGTCAATTTTCAAAATAAATCTTATTTATTAGGAAAAAAACAAAGATTTATAGGGAAATTGAGAAGATAGTACAGAGCATTTGCATGCACTTGCACTCAATTTCTCCAATTATTGATATCTTATATTAGTACGGTACAAATATTAGCTAATGAATCAATATTAAAATATTCGCATTCACCAAAGACCATACTTTATTCAGATTTCCTTAGTTTTTGCTAAGTTACCACCCCTCATATGACATTCTATTTGTCCTCCTGTTTTCTTAGGCTCCTCTGGATTGTGACAGTCTTTCAGCCTTTCCTTGTTTTTGTTGAACTGGAACACTTTGAGAAGTAGAGTATTTTGTAAAATTTCCCTCAGTTGGGACATGTCTGTTGTTTATCTCATGATTGAACTGTTTTTGTAGATTATATACAAAGATATACTGCCATTTTCATTATATCATATAAAGAATAGATACTATCTACATGATTTATCAGTCTTGGCATCGTTCTGATCATCTTGCTGAAGTAGGGTTTGTCAGCTTTCTCCGTAGTAAACTGATTCTTTATTATTATTATTATTATTATTATTATTATTATTTATCATTATTATTTTAAGTTTCTCATAATATATTTTGTAGAAGGAAGTTACTATGTGTATTGCACACATAAGAGTGGGAAGATATGCTCATGAACTTGACGGTGGAATGTCTGCACAAATTGTTTGAAATTCTTCTACATGGGAGATTTCTCTTCCCTCTAGGTTTGTTTGATTGTTTTTATTCAAAGATGTTATTTATTTATTTGAGAGAGAGAGGAGAGAAAAAGCATGAGCGAGCGGGACAGAGGGAGAGGGAGAAGCAGGTTCCCAGCTGAACAGGGAGCCTGCCTTGGGACCTGGATCATGATCCGAGCCTAAGACAGAAGCTTAACTGACTGAGCAACCCAGGTGCCACTCTTTGTTTCTTTCTTTTTTTTAATAATAAATTTACTTTTTATTAGTGTTCTATTTGCCAGCATACAGAATAACACCCAGTTCTCATCCCGTCAAGTGGCCCCCTCAGTGCCCGTCACCCATTCACCCCCACCCACCGCCCACTTCCCCTTCAATCACCCCTAGTTCTTTTCCCAGAGTTAGGAGTCTTTATGTTCTGTCTCCCTTTCTGATATTTCCCACTCATTTCTTCTCCCTTCCCTTATATTCCCTTTCACTATTATCTATATTCCCCAAATGAATGAGAACATACAATGTTTGTCCTTCTCCGATTGACTTACGTCACTCAGGATAATACCTTCCAGTTCCATCCATGTTGAAGCAAATGGTGGGTATTTGTCGTTTCTAATGGCTGAGCAAGGCCCACCTGTTCTCTCTCTTCATCTTCTGAGTCTCCTAAGATATGAATGTTATTGTTTTATTTTTATTTTTTTAATTTTTTTTATTTATTTATGATAGGCACACAGTGAGAGAGAGAGAGGCAGAGACACAGGCAGAGGGAGAAACAGGCTCCATGCACCGGGAGCCCGACGTGGGATTCGATCCCGGGTCTCCAGGATCGCGCCCTGGGCCAAAGGCAGGCGCCAAACCGCTGCACCACCCAGGGATCCCCTGAATGTTATTGTTTTAATAAGTGGATGAGTTCCCAAAATCTGCCTCTATGGTCCATAACGTTTCTTGTTTTTAAGGCTTCCACTTGGGACTGCATCAGAGTTATAGCATTTTTAACGTTGGCCTGACTAGATTTTAGTTCTTTTATTTCTACAGTAAGGGATTCTCTAGTTTTCTTCTGTGCTCTTTTTCCAGCCCAGCTGCTATCTTTAATATCATTGTTTTAAACTGTAGTTAGACATCATATATGTGTATTGATGAACTTCCTGGCTGTGAGTACTACCTCATGTTATTTTATGGAGGAGAATTTCTCCATCTCATTAGTTATTCCAGAAAAGAAAGAAGGAAGAAAAAGAAAAACCAAGAAAAACAGTAACAACTGTCCTCCCCCCCCCCAAAAAAAAAACCAGATTATTTTGGCCTGCTCATTAAAAGATTCTAAATCCCAAAATATGAAACACAATTAAAGTACCATGAAAGTAAAAATAAGAAATATATAAGGTACATACATAAAAGTTAAAATAAGGCAATTAATAAAATAGAATCAAAGAAAATAAATGAAAAAAGAGCACAAACTACAAAGGAATCTAGACTCTACTTTCGAGGCAGAGCTGAAGATCTGCAGCCTCTCTGGTTTGACAACTTGGTGCAGCGAATGGTCTGTGTGGGGTCTGGGCATGGGCCTTGGCGCTGATTGTCAGGTGCACATCTGCCTGGGAGTTGCACCTGTGGGGGTCAGAGGCGGGGTGGGCGTCAGCGCCTCTGGGCTCCAGCAGGCGGTGCTGTGCTGCTCCCTGAGACCCGGCCCTGATGGGCGGGATGCGGGTGGGGTGTCTGGGTCCTCTGGCTCTGGGGCTGAGCATCCTGCCCCCCAGTCTGCTGGGGCCTCCACAGAAGAGCTCCCAAGCCCCCGGGTCTCCGCCGCTTCTCTCAGAACCCTGCGTTCACTCTACCTGCGTCCGAGCTTCTTTTGGTTTTGTTTTTTTATCTCAGACTGTTGTGCCCAAGATTGCGAATCCGAGAAACCACCGAGAAGCTGACACTGATGCAAACACACGAGGGTTTATTTACAAGCTTGAGCTTGTGTCCATGTATACCCGACACAGTGGAGCAGGGACTTGGACCCCGAGGTGGGTTTTAGCTTCGTTTTAAGAGCTGGTCTTGGGGAACTCCCGAAGGGCTGGAGCAATTCCTCAAGTTCTGTTTACATTTTGATATGGGGCCTTCAAGGGCATTGAGATCTGTTCTAATAGGGGCTTCCTGCATTTGGCCTGTGCTCAGTTTTTATTCTATTGTGGGGCTTGCTGTGTCCTGACAATGAGCACTCAGGAAGGAAATGACGGATGTGACTCCCTTCTCAGGAGCATCACAGAGAATAAATAATGAGACTGAACCAAAGGAGCACAAGACTTGTGCACTGAGCCATACCAGGCTCTGGGAGGCCATCTTGGGCTCGTGGTTTGGGAGCCTCATCTTGTGAAAATGTCCGCAGTTCCTGAAGCCACCCTCTATTTCAATGTCATTCCTGTCAAATCATGGTGGCAGATCCTATAAATAGGAAAAAAAAACCCATAACATCCATCCGCCCCCACAAATGACCCCGGAGAGCAAATCAGTATTGGAGAAGCAGGACAGAGTGGGACGCAGCACTTTCCTATTTCAAACGATGTCACAGAGACACAGGATAAAGCAGTGTTGTCCTCGGGACCCCGCCTGGCTCCGTCGGTTAAGCATCTGACTCCTGACCTCACCATCGGTCCTGATCTCGGGGTCGTGAGTTCTAGCCCTGGGCTGGTCCATGGACGAGGCCTGACACCTACTTAAACAAACCAGACCCATGAGGGTTGGTCCCAGCCTAAGCTGAAGGAGCAGAACAGAGAGTCCAGAAGGAAACGTGCTCTGATACAACTGATTTTTTAACTTAATTTAATTTAAACCCAATTAATTAACGTATAGTGTATTATACTTTCAGAGGAAGAATTCAGAAATTCACCAGTTGGAGAAAACCGCAGTGCTCGTGACATCACGTGCCTTCCTTCATGCCGGTCCCCTGTTATCCTCTCCCCCGTCCCCTCCCCTGCAGCGACACTCAGTTTGTTTCCTATAATTAAGAGTCTGTATTTCCTGCATCTGTTTTCATCTTATTTGTTTTTCCTTCCCTTCACAGATGTTCATCTGCTTTGCTTCTTTAATTCCACCTATGAATGACACCACACGGTCATTCTCTTTTCCGACTGACCTATTTCACTTAAGATGATCCCTCTACTTCTATCCACATCATTGCAAATGGCAAGATTTCCTGCTCTTTGATAGCTGAGTACCATTCCGCTCTCTATGGCCATCATCTATCTCCCATCCTCTTTATCCATCATCTGCCAGAGGGCACCGAGGGTCCTCCCACATTGTGGCTACTGTGGACCCGGTTGCTGTGGACATTGGGGTGCAGTTGTCCCACGTCTCACTGCATCTGTATCTTCGGAGTGAGCTCCAGGCTTTACACATGCTGGTCGCAGGTCGGCTCTATTTGTAACTTCCGGAGGAGCCTCCACACTGTTTCCATGGTGTCTGCACCAGCCCGCGGTCCCGCCCACAGTGGAAGAGGGTTGAGTGAGATTACAGGACGTGGTAAAAGTCTGGTCCACATTTCATTTCGCGTCCTTTGCGCTCCAATTCCTTCTCCTTAAGTATTTTTGGGGAAGCTGTGTGTTGGGCTCCTTTTCAGTCAGACGTTTCCGAAGCTAACAGGCCATAGCTGGAGCCTGGAAGGAGGCAGAGGTGGGCCCCGGGACGGGCACGGCCTCCTGCACAGCCTCCTGTAGTGCCTGAGGATCCCGCAGGGGGCGCCCAAGCCCAGGCACCGCCCAAGGGGCACGCATGTGCAGTAGGCCTCATCTGCCTGCACTAACAGGAGCCAGCCTGTGCTGGGGAGGCCTGAGGAAGACATGGGGACATGTCCACGCTGATGAGCCACAGCCTCCTCAGAACCTGCGGGGAGTCTTCAGGGGGATATTGGGCAGCGTTCACGCTGACAGGAGCCCCGGTCTCCTCAGGACACACAGTGAGGCTTCAGGAAGATGTGGGCCCACATCCACCCTGACAGGAGCCCTTGGGCCGCTTCAGGACCTGCGGGGAGGCTTCAGGAAATTGTGGGCCCGCACCCACCCTGACAGGAGCCCCTGGGCTGCCTCAGGACCCGCGGGGAGGCTTCAGTAAGATGTGGGCCCCCATCCACGCTGACAGGAGCCCCTGGGCCGCCTCAGAACATGTGGGGCGGCTTCTGAAAGATGGGGCGCCACGTCCACTCTGGCAGGAGCTAACGGGCCCCTCAGGACATAAGTTGAGTCTTCTGGAAGCTGGGGGCCGCATCCACAGTGACAGGAGCCTCGGCCACCTCAGAACCTGCAGTGATGCTTCGGGAGGACGTGGGGCCACGTCCACACAACTGGACGCTGATGTCCTCAGGACCCCCGGTGTAGACCCGGGGCTCGCTCCTGTAGTGAATTTCAGCTGGAGGGTCAGCTGAGGTGGAAGGTCTGGCTCGGCCACATTCCCATGTCCGGCAGTGGGTCTCCCCGAGCGCCGCCTGCTTCTCCTCTCCCTGATGCCTCTCCAGCAGGGAGCCGGACCTCGGGGCCGCCCTGGGGGGATCTCCAGAGGCGCCGGGTGACTATTACAGGGAGCCATGGGGCAGCCTGTGTGTGGGAGTAGGGGTGGTGATGGGGCTGGGGTTCCTCGGTCCCCTGTGCTGCCTGGCCTTCAAGCCGAGCCCCATGCTCACCCAGCCCTTACTCACTAGGGCGAGGAGGGTGCCCTCTACACGCTGGTGTGAGAGATCCAGCACCTCAAGGTGTGCACACTGAGTCCACCTGGTGAGGGTGGCCCAGGTGCGTGATCTGCAAGTGTGGGACCCAGGAAAGTTAACAAAAATCCCCTACCCCTGGACAAGCAGAGCAGGACTAATTCCATTTTGTGCTACAACCGCCACCTCCCCTATGACCCCCACATGACCTACTTATGTCTTAAGGTGCTGCCCCAACCCAGTCAAGCCGCTGGGCATACCCTAATCGGAAATCGGCTCATAACAATGTAACCCTGCTTTGTGCCCGCCAAAACTGCACGCCGATTCTGACCAAAGTAATAGGCCAGGTCAAGTGGATCCTATAGGGTAAGGTGTAATTCAATCGGCCACCTGCATGTGGACCGACACGACTGTGCAACTTTCTGTGTATCCCATGGGCCACTGGCCCCTATAAAGCTGCTACGCCTCTTAGTCTCAGGGTCCAAATCCCTGCTCCGCTGTGTCGGGTGCACTTGGACTCAAGCTTCAGCTTGTAAAGAAATCCTCGGGAGTTTGCATCAGTGTGGGCTCATCGGTGGTTTCTTGGATTTGCAATCCTGGGCACAACACAAGGGCCTGCTCTCCTGACATCCCTTCCAGGGTCACGCTGACAGGCCCACAGGCCCTCTGTTCCCCAAGCACACAGGCACAGAGATGCGGGGAGGGGAGGAAGTACCCCAGAAACCAGCCAGCCCCAGCCCCCTTGACAGAGGGAGCACAGACATCCAAGGTCGCTTTACAGAGACCCTGGTGACCTGAGGCTCCCTGGCCATCACTCTGTCCCAGGCCCTCCTGGCCCGTGGGACACAGGCTCAGTCCCAGGATAGTTTGTGGGGTCCTGACCCTGGCATCTGGCCGCCCCTGGAAGGAATGTGGGGACGTCAGCTGTGTGTGCCTTGCAGTGCCCATGCAGGGGCTGTTTGGGGACTGGGTGGTGCCCCCTCCTCCTCTCTGTGGGTCTATCCACGCCCCGTGCACAGAGTTCTGGGAGACACAGAAACGGTCTGGCTGTGCATTTTCGCACCACAACACTTTATTAACATTCTACAGCAAACGGGCTCAGAGTGGAGGGTGTGCGCCTTCCCCTGTGGAGGGAATGTCTGTCCTTTAGGGGAGGGCAAGAATCACATGGGTGGGGTGCGAGTGCTGGAGTCCCCCACCTGGGAGCACGTGTGGACCTCGGGTGGGGGCGTGTGTCCTGAGGTTTCAGCCTGAGAGACGGTTCTGAGGACAGCAGAGCTGACCTTGACCTGCAGCTCATGGGTTCCTAGCTGGGTCTCCGCAGGGCAGCTGGACCCCAGCCACGGGGCCCCTGGGGCCCCAGCACCTGGAGGAGCCTGCCTCCTGGTGTGGGTGTGGGTGGGGCCCACCGGCCCACCTCTGCTCTCCTCAACCTTGGGTGCCCCGGGATCCCCAGGGCTGCCCTAGGTCAGCGACCTGGATCTGTGGGGTACGCCCAGAGCCCAGGAGGCCACATCCAGCTGTGAGAGGGCTCGCTCAGCATGGCGCCATAATCCAGGGCTGGAGAGGGCCATGGGGGGCTGGATCCCATTAGTCTTTTTTTGGGCCTGGGGCGGTGGCTCAAATCACCCCCGCCCTCACAGAGCCCGGGGCCAGGCCAGCCCAGATCCCCCTGGGTTAGGGGCTGGTGTCCTGTGCAGTGTGTGCCGCACTCCAGGAGGGACAGTGGGCGGAGACAGGGCACAGTGCGTCCTTTGCATCACTCACCTGCACACACCCTGTTGGGGGCTCCCTGTCTTCCCTCCTCCCTGCAACCCCTGGGTACTCTATGGGACACCCGGGCTTCTGATGGGAGCAGGGTATCCAGAGAACCCCGGGGAGGCTGAGCATGTCCCACAGGGGGCACCTGTACCGCGTCCTTGCTGGGGGCCGTTGGTGTGGGGGTGGATGGTGTGGGGGCAGGCGTATGATAGTGTTGGATTGTGGGGGATGGTGTAGGGGGGATGGTGTTGGGGTATAGTGTGGGTGGGGATTGTGTGGGGCTGTGTGGGTTTGAGGGGGATGGTGTAGGTGGGATGCCATGGGGAATGATGATGTAGGGGGATGGAGTGGGTGTGGGGAATGAGTGGGATGTCGTGGTGGGCCTGCGGACACAGGGCATCCCCTTCCTCTAAGATGCACAAGGAGACGTCTACACTTAAAGGGGACTCCAGGCTGAGGTTTGCTGTGACACCTGCCCCTGGGGCACGGTGTCGTCAGCGCAGGACCCTGGCTGGACCGGGGACATTATCTGAGGTTCATCATACTATGTGTGGTTGCAAATTGCAAATTGTCTCAAATTAAATGCATAGAATTTAGAAACATGTAAAGCACCGAGAGTGGGTGTCACTCTGACCCGTCCGACCCTCATGGGATAGAAGTGTGGTCTGCTCCAGCCGCACCCATTCCGCCTGGCCCCCAGGTCCGGTTCCTGCCCCCCATGCCACCAACCCATCCCCTGCTTCTCAGGGGGTCGTCCCTCTCCCCTTTGGGGTTCAGCTCCCATGGCAAGTCCTGGAGTCCCCATCCTAGTGGCCTACTCATCCCCGAGGCCCCGGGGGTGGGGGCACAGAGGTCATCCCCAACACCCTACCATGGAGCGGTGTGTTGTTGGCTGCTGTTCTGCCCCCCGCCTCAGAAGCCCCGTTTTCCCTACCCAGAATCCCCCAGTCCTCTCCTGGGTCCTGATCCCCCCTGGCCCCTCAACTTCACCCTATCCTGTAGTAGTCCCAAAATATGATATGACTGCTGAACGTCCTGTTGACGTCCAGGTCCACCTGCGTGATGTCCCTGGAGGAGACCAGGGCCTCCTCCTTCATTTCCTGTGGGAAAACCGGGGAGGAGGAGCTGGCGTCAGGGACACAGTCCCCGACCTGTCACCAGGTGCTCTCCTGGGCAGGGAGCCCTGGGGCCACCATGGGAGTGTGTCCTGCCGAAACCTCCTTCCTTCCCTTGGGAGGCTGGGGATGGCGGGAGTGCCCACCGTGCCCGTGGAACTGTGTGAGGGCCTGTGCCCAGTTGTTGTGGGCGGAGAGGTGAGTGAGGGTCAGCTTGGGTGGGAGGGGACAGGAGGTCAGTCCAGGTGGGGAGGGGTCATGGGGGTGTTGTGCCCAAGATGGCGAATCCGAGAAACCACTAAGGAGCCGACATGAATGCAAACACCCGAGGGTTGTTTTACAAACTCGAGCATGGGTTCAAGTATACGCCACACAGTGGAACAGGGACTTGGACCCCGAGGAGGGTTTTAGCTTACTTTTAAGGGCTGGTCTCAGGGACCTCCAGAAGGGCTGGAGCAATTCCTCAAGTTCTGTTTACATTTTGATATGGGGCCTTCAAGGACATTGAGCTCTCTTCTCATTCTAATTGGGGTTTCCAGCCCTTTGCTTAGGCTCAGTTTTTATTCTATTGTGGGGCTTTCTAAGACATTAAGCTGTAAACTTTTGTTTTTTTCCAGTAAGTGAAGTAATGCAAATTTCAGTTCTTCTTCACAGGGGCCTGGGATTGCTGGACCTGTGCTAATACTGAACTTAAGGTAGAATGGCCGTAATGTTCTCAGCCTCCAAGCATCCCGTCCCATCCTATTGGCTCATGCCCCCCTCCCTGGAGCTCCTAAGAGAGAAATTGCAAATGACCTCAGCGTGGCAGCCTGTGTTGGGGGGACAGGCCCAGGGATTTGAGATCAGTAAGACCTGGGGCACGGGGGTCCCGGCAGTGCAGCAGGATTCGATGCTGCAGACTCTTATTCCCTAAGGCTATCTTGACAACTGACTTTGTACATAGAAAAGTTCTCCTTTGTCTTTAAAAGTGCAGGAGCGAGTTAAAGCATTTTTTCTCTGCCCATCTGATTGCTCAGATTCCAATCTGAGATGTATTTCCTGTTTATAAGGATAATTTACTATCCATAATACTATGGTTAAAATATTCTGACACAAGTAATTCAAAGGGATGAGGGTTTCTCATCTCTTTTTCACAGCTCAGTAACTCCTCAGGAAATGCATCTTTATGGATTTGGAAATAATTGAGAGACATTAGACCCAATGGTCCTATTATTATGTGAAGGATTCTTCCCCTGTTTCAACTGACACTGAAACACTGTGAACTCTTTGGAAGACAAATGTCAAGGAAATAAATGTTATACATTGCTAATTTTAAATGCACTTGCAATATGGTGTCTATTATAATAGAAGTATTTTTATCTGATTTTTGCTATTTATAATCCTTTACTGCTTTTCAGGTTGAAGAGGCATTATACGTGTTCATAAGTGTTTTTATTTCCTTCTGATATAAAATTCTTACTTTGTTCCCATCGAAGGAACTTTTTAAGAATAAGGCAAAAGATAATTCAACGATTCTTAAAATCTTTTCACACTGGAGCCTGATTCATTTAAGTCAATTTTCAAATTAAATCTTATTTCTTAGAAAGAAAACAAAGATTTATAGGGAAATTGAGAAGATAGTACAGAGAATTCTCATGCACTTGCACTCAATTTCTCCAATTATTGATATCTTATATCTGTACGGTACAAATATTAGCTAATGAGTCAATATTAAAATTTTTGCAATAACCAAAGACCATACTTTATTCAGATTTCCTTAGTTTTTGCTAAATCACCATCCCTCATATCACACTCCATTTGTCCTCATGTTTTCTTAGGCTCCTCTGGATTGTGACAGTCTTTCAGCCTTTCCTTGTTGTTGTTGAACTGGAACACTTTGAGAAGTAGAGTATTTTGTAAAATTTCCCTCAGTTGGGACATGTCTGTTGTTTATCTCATGATTGAACTGTTTTTGTGGATTATATACAGAGATATACTGCTATTTTTATTATATCATATAAAGGATAGATACTATCAACATGATTTATCAGTCTTGGTATCGATCTGATCATCTTGCTGAGGTAGTGTTTGTCAGGTTTCTCCGTAGTAAAGTGATTCTTTATTATTATTGTTATTATTATTATCATTATTATTTTAAGTTTTTCATAATATATTTTGTAGAAGGAAGTTACTATGTGTATTGCACACCTAAGAGTGGGAGGCTATGCTCAGGAACTTGAGGGTGGAATGTCTGCACAAATTGTTTGAAAATCTTCTACATGGGAGATTTCTCTTCCCTCTGGGTTTGTTTGTTTCTTTTTCAAAGATGCTATTTATTTATTTCAGAGAGAGAGGAGTGAAAAACATGTGCTAGAGGGGTAGAGGGCGAGGGAGAAGCTGGTTCCCTGCTGAACAGGGAGCCTTCCTTGGGACCTGGATCATGATCTGACCTTAAGGCAGAAGCTTAACAGACTGAGCCACACAAGTGCCACTCTTCTTTCTTTCTTTCTTTCTTTCTTTCTTTCTTTCTTTCTTTCTTTCTTTCTTTCTTTCTTTCTTTCTTTCTTTCTTTCTTTCCTTCCTTCCTTCCTTCCTTCCTTCCTTCCTTCCTTCCTTAATAATAAATTTACTTTTTATTGGTGTTCAATTTGCCAACATACAGAATAACAACCAGTGCTCATCGCGTCAAGTGCCCCCCTCAGTGCCCGTCACACATTCACCCCCACCCCCGCCCTCCTCCCCTTACATCACCCCTAGTTCATTTCCCTGAGTTAGGAGTCTTTATGTTCTGTCTCCCTTTCTGATATTTCTCACACATTTCTTCTCCCTTCCCTTATATTCCCTTTCACTATTATCTATATTCCCCAAGTGAATGAGAACATACAATATTTGTCTTTCTCTGATTGACTTAATTCACTCAGCATAATACCTTCCAGTTCCATCCACGTTGAAGGAAATGGTGGTTATTTGTCGTTTCTAATGGCTGAGCAAGCCCACCTTTCCTCTGTCTTCATCTTCTGAGTCTCCCATGATATGAATGTTATTGTTTTAATAAGTGGCTGAGTTCCGAAGTCTTCCTTTGTGGTCCATAACCTTCCTTGTTTTTAATGCTTCCACTTGGTACTGCATCTCAGTTATACCATTTTTAACGTTGGCCTGACTAGATTTTACTTCTTTTATTTCTACAGTAAGGGATTCTCTAGTTTTCTTCTGTGCTCTTCTCCAGCCCAGATGCTATCTTTATAATCATTTTTTTAAACTGTAGTTAGACATCATATATTTGTATTGATGGACTTCCTATCTGTGAGTACTACCTCATATTATTTTATGGAGGTGAATTTCTCCATCTCATTATTTTTTGCCAGAAAAGAAAGAAGGAAGAAAAAGAAAAACCAAGAAAAACAATAACAACTGCCCTCCCCCAAAAAAAACTACCAGATTATTTTTGCCTGGTTGTTAAAAGATTCTAAATCCCAAAATAAGAAACACAATTAAAGTACCATGAAACTAAAAATGAGAAATATATAAGGTACATACATAAAAATTAAAATAAGGCAATTTATAAAATAGAATCAAAGAAAATAAATGAAAATAAAGCCCAAAGTACAAAGGAAGCTAGAGCTACTTTCCAAGCAGAGCTGAAGCTCTGCAGCCTCTGTGGTCCGACACCTTGGTGGCAGCGAGTGGTTTGTGCGGGTTCTGGGGATGGCCATGGCGCTGATTGTCAGGTGCACATCTGCCTGGGAGATGCATCTGCGGGGTCAAGGCGGGGTGGGCGTCAGCGCGTCTGGCCTCCAGCGGGCGGCGCTGTGCTGCTCCCTCACACCCGGCCCAGATGGGCGGGAATGCGGGTGGCTCTCTGGGTCCTCTGGCTCTGGGGCTGAATATCCTGCCCCCCAGTCTGCAGGGGCCTCCACAGAAGAGCCCCCAAGCCCCCGGGTCTCCGCCGCTTCTCTCCAGAATCCTGCGTTCACTCTACCTGCGTCCGAGCTTCTTTTGGTTTGTATTTTTATCTCAGACTGTTGTGCCCAAGATTGCGAATCCGAGAAACCTCTGAGAAGCCAACAGTGATGCAAACACACGAGGGTTTATTTACCACCTTGAGCTTGTGTCCAAGTATACCCGACAGAGCGGAGCAGGGACTTGGACCCTGAGGTGGGTTTCAGCTTAGTTTTAAGGGCTGGTCTCGGGGACCTCCAGAAGGGCTGGAGCAATTCCTCAAGGTCTGTTTACATTTTGATATGGGGCCTTCAAGGGCATTGAGCTCTGTTCTCATTCTAATAGGGGCTTCCTGCCCTTGGCCTGGGCTCAGTTTTGATTCAGTTGTGGGGCTTTCTAGGACATTAAGCTGTAAACAGCAAAGGTTCCACACCTGGAAGGGGGACGTCACACTGTCCTTATATGCTAAAGATGCGGAACTAGAAACAGGAAACCCCAGAGCCTCCACCAAAACCTGTTAGAACTAAGGAGTGAGTTCAGTAAAGTAACAGGACACAAACTGACCCTACAGAGCAGAGTTGCCTTGCTGTGTCCTGACAATGAGCACTCAGGAAGGAAATGAAGGACGTGACTCCTTTCTCAGGAGCATCAAGGAGAATAAATAATGAGACTGAACCAAAGGAGCACAAGACTTGTGCACTGAGCCATACCAGGCTCTGGGAGGCTGTCCTGGGCTCGTGAGGTGGGAGCCTCATCTTGTGAAACTGTCCGCAGTTCCTGAAGCCACCCTCAGTTTCAATGTCATTCCTATCAAAATCATGGTGGCAGACCTTAGAAATAGGAAAAAAGAAACCCATAATATCCATCCCCCTCCACAAATAACCCCGGACAGCCGGTCAGTATTGGATAAGCAGGACAGAGCAGGACGCAACACTTTCCTATTTCCCCTGTTATGCCCCCACCCCTCCAGCGACCCTCAGTTCGTTTCCTATCGTTAAGAGTCTGTATTTCCTGCATCTGTTTTGATCATTTGTTTTTCCTTCCCTTCACAGTTCATCTGCTTCGCTTCTTTAATTCCACCTATGAATGACACCACACCGTCATTCTCTTTCCCGACTGACTTACTTCACTTAACATGATCCCTTTAGTTCTATTCACATCATTGCAAATGGCAAGATTTCCTTCTCTTTGTAGCTGAGTACCATTCCTCTCTCTATGACCATCATCTATCTCCCATCCTCTTTATCCATCATCTGCCACAGGGCACTGAGGCTCCTCCCACAGTGTGGCTACTGTGGAAACGGCTGCTGTGGACATTGGGGTGCAGTTGTCCCATGTCTCACTGCATTTGTATCTTCGGAGTGAGCTTCAGGCTGTTCACCTGCTGGTCGCAGGGCGGCTCTATTTGTAACTTGATGAGGGGCCTCCACACTGTTTCCAGGGCGGCTGCACCAACCCGCGTTCCCGCCCACAGTGGAAGAGGGTTGAGTGAGTTTTGCAGGACGTGGTAAAAGTCTGGTCCACATTTCATTTCGCGTCCTGTGGGCTCCAATTCCTTGTCCTTAAGTATTTCTGGGGAAGCCAGGTTTGGGCTCCTTTTCAGTGAGATGTTTCCGAAGCTAATAGGCCCCAGCTGGAGCCTGAAAGGAGGCAGGTGCAGACAATGGAGCACCCGCTGCCTCCTGCACAGCCACCTGCAGCGCCTGAGTGTCCCGCAGGGGGCGCCCGAGGCCAGGCCCTGCCCATGGGGCACGCATGCGCAGTAGGCCTCCTCTGCCTGTACTATCAGGAGCCAGCCTGTGCTGGGGAGGCCTGAGGGGGAAGTGGGGAGGCGTCTATGCTGATGAGCTGCAGCCTCCACAGGACCCGCGGGAAGTCTTCAGGGGGAAATTGGGTTGCGTTCATGCTGACAGGAGCCCCGGTCTCCTCAGGACCCGCGGTGAGGCTTTAGGAAGATGTGGGCCCGCATCCACCCTGACAGGAGCCCCTGGGCCACCTCAGGGCCCGTGGGGAGTCTTCAGGAAGATGTGGGCCCACATCCACACTGACAGGAGCCCTGAGCCACCTCAGGACCCGCGGGGAGGTTTCAGGAAATTGTGGGCCTGCATCCACGCTGACAGGAACCCCTGAGCAGCCTCAGGACCTGCGGGGAGGCTTCAGGAAATGTGGTGCCACGTCCACTCTGGCAGGAGCTCCCGGACCCCTCAGGACATAAGTTGAGGCTTCTGGAAGCTGGGGCCGCATTCATGGTTACAGGAGCCCCAGCCTCCTCAGAACCCTCTGTGACGCTTCGGGAAGACTTGGGGCCACATGGACACAGCAGGACGCTGACTTCCTCATGACCTCCGGTGTAGACTTGGGGAAATATGGGGATGCGTCCATGCGGACAGAAGACCCCAGCCTTGTCAGGGCCTGTGGTGAGGCCTAAGAAAAATGTGGGTGCCGCATCCACACTGACAGGAGTCTCCAGCCTCCTCAGAACCCACTGTGAAGGTTTGGGAAGATTATGGGCCACATCCATGCTGACAGGAGCCCCGAGCCTCCTCAGGTCTTATGGTGAGGCTTGAGGAAAATGAGGGGCCACGTCAACCCTGACAGGAACCCCGTCCTCCTCAGGACCAGCACTTTGGCTTCAGGACATATGGGGCTGCGTCTATGCTGACAGGAGCCCACAGCCCCCTCAGGACCCGCGGTGAGTTTTCTGGGGGACGTGGGGCCATGTCCAGGCTGACAGGAGCCCCCAGCTTCCTGAGGAACTGCTGTGAGGCTTCCAGAGGATGTGAGACATAGTCCACAGTGACAGGAGACCCGGCGTCCTCAGGACCCGCTGACTATGACTCAGGAACACGTTGGGCCATGTCTACACTCACAGGAGCCCGGCTCGCTTGAACCCCCTGGAGGACTCTGGAGGAGCCGTTGGGGGCCACGTCTACATCAGAAGGGACTCCTCAGAACCACAGGGTAAGTGAAAGTGTAGAATGAATGGTAGGGTTAGGGGAGGGGAGGCAGTTGGTGGTTAGCGTCAGGTTAGATATTAGGTGTTAGTGATTATGCTTATGGTTACGGATTAGAGGTTAGTTGAGGCATAAGGGTAATGGTCAATAGTTAAGAGTTAGGATGGGGGTTAGGGTAAGGGACAGGATTTAGTGTTAGGCTTAGGGTTTAGGCTCTAGGGATTAGGGCAGGAGGTTAGGAGTTGGGGTTAGGGTTATGGTTAGAGTTAGGTTTCAGGTAGGTTTGCAGTTAGGGTTAGGGGTTAGGGTGTGAGTTAGGGTTAGGGGTTAGAGTTAGGGGTTAGAGTTAAGGGTTAGAGTTAAAGTTAGGGCTTGGTTTAGGGTTAGGGCAAGGGTTAGGTTTAGGATAGGGTTAGGGCTAGGGTTAGGGTTAGTGTTTGGTTAGGGGTTAGGGTTAGGGTCAGGTCAGGGTCAGGGTACTGTTTTGGAAAAGGGTAAGAGAGGGTTAGGCAGTGGGTTAGGGATTAGTTTTAGGGTACAGGTTAGAGTACACTTTTGGGTATGAAATAGGATTAGTATTAGAGGGTTAGGGTTAGGGTACAGGTTAAGGTTAGGAATAGGATTTGAGTACATTAAGATAAGGTTAGGGTTAGAGGTTAGGCTTAGGTTTAGATTTAAGGTAAGGGTCAGGATTAAGGGTTTAGAATAGGTTTAGGAGTTAGGGTGAGGGTTGGCAGGAAGGTTTAGTGCATGTGTTTCGGTCTTGGGGTTTGTGTTGGGTTTTCGATTAGTGATAGGTCTTGTTTAAGGGTTAGGTTAACATTAGGCTTAAGTGTAGGGTTAGGGTTATGTCTGTGTATGGTTAGAGTTTGGGTCTTAGCATGTGCCTGCCCTGGGACTCCTAGTATCTTGGGCAGTTTAGTTTTATGAACTCTATTTAGGTTTTGGGTTCAAAGATAGCCTGACTCCAGCAAGTCAGTGGCCTCCCCAGAGAATCAAAATCCAGGCTTCTGCTGGGGTGAGAATAGACATGGCAGGCTTCTCCCGAGCTGAGCTAAGGAGGGGATTTGTGACTCTAAAGACTCTTTATTTGGATTTTCAGTTGCCTTTCTGATTTTATCTCTAGTGCGCACATGTTTCATCAATACTACCAATTATTATTTTAAAGTTTTACTTGAATTCCTGTTTGTAAACACAGTATGATATAGTTTCAGGTTTACCACATAGTGATTCAACCCTTGGATACAACGCCTGGTACTGGTCACAGGTGCCCTCCACTATCCCCATGGCCTGGTTCCCCATCCCCCCCACCTTCCTCTGGTATTTATTAGTTTATTCTCTGTGGTTAAGAGTGTGTTTATTTATTTGCCTCTCTCATCCCCCCCTCCGCCCCTTTGCCAATTTGTTTGGTTTCTTAAAATTCACATGTGAATGCAATTATGTGGTATTTCTTATCTGTCTTTCTCTGACTGAGTTCATTTAGCATAAGTCCTTTCCACTTCTCCCATGTCATTGTAAATGGCTTCATTTTATCCCTTCTGATGAACGAGTCATGTTGCAGTGTGTATATTTACCACATCGTCTCTGCCCATTTTTCTGTCAATAGACATCTGGGCTGTATCCACAGTTTGGCTCTTGTTGATAATGCTGCTACAAACACTGGGCTGCGTGTCCCTCTTCGAATCTACTAAACAACTTCTGTATCCTTGGGGTAAATACCTAGCTGTGCAATTTTGGAATCGTAGTGTAGCTCTATTTTTAACTTCTTTTTTTAAAATTTTTTTTATGATAGTCACAGAGAGAGAGGCAGAGACACAGGCAGAGGGAGAAGCAGGCTCCATGCACCGGGAGCCCAAAGTGGGATTCGATCCCGGGTCTCCAGGATCGCGCCCTGGGCCAAAGACAGGCACCAAACCACTGCAACACCCAAGGATCCCCTTTTTTTAACTTCTGGAGGACCTTCCACACTGTTTTCCACAGTGGCTACATCTGTTCGCATGCCCACCAGGAGTGTAAGGGGGCTACCCTTTCTCCATTGCCTCACCAACACCTGTTGTTTCTTGTGTTGTTAATTTTAGCCATTATGACGGCTGTCAGGTGACATATCATTGTGCTTTTGGTTTGCATTTCCCTGATGATGGGTGATGCTTTGTGTCCTTCCGTGTGTCTGGTGGCCATCTGGCTGTCTTGTCAGAGACAAAGTTCATTCATTTTTCTGCCCATCTCCAGTTGCATAATTTGTTTTTAGGATCTTGAGATTTATATTTCCTTTATGTGTTTTGCATACTAACTCTTTATTGGATGTGTTGTTTACCAATATCTCCTTTCATTTTGTATGTTGCCTTTTAGCTTTGGTTGTTTCCTTCACTTTGCGGAAGCTTTTCATTTTGATGAAGTCCCAATAGCATTTTTGCTTTTGTTCCCTCACCTCAGAGGCATATCTAGAAAGAAAATCCAGTGGCCAATGTCAAAGACGTTGCTGCATCTTTTCTTCTTTGATTGGTTTCAGGTCTCACATTTAGGTCTTTCATCCATTTTGAATTTATTTTTTATATATATGGTGTAAGAAAATGGTCCAGTTTCATTCTTCTGCATGTGGCTGCCTGGTTTTCCCAACACTATTTGTTCTTATCCTGGGGTCAGGGTTAGGGTTTGTTGAAGAGACTGTCTTTGTGCCATTGGATATTCCTTCCTGCCTTGTCGATTAATGGATCATAGAGTTACAGGTTTGTATCTTGTTTTGGCTTTCCATTCTATTCTATTGATCTAAGCGTCTCCTGTTGGGAGATTCTTGATTGCTGATTCAATTTCATTGCTGGTTATCTGTTCAAGTTTCTTATTTCTTCCTTTATCATTTTTGCTATGTTATATATTTCCAGAATTGATCTATTTCTTCCAGGTTTTAGGTTGCTGGCATATAATTTTTCATAATGTTCTCTTATAATCGTTTGTATTTCTCTAGTGTTGGTTGTTATTTCTCTTTTTTCATTTGTGATTTTATTTGGGTCCTTTCACATCTTTGTATCTGTTTTCTTTTTTAAAGATTTTATTTATGTATTCATGTGAGACGCAGAGAGGCAGAGGTATAGGCAGAGTGAAAATGAGGCTCCATGCGGGGAGCCTGATGTGGGACTTGATCCCCCAGGACCCCAGGATCATGACCTGAGCCAAAGCAGATGCTCAACCACTGAGGCACCCAGGTGCCTTAGTGATTTAATTCCTTTGCTAGTTATGGGTCTGTTCACATTTTCTATATCTTCCTATTTCAGTTTTGCTCATTTGCACATTTCTGGGGATTTGTCCATTTCTTCCAGGTCTCCCAGTTTGTTAGCGTATAATCTTTCATAGTATTCCCTTATAATTGTCTAATGTTTCTGGTGTTGATTGTGATCTCTCTCATTTGTGATTTTATTTATTTAGGTCTTTTCTCTTTTCTCGTTGGTAAGGCTGGCTAGGGCTTGATCCATTTTATTAATTATTTTAAAGAATCAGCTCTTAGTTTTGTTATTCCATTCTACTGTTTTTTGTTTCTGTATTTTTTATTTCTGCTCTCATCTTAATTTTTTCCCTTCTTCTGTAGGCCTTAGGCTTTGTTTGCTATTCCTTTTTTAGCTCCTACAGGTGTAGGTTTAGGTTGTGTATTGGAGACTTCTTGTTTCTTGAGGTAGGTCTGTATTGCTATGTACATTCCTCATAGGACTGCCTTTGCTACATCCTAGAGGTTTGGAGAAACATGTTTTCATTTTCATTTGTTTTAAATTTCCTCTTTAATTTTCTGGTTGCTCCATTCATTCTCTAGTAGGATGATCATAAACTCCACATATTTTTGGTCTGTCCAATTTTTTTCTTACTGTCGACTTCCAGTTTCATAGCACCGTGGTCCGAAAATGTACATGGTGTGATATCAACTTTCTTGTACCTGTTGTACCTGTTGAGGGCTGATTTGTGGGCCCTGATATGATCTGTTCTGGATAATGTCCCATATGCAATTGAACGGAATGTGTATTCTGCTTTTGGATCTAATATTCTAACTGTATCTGTTGAGTCCCTGTGGTCCAGTGTGTCAAGGCTATTGTTCCCTTGTTGATTTTCTGCATAGATGATCAGTCCATGGCCATAAGTGGGTGTTGAAATCCTCTGTCAGTGTATTATTATCAGTGAGTTCCTGTACGTTTGTTGTTAATTGGTTTCTATATTTAGGTACTCCCATGTTGGCAGCATAAATATTTAGTTGTTTGATCTTGATAGTCTTTTTAATTATGAAATAATGTTCTTCTTCATCTCTTCTTACAGTATTTGTTCTTTTTTTTGAGATTTAAATATTTTATTTATTTATTCATGAGAGATACACAGAGAAGCAGAGGCAGAAACATAGGCAGAGGGAGAGGCAGGCTCCCCAAAGGGAGGCCGATGTGGGACTCGATCCTGGGATCCCAGGATCACACCCTGAGCTGACTGCAGATGCTCAACCACTGAGCCACCAGGTGTCCCCCAGGGTTTGGTTTCAAATCTCGTTTGTCTGATATAAGTATGCGTCCTCTAGCTTTCTTTTGATATCCATTAGTGTGGTAGATGATTTTCCCTCCCCTATCAATCTGCTGGTGTCTATAGGTCTAAGGTGAGCATCTTGTAGGCAGCGTACAGATGGATGTTGGTTTTTAATAATATTATTTACGATAGTGAGAGAGAGAGAGAGAGGGGGCAGAAATTTAGGCAGAGAGAGAAGCAGACTCCCCACCAGGAGCCCAATATGGGACTTGATCCCAGACTCCAGGATCACAACCTGAGTCAAAGGGAGATGCTCAACTCCTTGATACACTCAGGCATCCCGGATCCTGTGTTTTAAGCCACTCTGATACCCTCTATCTTTTGATTGGAACATTTAGTCTATCAGCATTCAGAGTGATTATTCAAACATATGAACTTTGTGCCTTTGTGTTACCGGAAGAGTTGGTGTTTCTGGTGACGTTCTCTGGTCCTTTCTAGTCTTTGTTGCTTTTGGTCTCTTTTTTTCCCCCACTAGAGGAGTGCCTTTTAAAATTCCTTACTGGGGAACCCTAGGTGGTGCAGCGGTTTAATGCCTGCCTTTGGCCCAGGGCGCGATCCTGGAGACCTGGGATCGAGTCCCACATCGGGCTCCCAGTGCATGGAGCCTGCTTCTCCCTCTGCCTATGTCTCTGCCTCTTCTCTCTCTCTGACTATCATAAATAAATAAAAATTAAAAAAAATAAAATTCCTTACTGGACTGGTTAAGTAGTCATGAACTCCTTTATATGTTGCCTGTCTGGAAAATCTTTCTCTCTCCTTCTCTCTTGAATGACACCCTTGATGAAGCAAGAATTCATACAAACTGGACTCCAATAAAAAGAAATTTAAAAACATAAAATAAATTTTTGGTCTTATGATTGAGGAAAATGGCATTTAGGAGGAAAACCAGAAGCTAAAAGAGAGGAGGACAGATTTCACCATCCTTAGCCTTCACAGGGACATGATGTCCTTTCCACGGAGGGGCCTCCCCTCCGTAGGATGCTTCCTGCCCCTCTGTGCTCCTTGTTTGAAACCAGCAGGCACATCTCTGTGCCTCTAGCACCTCTGCAGTCATGGTTTATTGCGTCTTCCATGTATCCTATTGGGGACAACAGCGTCGTGTATGTAACCATCTGGCTGCTGTTAGACAACATTGGGGGGATTCCGACTTTTGTTGGTTTTGGGGTGTGTGTGTGTCTATCACATGTAGCTATCACGTGCAGCTATCGGATCCTCTGGCTGGGTCACCCAAATGCCCAAATGTTTGGCACAACATCATTTCTGGTGCTGACACTGGGTGGCTATCTAGGCTCTCCTGGCAGACCCAGGGCTCGCTCTTGCAGTGACTTTCCGCTGGAGGGTCAGCTGAGCTGGAAGGTCCGCCTTGGCCATATTCCCATGTGGGGCAGTGGGTCCTGCCATGCGCTGGCTGCTTATCTTCTCCCCAATACCTCTCCAGCAGGGAACCAGACCTCAGGGCCACCCTGGTGGGAGCTCCTGAGGAGCCAGCTGCCCATGGGGGGGAGCCCTGGTGCTGCCTGTATTTGGGAGTCTGGGTGGGGATGGGGCTGGGGTTCCTCGGTCCCCTGTGCTGCCTGGCCTTCAGGCCGAGTCCCATGCTCACCCAGCCCCTACTCACTAGGGCGAGGAGGGTGCCCTCCGCACCCTGGTGTGAGAGATCTAGCATCACAAGGTGTGCACGCCGAGTACACCTTGTGAGGGTGGCCCACGTGCGTGAGCTGAAGTGTGGGATATAGGAAATTAACAAAAATCCCTTACCCCTGAACAAGCAGAGCAGGACTGATTCCATTTTGTGCTCAACCTGCCATCTCCTCTATGACCCCACATGACTTGCTTTTGGCTTAAGGTGCTGCCCCACCCAACTCAAGCCGCTGGGCACTCCCTAATCCGAAATCGGCTCATAACAATGTAACCCTGTTTTGTGCCCCACAAAACTGCGTGCTAATTCTGACCAAAGTAATAGGCCAGTTCAAGTCGATACTATAGGGTAAAGTGTAATTCAATCGGCCACCTGCGTGTAGACCGACATGACTACGCATCTTTCAACATTCCCATGGGCCATTGGCTCCTATAAAGCTGCTACGCCTCTTAGTCTTGGGGTCCAAGTCCCTATTCCTCTGTGTCGGGTGCACTTGAACCCAAGCTCCAGCTTGTAAAGAAACCCTTGGGAGTTTGCATCGGTGTGGGCTCCTTGGTGGTTTCTCAGATTTGCAACCTTGGGCACAACACAAGGTACCGCCCCGCAGGCCCTCTGTGCCCCAGGCACACAGGCACAGAGATGCAGGGAGTGGAGGAAGTGCCCCGGAACCCGGCCAGCCCCGGCTCCCTGGACAGAGGGAGCACAGACCTCCCAGGTTGCTTTCCACAGACCCTGGTGACCTGAGGCTCCCTGGCTGTCACTCTGTTCCAGCCACTCCTGGCCTGCAGGGCACAGGCTGAGTCCCAGTAAGTCTGTGGGGCCTGACCCTGGCGTCTGGCCGCCCTGGAATGCACATGTGGACGTCAGCTGGGTGTGCCTGGCAGCGCCTCTGCAGGGGCTGTTTGGGGCGTGGATGTACCCCCTCCTCCTCTCTCGGGGTCTCTCCACACCCTCTACACAGAGTTCTGGGAGACGCAGAAATGGGCTGGCTGTGCATTTTCGCACCACAACACTTTATTGACTTTCTACAGCAAACGGGCTCAGAGCCAAGGGTGCGTGCCTTCCCCTGGGGAAGGAGACCTTTCTGTCCTTTAGGGGAGGGCAAGAATCACATGTGGGGCGTGGGCTGGTGCTGGAGTCCCCCACCTGGGAGCATGTTTGGACTCAGGGTGGGGACGTGTCCTGAGGTTTCAGCATGAGAGACAGTTCTGATGACAGCAGAGCTGACCTGGACCTGCAGCTCATGGACTCCTGCGCTGGGTCCCCGCAGGGAAGCTGGACCCCGGACTTGGGCCCCCTGGGGCCCCAGAAACTGGTGGAGCCTCTCTCCTCATGTTGGTGTGGGTGGGGCCCACCAGCCTACCCCTCCACTCCCCTACCTGGGGTGTCCCGGGATCCCCAGGCCTGCCCTAGGTCAGCGACCTAGGCACGTGTTGGGCACACCCAGGAGGGCTAATACATCAGCTGTGGGAGGGCTCTCTCAGCCTGGGGCCAGAATCCAGGGCTGGCCAGGGCCATGGGGGGCTGGATCCCGTTAGTCTTTGTGTTGGGCCTGGGGGGACTCAAATCCCCCCAGTCCCCACAGAGCCCGGGGCCAAGCCAGCCCATGTCCCTCTGGGTTAGGGGCTGGTGTCCTATGCAGGGTGTGCCGCTCTCCAGGAGGGACAGTGGGTTGAGGCAGGGCACAGTGGGTCTTCTGCACCACTCACCTGCACCCACCCTGTCGGGGGCTCCCTGCCTTCCCTCCTTCCTGCAACCCCTGGGTACTCTATGGGAAACCCGGTCTTCTGATGAGAGCAGGGTATCCAGAGAACCCTGGTGAGGCTGAGTATGTCCCACAGGGCGCAGCTGCACTGGGTCCTTGCTGGGGGCAGATGGTGTGGGGGTGGATGTTGTGGGGGCAGGGGCATGATGGTGGTGGAGTGTGGGGGATGGTGTAGGGGGGGATGGTGGGTGGTATAGTGTGGGTGTGAGGGGGGTGGTATAGGTAGGATGCCATTGGGGATGATGATGAAGGGGGATGGTGTGGGGGTGGGGAATGAGGGGGATGGCGTGGGGGGCCTGCAGATACAGGGCATCCACATTCTCTCGGACGCACACGGATACGTCTACAGATAAAGGCGACCCCAGTCTGGGGTTTGCTGTGACACCTTCCCCTGGGGCCCCGTGTGGTCAGTGCAGGGGGCTGGCTGGACCGGGGGCATTATCTGGGGGTCATCATACTATGTATGTTTACAAATTGCAAATTGTCTCAAATTAAATGCATAGAATTTAGATATATATAGAACACCAAGTGTGGGTGTCACCCTGACCTGTCTGACCCTCATCGGATCGATGTGTGTCCTGCTGCAGCCATGGCCATGACACCTGTCCCCAGGTCTGGTTACTGCCCTCCACGGGCCCCACTGCAGCCCCCTGCTTTTCAAGGGGCCGTCCCTCGCCCCTTTGGAGTTCAGCTCCCATGGAAACTCCTAGAGGCACCAATGTAGTGACCTCCTCATCCCCGAAGCCCTGGGGGTTGGGGCACAGGGGTCATCCCGGCACCCTACCATACAGTGGTGTGTTGCTGGCTGCTGTTGCTTCTCCCGGCCTCTTAAGCCCTGTGTTCCCTACCCAGAAGCCCCTGGGCCTCCCCAGGGGCCCTGAAGCCCCCTGACTCAGCAGCCTCACCCCACCCCCTAGCAGTCCCAAAACATGATTTGGCTGCCGACGTCCTGTTGATGTCCAGGTCTATCTGCGTGATGTCCCTATAGGAGACGAGGCCTCCTCCTTCATTTCCTGCAGGAAAACCGAGGAGGAGGAGCCGGCATCAGGGACACAGACCATGGCCTGTCACCAGCTGCCATCCTGGGCAGGGAGCCCTGGGGCCACCATGGGAGTGTGTCCTACCGAAACCTCCTTTCTTCTCCTGGGAGGCCGGGGACAGACAGAGTGCCAACCGTGGCCGTGGGACCTCTCTGAGGGCCTGTGCTGAGCTGCTGTGGGCGGGAGGTGACTGAGGGTCAGCCTGGGTTGGAGGGAACAGGGGATCAGCCCAGGTGGGGAGGGGACTTGGGGGTGTTGTGCCCAAGATTGCGAATCGGAGAAACAACTAAGGAGCCGACACCGATGCAAACACACGAGGGTTGATTTACAAACTCGAGCTTGAGTCCAAGTATACCCCACACAGCGGAGCAGGGACTTGGACCCCAAGGTGGGTTTTAGCTTAGGTTTAAGGGCTGGTCTCAGGGACCTCCAGAAGGGCTGGAGGAATTCCTCAAGTTCTGTTTACATTTTGACATGAGGCCTTCAAGGGCATTGAGCTCTATTCTCATTCTAATATGGGGCTTTCTGGGACCTTAAGCTGTAAGCTGTTTTTTTCTTTTTTTCCTGTAACTGAAGTAATGTAAATTTTAGCTCTTATTCACAGGGTCCTGGGATGGCAGTACTTGTGCTAACAGTGAACTTAAAGTGGAACGGCCTCAATTTTCTCAGCCTCCCCACAGACAAGTGACTGAATTTTAAAACTCCAAATTTTAGGGGCTGCCCTGGTGGAGCCCTGTGCTCTTCCTGCCCAGGAGGGTTTCCTCGCACTCCTGGTCTTTGCTGGCCTGTCCCAGGAACTGGGCCCCGTGACTGCACAGGGGTTTGCAGCTTATGGCCACACAGGGCAGACAGCTGGCCCGAGTCCTGCTGCTCTCAGCCAGGTTCCTGCTCCTATGCCTGGGAACAGTTGGCGCCACTGTCCTTGGGACCCCTGGGATCCTGAGCCCACCCTGTCGCTCCAGGGATTGCCCCCCACTTCTCCACCTGAACACCTTAAGGCTGGTGTGTCCCCCACTCTAGGAGACTTCTGAAAGTTCAGATTTTGTGCACTGCTGCTTATAATATTGTGCTTAGACCCGTCAGTTGGCTCTCTGCCCTTGTGGGATCCGGGGCTGTGTCTCCCCAAGATCAACTGATTGATTTTTTTTAAGATTTTATTTTTCTGTAATCTCTACAGCCAACATGGGGCTAGAACTTGTTACCCCAAGAACAAGAGTCCCATGTTCTTACGAACCACACCAAGCCAGTCAGGCTCTCTTTGATTGATTGATACATGTTAATTGAAGCAGGGGTCTTGCATGTGTCAGGGCAGAAACTGAGCCCACGCTTTGAGGTGTGGTGGAGTCATTTGGACCTGATCAATGTGAAAGAAACCATAGCTTCCCTGGGAGCCCAGGGAGCAGGGCCCACACACGTGAAAAGTTGATAATTTCCTTTACTGCAGTAGTTATTTTACTATTTATTTAAAGTGCTATTCAATGGTAAATGTCAATCTAGGATTGAGATACAGTGAGAACGTTCTAGGATTCGGAGGTAACTAAAGCTTCCCGTCAAGGACTCAATGTTCCAGTTCGATGCAGAGATAGGCAAGGAAGCAAAGAGTTATGAAACATGGCACTGGGGTGCCTGGCTGGTCTGGTTGGGGGATCTTGATCTCAGGGTTGTGAGTTTGAACTCCATGTTGGGTATAGAGAGGACATGAAACGAAATTATTTAACAAATAATAAATGGATGAACAAATAAATCATGACATCAAAGGTAAGTGCTTATGTCTCACCTGCGAACTATTCTTGATCACCCCGCTTGTACTACTTGGCCCAGATGACGTCCTCCACAAGGGATAGTCCCGCCCGATGGGAAGTGGGCATCTTTCATTGTAAGACCTGTGGTTCCCCTCGTTCTGTAGGGAGAGAAGAGCCACGAAGCCACAAGTTCGGGGGATCAGCATACACCTAGGCAATGACCATTTCTGAACCCGGTAGCCAGAGCTCAGCCTCCTTTTAGGACGCGATGTCATAATGAAGCCCCTTTGGTCATTGTCTTGGATGCAGGGTGGAGGCTAAACTAGAATTAGGAAGAACAAAAGAAGAGGAAAGCCAGAAGCTGAAAGAGAGGAGGACAGATTTCACCATCTGTAGCCTTCACAGGGACATGGTGTCCTTTCCTAGGAGGGGCACCCCCTCTGTAGGATGATTCCTGCCTCTCTGTGCTCCTTTTTGAAACCCAGCAGGCACATCTCCGTGCCTCCAGTACCTCTGCAGTCATGGTTTATAGCGTCTTCCATGTATCCTATTGGGGACCACAGCGTGGTGTATGTAACCATCCGGCTGCTGTTTGACAACATTGGGGGGATTCCGACTTTTGTTGGTTTTGGGCTGTGTGTGTGTCTATCACATGCAGCTATCTGATCCTCTGGCTGGGTCACCCAAACGCCGAAATGGTTGGCACAACATCATTTCTGGTGCTGGCGCTGGGCAGATAGCTGGGCTCTCCTTGCCGACTCGGGGCTCGCTCCTGCAGTGACTTTCTGCTGGAGGGTCAGCTGAGCTGGAAGTTCCCTCTCAACCAAATTCCCATGTCCGGCAGGGGATCCCGCTGAGCACCAGCTGTTTCTCTTCTCTCCGATGCCTCTGCAGCTGTGAGTCAGACCTCAGCACCACCCTGGGGGGAGAGCCTGAGGAGCTGGCTGCCCATGATGGGGAACCCTGTTGCTGCCTGTGTGTGGGAGTCGAGTTGGGGTCAGGGCTGGGGTTCTCGGTCCCCTGTGCTGCCTGGCCTTCTGGCGAGTCCCATGCTCACCCAGCCCCTACTCACTAGGGCGAGGACGGTGCCCTCCACACACTGGTATGTGAGATCCAGAACCACAAGGTGTGCACGCTGAGTCCACCTGGTGAGGGTGACCCAGGCTCGTGAGCTGTAAGTGTGGGACCCAGGAAAGTTAACAAAAATTCCCTACCCCTGGACAAGCAGAGCAGGACTGATTCCATTTTGTGCTACACCTGCCACCTCCCCTATGACCTCCACATGAGCTGCTTATTGCTTAAGGCGCTGCCCCACCCTAGTCACGCCACTGGGCACACCCTATTCGGAAATCGGCTCATAACAATGTAACCCTGCTTTGTGCCCCCCAAAACTGTGCGACAATTCTGACCAAAGTAATAGGCCAGCTCAAGTGGATACTATAGGGTAAGGTGTAATTCATCGGCCACCTGCGTGTGGACCGACATGACTGTGCAACTTTCTGCATATCCCATGGGCCACTGGCCTCTATAAAGCTGCTATGCCTCTTAGTCTCAGGATCCACGTCCCTGCTCCGCTGTGTTGGGTGCAATTACACCCAAGCTCCAGCTTGTAAAGAAACCCTCGGGAGTTTCCATCGGTGTGGGCTCCTTGGTGGTTTCCCTGATTTACAATCTTGGGCACAACTTTGATCTGTAGTCTTTTTAATTATGAAATAATGTTCTTCTTCATCTCTTCTTACAGTATTTGTTCTTTTTTTTAAGATTTAAATATTTTATTATTTATTCATGAGAGATACACAGAGAAGCAAGGGCAGAAAACTAGGCAGAGGGAGAGGCAGGCTCCCCAAAGGGAGGCCGATGTGGGACTCGATCGGGATCCCAGGATCCAACCCTGAGCTGACTGCAGATGCTCAACCACTGAGCCACCAGGTGTCCCCCAGGGTTTGGTTTCAAATCTCGTTTGTCTAATATAAGTATGGTCCTCTAGCTTTCTTTTGATATCCTTAGTGTGGTAGATGATTTTCCCTCCCCTATCAATCTGCTGGTGTCTATAGGTCTAAGGTGAGCATCTTGTAGGCAGCGTACAGATGGATGTTGGTTTTTAATAATATTATTTAAGATGTGAGAGAGAGAGGAGAGGGGGCAGAAATTTAGGCAGAGAGAGAAGCAGACCCCACCAGGAGCCCATATGGGACTTCATCCCGACTCCAGGATCACAACCTGAGTCAAAGGAGATGCTCAACTCTTGATACACTCAGGCATCCCGGATCCTGTGTTTTAAGCCACTCTGATACCCTCTATCTTTTGATTGGAACATTTAGTCTATCCAGCATTCAGAGTGATTATTAAACATATGAACTTTGTGCCTTTGTGTTACCGGAAGAGTTGGTGTTTCTGGTGACGTTCTCTGGTCCTTTCTAGTCTTTGTTGCTTTTGGTCTCTTTTTTTCCCCCACTAGAGGAGTCCTTTTAAAATTCCTTACTGGGGAACCCTAGGTGGTGCAGCGGTTTAAGCCTGCCTTTGGCCCAGAGCGCGATCCTGGAGACCCGGGATCGAGTCCCACATCGGGCTCCCAGTGCATGGAGCCTGCTTCTCCCTCTCCTATTTCTCTGCCTCTCTCTCTCTCTGACTATCATAAATAAATAAAAATTAAAAAAATAAATCCTTACTGGACTGGTTAAGTGGTCATGAACTCCTTTATATGTTGCCTGCTGGAAAATCTTTCTCTCTCCTTCTCTCTGAATGACCCCTTGATGAAGCAAAATTCATACAAACTGGACTACAATAAAAAGAAATTTAAAAACAAAATAAATTTTTGGTCTTATGATTGAGGAAAATGGCATTAGGAGGAAAACCAGAAGCTAAAAGAGAGGAGGACGATTTCACCATCCTTAGCCTTCACAGGGACATGATGTCCTTTCCACGGAGGGGCCTCCCCTCCGTAGGATGCTTCCTGCCCCTCTGTGCTCCTTGTTTGAAACCAGCAGGCACATCTCTGTGCCTCTAGCACCTCTGCAGTCAGGTTTATTGCGTCTTCCATGTATCCTATTGGGGACAACAGCATCGTGTATGTAACCATCTGGCTGCTGTTAGACAACTTGGGGGGATTCCGACTTTGTTGTTTTGGGGTGTGTGTGTGTCTATCACATGTAGCTATCACGTGCAGTATCGGATCCTCTGGCTGGGTCACCCAAATGCCCAAATGTTTGGCACAACATCATTTCGGGTGCTGACACTGGGTGGCTATCTAGGCTCTCCTGGCAGACCCAGGGCTCGCTCTTGCAGTGACTTTCCGCTGGAGGGTCAGCTGAGCTGAGGTCCGCCTTGGCCATATTCCCATGTGGGGCAGTGGGTCCTGCCATGCGCTGGCTGCTTATCTTCTCCCCAATCCTCTCCAGCAGGGAACCAGACCTCAGGGCCACCCTGGTGGGAGCTCCTGAGACCAGCTGCCCATGGGGGGAGCCCTGGTGCTGCCTGTATTTGGGAGTCTGGTGGGGATGGGGTGGGTTCCTCGGTCCCCTGTGCTGCCTGGCCTTCAGGCCGAGTCCCATGCTCACCCAGCCCCTACTCACTAGGGCGAGGAGGGTGCCCTCGCCCCCTGGTGTGAGAGATCTAGCATCACAAGTGTGCACGCCGTAACACCTTGTGAGGGTGGCCCAGTGCGTGAGCTGAAGTGTGGGATATAGGAATTACAAAAATCCCTTACCCCTGAACAAGCAGACAGACTGTTCCTTTTTTGCTCAACCTGCCATCTCCTCTATGACCCCACATGACTTGCTTTTGGCTTAAGGTGTCTGCCCCACCCAACTCAAGCCGCTGGCACTCCCTAATCCGAAATCGGCTCATAACATGTAACCCTGTTTTGTGCCCCACAAAACTGCGTGCTAATTCTGACCAAAGTAATAGGCCAGTTAAAGTCGATACTATAGGGTAAAGTGTAATTCAATCGGCCCGCGTGTAGACCGACATGACTACGCATCTTTCAACATTACCATGGGCCATTGGCTCCTAAAGCTGCTACGCCTCTTAGTCTTGGGGTCCAAGTCCCTATTCCTCTGTGTCGTGCACTTGAACCAACTCCAGCTTTTAAAGAAACCTTGGGAGTTTGCATCGGTGTGGGCTCCTTGGTGGTTTCTCAGATTTGCAACCTTGGCACACAAGGTACCGCCCCGCAGGCCCTCTGTGCCCCAGGCACACAGGCACAGAGATGCAGGGATGAGGAAGTGCCCCGAACCCGGCCAGCCCCGGCTCCCTGGACAGAGGGAGCACAGACCTCCCAGGTTGCTTTCCACAGACCCTGGTGACCTAGGCTCCCTGGCTGTCACTCTGTTCCAGCCACTCCTGGCCTGCAGGCACAGGCTGAGTCCCAGTATTCTGTGGGGCCTGACCCTGGCGTCTGGCCGCCCTGAATGCACATGTGGACGTCAGCTGTGTGTGCCTGGCAGCGCCTCTGCAGGGGCTGTTTGGGGCGTGGATGTACCCCCCTCCTCTCTCTCGGTCTCTCCACACCTCTACACAGAGTTCTGGGAGACGCAGAAATGGGCTGGCTGTGCATTTTGCACCACAACACTTTATTGACTTTCTACAGCAAACGGGCTCAGAGCCAAGGTGCGTGCCTTCCCCTGGGGAAGGAGACCTTTCTGTCCTTAGGGGAGGCAAGAATCCACTGTGGCGTGGGCTGGTCTGGAGTCCCACCTGAGCATGTTTGGACTCAGGGTGGGGACGTGTCCTGAGGTTTCAGCATGAGAGCAGTTCTGATGACAGCAGAGCTGACCTGGACCTGCAGCTCATGGACCTCCTGCGCTGGTCCCCGCAGGAAGCTGGACCCCGGACTTGGGCCCCCTGGGGCCCAGAAACTGGTGGAGCCTCTCTCCTCATGTTGGTGTGGGTGGGCCCACCAGCCTACCCCTCCATCCCCTACCTGGGGTGTCCCGATCCCCAGGCCTGCCCTAGGTCAGCGACCTAGGCACGTGTTGGGCACACCCAGGAGGGCTAATACATCAGCTGTGGGAGGGCTCTCTCAGCCTGGGGCCAGAATCCAGGGCTGGCCAGGGCCATGGGGGCTGGATCCCGTTAGTCTTTGTGTTGGGCCTGGGGGGACTCAAATCCCCCCAGTCCCCACAGAGCCCGGGGCCAAGCCAGCCCATGTCCCTCTGGGTTAGGGGCTGGTGTCCTATGCAGGGTGTGCGCTCTCCAGGAGGGACAGTGGGTTGAGGCAGGGCACAGTGGGTCTTCTGCACACTCACCTGCACCCACCCTGTCGGGGGCTCCCTGCCTTCCCTCCTTCCTGCAAACCCCTGGGTACTCTATGGGAAACCCGGTCTTCTGATGAGGCAGGGTATCCAGAGAACCCTGGTGAGGCTGAGTATGTCCCACAGGGCGCAGCTGCACTGGGTTCTGCTGGGGGCAGATGTGTGGGGGTGGAGTGTGTGGGGCAGGGCATGAGGGTGGTGGAGTGTGGGGGATGGTGTAGGGGGGATGGTGGGTGGTAAGTGTGTGGTGTAGGGGGTGGTGGTGGATGCCATTGGGGATGATGATGAAGGGGGATGTGTGGGGGGTGGGGAATGAGGGGGATGGCGTGGGGGGCCTGCAGATACAGGGCATCCACATTCTCGGACGCACACGGATACTCTACAGATAAAGGCGACCCCAGTCTGGGGTTTGCTGTGACACCTTCCCTGGGGCCCCGTTGGTCAGTGCAGGGGGCTGGCTGGACCGGGGGCATTCTGGGGTCATCATACTATGTATGTTTACAAATTGCAAATTGTCTCAAATTAAATGCATAGAATTTAGATATATATAGAACACCAGTGTGGGTGTCACCCTGACCTGTCTGACCCTCATCGGATCGATGTGTGTCCTGCTGCAGCCATGGCCATGAGCCCTGTCCCCAGGTCTGGTTACTGCCCTCCACGGGCCCCACTGCAGCCCCCTGCTTTTCAAGGGGCCGTCCCTCGCCCTTTGGAGTTCACTCCCATGGAAACTCCTAGAGGCACCAATGTAGTGACCTCCTCATCCCCGAAGCCCTGGGGTTGGGGCACAGGGGTCATCCCGGCACCCTACCATACAGTGGTGTGTTTCTGGCTGCTGTTGCTTCCCGGCCTCTTAAGCCCTGTGTTCCCTACCCAGAAGCCCTGGGCCTCCCCGGGGCCTGAAGCCCCCTGACTCAGCAGCCTCACCCACCCCCTAGCAGTCCCAAAACATGATTTGGCTGCCGACGTCTGTTGATGTCCAGGTCTATCTGCGTGATGTCCCTATAAAGACAGGCCTCCTCCTTCATTTCCTGCAGGAAAACCAGGAGGAGGAGCCGGCCAGGGACACAGACATGGCCTGTCACCAGCTGCCATCCTGGGCAGGAGCCCTGGGGCCACCATGGGAGTGTGTCCTACCGAAACCTCCTTTCTTCTCCTGGGGGGGCCGGGGACAGACAGAGTGCCAACCGTGGCCGTGGGACCTCTCTAGGGGCCTGTGCTGAGCTGCTGTGGGCGGGAGGTGACTGAGGTCAGCCTGGGTTGGAGGGAACAGGGGATCAGCCCAGGTGGGGAGGGGACTTGGGGGTGTTGTGCCCAAGATTGCGAACGGAGAAACAACTAAGGAGCCGACACCGATGCAAACACACGAGGGTTGATTTACAAACTCGAGCTTGGTCCAAGTATACCCCACACAGCGGAGCAGGGACTTGGACCCCAAGGTGGGTTTTAGCTTAGGTTTAGGGCTGGTCTCAGGGACCTCCAGAAGGGCTGGAGGAATTCCTCAAGTTCTGTTTACATTTTGACATGAGGCCTTCAAGGGCATGGAGCTCTATTCTCATTCTAATAGGGGCTTTCTGGGACCTTAAGCGGTAAGCTGTTTTTTTCTTTTTTCCTGTAACTGAAGTAATGTAAATTTTAGCTCTTATTCACAGGTCCTGGATGGCAGTACTTGTGCTAACAGTGAACTTAAAGTGGAACGGCCTCAATTTTCTCAGCCTCCCCACAGACAAGTGACTGAATTAAAACTCCAAATTTTAGGGGCTGCCCTGGTGGAGCCCTGTGCTCTTCCTGCCCGAGGGTTTCCTCGCACTCCTGGCTTGCTGGCCTGTCCCAGGAACTGGGCCCCGTGACTGCACAGGGGTTTGCAGCTTATGGCCACACAGGGCAGACAGCTGGCCCGAGTCCTGCTGCTCTCAGCCAGGTTCCTGCTCCTATTTTGTTTTAAATTTCCTCTTTAATTTCCTGGTTGCTCCATTCATTCTCTAGTAGGATGTTCATAATCTCCACGTATTTTTGGTCTGTCCAAATTTTTCTTACTGTCGACTTCGAGTTTCATAACATCGTGGTCCAAAATGTACAGGGTGTGATATCAACTTTCTTGTACCTGTTGTACCTGTTGAAGCCTGATTTGTGGCCCATGATATGATCTGTTCTGGAGAATGTCCCATGTGCACTTGAAAGGAATGGTATTCTGCTTTAGGTTAAAATGTTCAGACTATATCTGTTGAGTCCCTGTGGTCCAGTGTGTCAAGGCTATTTTTCCCTTGTTGATTTTCTGTAGACGATAGGTCCATTGCCATAAGTAGGTGTTAAAATCCCCTGTCATTGTATTATCAGTGACTTTCTATACGTTTGTTGTTAATTGGTTTCTATATTTAGGTACTCCCATGTTGGCACATAAATATTTAGTTGTTTGAACTTTTTAAAAAAATAAATTTATTATTTATGGTGTTCAATTTACCAACATACAGAATAACACCCAGTGCTCATCCTGCAAGGACCCCCCTCAGTGCCCTTCAAACATTCAACCGTAACCCATCCTCCTCCCCTTAAAGCATCCCTAGTTCCTTTCTCAGAGTTAGGAGTATTTATGTTCTGTCTCCCTTTCTGATATTTCCCACACATTTCTTCTCCATTCCCTTATATTCCCTTTCACTATTATTTATATTAACCAATTGAATGAGAACATATGTTTGTCCTTCTCCAATTGACTTACTTCACTCAGCATAATACCCTCCAGTTCCATCCATGTTGAAGCAAATGGTGGGTATTTGTCATTTCTACTGGCTGAGTAATATTCCATTGTATACATAAACCACATCTTCTTTATCCATTCATCTTTCGATGGAAACCATGGCTCCATCCACAGTTTCGCTATTGTGGACATTCCTGCTAAAAACTTCGGGGTGCAGGTGTCCGGCGTTTCATTGCATCTGAATACTTTGGGTAAATCCCCAACACTGCAATTGCTGGGTCTTAGGGCAGGTCTATTTTTAACTCTTTGAGGAACCTCCACACAGTTTTCCAGATTGGCGTGCAACAGTTCACATTCCCAGAAACAGTTGTAAGAGGGTTCCCTTTCCTCAGCATGCTCTCCAACATTTATGGTTTCCTGCCTTGTTCATTTTTCCCCATGCTCACTGGTGTGAGGTGGTATCTCATTGTAGTTTTGATTTGTATTTCCCTGAGACAAGTAATGCAGAGCATTTTCTCATGTGCATTTTGGTCATGTCTATGTCTTCCTCTGTGAGATTCTGTTCATGTCTTTTGCCCATTTCATGATTGGATGTTTGTTCCTTTGGTGTTGAAGTTTAAGAAGTTTTTTTTATAGATCTTGGAACTAGCCCTTTATCTGATACGTCTTTTGCAATATCTTCTCCCATTCTGTAGGTTGTCTTTAGTTTTGTTGACTGTATCCTTTGCTGTGCAAAAGCTTCTTATCTTGGATGAAGTCCCAATAGTTGATTTTTGCTTTTGTTTCTTTTGCCTTCATGAATGTACCTTGCAAGAATTTACTGTGGCCGAGTTCATAAAGGGTGTTGCCTGTGTTCTCCTCTTGGATTTTTGAGGGATTCTTCTCTCACATTTAGATCTTTCATCCATTTTGAGTTTATCTTTGTGTATGGTGAAAGAGAGTGCTCTAGTTTCATTTCTTCTGCATGTGGATGTCCAATTTTCCCTCCACCATCTATTGAAGAGACTGTCTTTCTTCCAATGGAGAGTGTTTCCTCCTTTATCGAATATTAGTTGACCATAAGTTCAAGGTCCACTTCTGGGTTCTCTATTCTGTTCCATTGATCTATGTGTCTGTTTTTTGTGCCGGTTTCACACAGTATTGATGACCACAACTTTTAATGCAGCCTGAAATCTGGCATTGTGATGCCCCCAGATATGTTTTTCTTTTTTAAAATTCCCCTGGCTATTCGGAGTCTTTCCTGATTCCATCACTAATCTTAAAATAGTTTGTTGTAACTCTCCGAAGAAAGTCCATAGTATTTTGGTAGGGATTGCATTAAACGTGTACATTGCCCTGGGTAACATTGACATTTTCACAATATTAATTCTGCCAATCCATGAGCATGGAATATTTTTCCATCTCTTTGTGTCTTCCTCAATTTCTTTCAGTAGCGTTCTATAGTGTTATGGTTGAGATCCTTTACCCTCTTTGATTAGGTTTATTCCTAGGTATCTTATGCTTTTGGGTGCAATTGTAAATGAGATTAACTCCTCAATTTCTCTTTCTTCAGTCTCTTTGTTAATGTATAGAAATGCCATTTATTTCTGGGCATTGATTTTGAATCCTACCACGCTACCAAATTGCTGTATGAGTTCTAGCAATCTTGAGGGGGGAGGGGTTTGTGTTTTCTAGGTAGAGTATCATGTCATCGGTGAAGAGGGAGAGTTTGACTTCTTTGCCAATTTGAATGCCTTTAATGTCTTTTTGTTGTCTGATTGCAGAGGCTAGGATTTCCAGTACTATGTTGAATAGCAGTTGTGAGAGTGGACATCCTATCTTGTTCCTGATCTTAGGGGAAAGGCTACCAATGATTCCCCATTGAGATTGACATTTGTTGTGGGCTTTTCCCGGATGGCTTTTAAGATGTCGAGGAATGTTCCCTCTATCCCTACGCTCTGAAGTGTTTTGATCAGCAATGGATGCTCTATCTTGTCAAATGCTTTCTCTGCATCTAATGAGAGGATAATATGGTTCTTGGTTTTTCTCTTGGTGATATGATGAATCACATTGATTATTTTCGAGTGTTGAACCAGCCTTGTGTCACGGGGATAAATCCTACTTGGTCATGGTGAATAATTATCTTAATGTACTGTTGGATCCTATTGGCTAGTATCTTGTTGAGAAGTTTTGCATCCATGTTCATCAGGGATATTGGTCTGTAATCCTCCTTTTTGGTGGGGTCTTTGTCTGGTTTGGAAATAAGGTGATGCTGGCCTCATGGAACGAATTTGGAAGTACTCCTTCTCTTTCTATCTTTCCAAACAGCTTTAGTAGGATAGGTATGTTTTCTTCTTTAAACGTTTGATAGAAATCCCCTGGGAGGCCATCTGGCCTTGGACTTTTGTGTCTTGGGAGGTTTTTGATCACTGCTTCAATTTCCTATCTGTTTATTGGCCTCTTCAGGTTTTCTATTTCTTTCTGTTCCAGTTTTTGTAGTTTCTGGCTTTCCAGGAATGCGTCCATATCTCTAGATTGCCTAATTGTTTGGCATATAGCTGTTCATAATATGTTTTTAAAATCGTTTGTATTTCCTTGGTGTTGGTAGTGATCTCTCCTTTCTCATTCATGATTTTATTAATTTGAATCTTCTCTCTCTTCTTTTAATAAGGCTTACTAATGGCTTATGTATGTTATTAATTCTTTCAAAAAACCAACTCCTGGTTTTTTGTTGTTGTTCTGTTCCACAGGTCTTATGGTCTCGATTTCATTGAGTTCTGCTAAAATCTTAAATAACTATCTTCTTCTCTTGGGTGTAGGATCTATCTGCTGTTTTTTCCCTAGCTCCTCTATGTGTAAGGTTAGCTTTTGTATTTGAGTCTTTACAGTTTTTGAATGGAGGCTTCTATTGCGATGTATTTCCCCCTTAGGACTGCTTGTGCTGCATCCCAAAGATTTTGAACGGTTGTATCTTCATTCTCATTAGTTTCCATGAATCTTTTTTTTAATAAGTTAATTTTTTTATTTGTGTTCAATTTACCAATATACAGAATAACACCCAGTGCTCATCTCGTCAACTGCCCCCCTCAGTGCCCATCACCCAGTCACCCCCAACCCCGCCCACCTCCCCTTCCACCACCCCTAGTTCGATTCCCATAGTTATGAGTCTTTATTTTCTGTCTCCTATTCTGATATTTCCCTCACATTTCGTCTCCATTCCCTTATATTCCCTTTCACTATTATTTATATTCTCCAAATGAATGAGAACATACACTGTTTGTCCTTCTCCAATTGTCTTACTTCACTCAGCATAATACCCTCCAGTTTCATCCATGTTGAAGAAAATGGTGGGTATTTGTCATTTCTAATGCCTAAATAATATTCCATTTTATACATAAACCTCATCTTCTTTACACATTCATCTTTCAATGGACACCAAGGCTCCTTCCCCAGTTTGGCTATTGTGGACATTCTGCTATAAACATCGGGGTGCAGGAGTACCGGCGTTTCTCTGCATCTGAGTCTTTGGGGTAAATCCCCAAAGGTGCAGTTGCTGGGTCGTCGGGCAAGTCAATTTTTTATCTCTTTGAGGAACCTCCACTCAGTTTACCAGAGTGGCTGCACCAGATCACATTCCCACCAACAGTGTAAGAGTCTTCCCTTTTCTCCGCATCCTCTCCAACATTTGTGGTTTCCTGCCTTGTTAATTTCCCCCATGCTCACTGGTGTGAGGTGGTATCTCATTGTGGTTTTGATTTGTATTTCCCTGTATGCAAGTGATGCAGAGCATGTTTTCATGTGCTTGTTGGCCATGTCATTGTGTTCCTCTGTGAGATTTCTCTTCATGTCTTTTGTCCATTTCATGATTGGATTGTTTGTTTCCTTGGGTTTGAGTTTAAAACGTTCTTTATAGATCTTGGAAACTAGCCCTTTATCTGATACGTCTTTTGCATATATATTCTCCCATTCTTTAGGTTGTGTTTTAGTTCTGTTGACTATATCCTTTGCTGTGCAAAAGCTTCTTATCTGGATGAAGTCCCAATAGTTCATTTTTGCTTTTGTTTCTTTTGCCTTCATGGATTTATCTTGCAAGAATTTACTGTGGCCGAGTTCAAAAAGGGTGTTGCCTGTGCTCTCCTCTAGGATTTTGATGGACTCTTGTCTCACATTGAGATCGTTCATCCATTTTCAGTTTATCTTTGTGTATGGTGAAAGAGAGTGGTCTAGTTTCATTCTTCTGACTGTGGATGTCCATTTTCCCTGAACCATATATTGTAGAGACTGTCTTTCTTCCAATGGATAGTCTTTCCTACTTTATCAAATATCAGTTGACCATGAAGTTCAGGGTCCACTTCTGGGTTCTCTATTCTGTTCCATTGATCTATGAGTCTGTTTTTGTGGCAGTACCACACTGTCTTGGTGACCACAGCTTTGTGGTACACCCTGAAATCTGGCATTGTGATGCCCCCAGATATGGTTTTCTTTTTTAAAATTTCCCTGGCTATTTGGGGTCTTTCCTGATCCCACACAAATTTTAAAATAGTTTGTTCTAACTCTGTGAAGAAAGTCCATGGTATTTTAATTGGGATTGCATTAAACGTGTACATTGCCCTGGGTAACATTGACTTTTTCACAATATTAATTCTGCCAATCAATGAGCATGGAATATTTTTCCATCTCTTTGTGTCTTCCTCAATTTCTTTCAGTAGCACTCTATAGTGTTTATGGTTGAGATCCTTTACCTCCTTGGTTAGGTTTTTTCCTAGGTATCTTATGATTTTGGGTGCAATTGTAGATGAGATTGCCTCCTCAATTTCTCTTTCTTCAGCCTCATTGTTAGTGTATAGAAATGCCATTGATTTCTGGGCATTGATTTTGTAACCTGCCACGCTACGAAATTGTTGTATGAGTTGTAGCAATCTTTTGGGGGACGGTTTTGGGTTTTCTAGGTAGAGTATCATGTCATCGGTGAAGAGGGAGAGTTTGACTTCTTCTTGGCCAATTTGAATGCCTTTATTTCTTTTTGTTGTCTGATTGCTGAGGCTAGGACTTCCATTACTATGTTCAATAGCAGTGGTGCGAGTGGACATCCCTGTCTTGTTCCTGATCTTAGGGGAAATACTCCCAGTGCTTCCACATTGAGAATGATATTTGCTTTGGGCTTTTCGTGGATCGCTTTTAAGATGTCGAGGAATATTCCCTCTATCCCTATGTTCTGAAGGGTTTTGATCAGGAATGGACGCTCTATTTTGTCATATGTTTTCTCTGCGTCTAATGAGAGGATCATATGGTTCTTGGTTTTTCTCTTGCTGATATGATGAATCACATTGATTGTTTTACGAGTGTTGAACCAGCCTTGTGTCCCGGGGATAAATCCTATTTGGTCATGATGAATAATATTCTTAATGTATTGTTGGATCCTATTGGCTAGTATCTTGTTGAGAATTTTTGCATCGATGTTCATCAGGGATATTGGTCTGTATTCTCCTTTTTGGTGGGGTCCTTGTCTGGTTTTGGAATTAAGGTGATGCTGGCTTCATAGAACGAATTTGGAAGTACTCCGTCTCTTTCTATCTCTCCAAACAGCTTTAATAGGATAGGTATGGTTTCTTCTTTAAAGTTTTTTAGAATTCCCCTGGGAAGCCATCTAGCCCTGGTCTTTTGTGTCTTGGGAATTTTTGGATGAGTGCTTCAATTTCCTCCCTGGTTATTGGTCTGTTCAGCTTTTCTATTTCTTCCTGTTCCAGTTTTGGTAGTTTCTGGCTTTCAGGGAAGTGTCCATTTCTTCTAGATTGCCTAATTGTTTGGCATATAGCTGTTCATAATATGTTTTTAAAATCCTTTGTATTTCCTTGGTGTTGGTAGTGATCTCTTCTTTCTCATTCATGATTTAATTAATTTGAGTCTTCTCTCTCTTCTTTTTAATAAGGCTGGCTAATGCTTTAGGTATCTTATTAATTCTTTCAAAGAACCAATTCTCGGTTCTGTTGATCTGTTCCACATTTCTTCAGGTATCGATTTCCTTGAGTTCTGCTCGAATTTTAATTAACTCTCTTCTTCTGTTGGGTGTAGGATCTATCTGCTGTGTTTTCTCTAGCTCCTTTATGAGTAAGGTTAGCTTTTGTATTTGAGTTCTTTCAGTTTTTGAATGGATGCTTGTATTGCGATGTATTTCCCTCTTAGGACTGCTTTTGCTGCACTTCCAAAGATTTTGAATGGTTGTATCTTCATGCTCATTAGTTTCCATGAATCTTTTTCATTCTTCCTTAATTTCCTATGACCCTTTCATCTTTAGCAGGATGGTCCTTCACCTCCACGTGTTTGAGGTCCTTCCAAACTTCTTGTTATGATTTAGTTCTAATTTCAAGGCATTATGGTCTGAGAATATGCAGGGGACAATCCCAATCTTTTGGTATTGGTTCAGACGTGATTTGTGACCCAGTATGTGGTCTCTTCTAGAGAAAGTTCCATGTGTACTTGAAATTGAAAAGAATGTGTATTCAGTTGAGTTTGGATGTAAAGTTTTGTAGATTTCTGTGAAATCCATCGGGTCCAGTGTATCATTTAAAGCTCTCATTTCTATGGAGATGTTGTGCTTAGAAGACCTATTGAGTATAGAAAAGGCTAGACTGAAGTCACCAAGTATAAGTGTATTATTATCTAAGCATTTCTTTACTTTGGTTATTAATTGATTTAAATGTTTGGGAGCTCCCACATTCGGGGCATATATGTAGAGGATTGTTATGTCCTCTTGTTGGATAGATCCTTTAAGTATGAGGTACTGTCCCTCTTCATCTCTCACTACAGTCTTCGGGGTAAATTTTAGTTTATCTGATATAAGGATGGCTACCCCTGCTTTCTTTTGAGGACCATTTGAATGGTAAATGGTTCTCCAACCTTTCATTTTCAGGCTGTAGGTGTCCTTCTGTCCAAAATGAGTCTCTTGTAGACAGCAAATAGATGGGTCCTGCTTTTTTATCCAGTCTGAAACCCTACGCCTTTTGATGGGGTCATTAAGCCTGTTCACATTCAGAGTTACTAATCGACAGATATGAGTGTAGTGTCATCATGATATCTATTCAGTCCTTGTTTTGTGGATTGTTCCACTGAACTTCTTCTTAAGGGGAATTTTAAGAGTCCCCCTTAAAATTTCTTGCAGAGCTGCTTTGGAGGTCACATATTCTTTCAGTTCCTTCCTGTCTTGGAAGCTCTTTATCTCTCCTTCCATTTTGAATGAGAGCCTTGCTGGATAAAGTATTCTTGGTTGCATGTTCTTCTCATTGAGGACCCTGAATATATCCTGCCAGCCCTTTCTGAACTGCCAGTTCTCTGTGGAGTGGTCTGCTGTTACCCTAATGCTCCTCCCCATAAAGGTCAGGGATTTCTTGTCTCTTGCTGCTTTAAGGATCTTCTCTTTATCTTTGGAATTTGTAAGCTTTACTATTAAATGTCGAGGTGTTGATGATTTTTATTGATTTTAGGGGGGGAGAATCTCTCTATTTCCTAGATCTGAATGCCTGTTTCCCTTCCCAGATTAGGAATGTTTTCAGCTAGGATTTGTTCAAATACATATTCTGGCTCTCTGTCCCTTTCGGCGCCCTCGGGACCCCCAATTACCATAGGTTTTTCTTCCTCAGGCTTCGTTTATTTCCCTTAATCTGTCTTCCTGGTCTCTTAATTGTCTGTCTCTTTCTTCCTCAGTTTCCCTCTTTGCCATCAACTTGGCTTCTATGTCACTCACTTGTTCTTCCACCTCATTAACCCTCGTCATTAGGACTTCTAGTTTGGATTGCATCTCATTCAATTGATTTTTAATTTCTGTCTGATTGGATCTAAATTCTGCAGTCATGAAGTCTCTTGAGTCCATTATGCTTTTTTCTAGAGCCACCAGTAGCTGTATAAGTGCTTCTGAATCGGCTTTCTGACATTGAATTGTAATCCGTATTTTGTAACTCTTAGGAGAGAGGACTGTTTCTTTCTTTTGAGGTGAGGTTTTCCTTCTAGTCATTTTGGTCAGTGCAGAGTGGCCAAAAACAAGTTGTATTGGGAAAAGGAGAAAAAGAGAGAGAAAGAAGGAAAGAAAAGAGAAAAAGAGAAAAGGAAGAAAAAAAAGGAAAAAGAGAAGAAAAGGAGAAAGGAAAAGAAAGAAAGGAATAAAGGGTGGGGGATGCAAACAAATCAAAAGAAATAAAGAAAAGAAAAGAAAAGAAAAGAAAAGAAAAGAAAAGGAAAAGAAAAGAAAAGCCACGGGGAGTATCTTCTGATTCTGTATACTTAATTCCCTTGACTTCCCCTGGAACTTGTCCGTCTAGCTGGTCTTCTGGAAGAGGGGCCTGTTGTGCTGATTTTCAGGTTTTAGCTCTTGGGGGAGCTGCTCTGCCCTCTGCCTGGTGCAGGGCTCATTTATCCCGTGAGGCCCTAAGAGGAACCATCCCAGTGACGTCGGCAGCTCTCAGCCCTGGATTCAGCTCCCACAGTAACTATGGAGCTCTCCCTCTGCAGGGCCTGGAGGTGCCAAGGCGGGGACGCTGATCTGCTCAGCTCTGGGCCGAAGCATCCTAGCTGTCGTGGGCCTTCCCGGGGTCTGCCTGTCCCAGGGGGAGGCCGGATTCTGGGCTGTGTCCTGGCGCCCTGTGCTCCAGTGCCTGCGCTTTTGATTCCCCCTCCCGGCCACACAGCCGCCTCCGCGGCACCACCGCCCAAGCCCCACTGAGCTGGTCCCAGAGCCCTGCAACCCTCTCTGCAGGGATCCTCTTCCTCTGCCGGTGGCCCCTTCGAGCTGCTCCTGGCCTCGCAGTCCCCTCAATGTGGAGCCGCCACCCGAGCCCCTCCGAGCTGCTCCGGGTCCAGCCGTGGTCCCTGCAGTCTTTTAGGGAGCTCAGCCACGGGGTATGGTGCAGTCTCCTGGGTGTGCAGGTGTCTTGTAGTGTTTCAGGGAGCCCGAGGGCATCCCCACCATCCTGGCATCCTGCTCCAACTCCCTTCAGGAACCTTTCCACCCGGGAAGATTGGTGAAGCTCCTGCTTCTCCGGGACAGAGCTTTCCTGTCCTGGGGGCATTCGCCCTGGCCTTAGCCCAGCACCTCATGGGGCCCCTCCCCTTGGATGCCTTTTGTTTCTTTATTTTTTTCCCCCTCTTCCTACCTTGATAGAAGTGCGAACTCTTCTCACTGTTGCATTCCAGCTGGTCTCTCTTTAAATCTCAGGCCGAATTCATAGATTTTCAGGATGATGAAGATTATCTAGGTAATTTGGTGGTGACAGGTGATTTGGGGACCCTACTCTTCCGCCATCTTGCCCCTCCCTCCACTTTCCTATTTCAAACAATGTCACAGAGACACAGGATAAAGCAGTGTGGTTCTCGGGCCCCAGCTGGCTCCTTTGGTTAAGCATCCGACTCCTGACTTCACCCTTGGTCTTGATCTCCGGGGTCATGAATTCCAGCCCTGTGCTGAACTGTGGACAAGGCATGGAGCCTACTTAAACAAACCAAACCCAGAGGGGTGTGGTTCTGGCATAAGCTGAAGGAGCAGAAAGAGAGCCTGGAAGAAAACTGCACTCCGATACTGTCAACTGATTTTTTTTGGCTTTTTTATTTTATTTATTTATTTATGATAGTCACAGAGAGAGAGAGAGAGGCAGAGACACAGGCAGAGGGAGAAGCAGGCTCCATACACCGGGAGCCCAACGTGGGATTCGATCCCGGGTCTCCAGGATCACGCCCTGGGCCAAAGGCAGGCGCCAAACCGCTGCGCCACCCAGGGATCCCTGTCAACTGATTTTTTAAACTTAATTTAATTTAAACCCAATTAATTAAGAGTATAGTGTATTATACTTTCAGAGGTAGAATTCAGGGATTCACCAGTTGGAGATAACACCAGGGCTCATGACATCACGTGCCCTCCTTCATGCTCGTCTACCAGTTACCCTGTCTCTCCACTCCCCTCCCCTACAGCGACCCTCAGTTTGTTTCCTGTGATTGAGTCTTTTCTTCCTCCATCTCTGTTTTCATCTTATTTGTTTTTCCTTCCCTTCACAGATGCCCATCTGCTTGGCTTCTTTAATTTCATCTATGAATGCAACCATACGGTAATTTTATTTCCTGACTTATTTCACTTAACATGATCCCTCTAGTTCTATCCACGTCATTGTAAATGGCAATATTTTCTTCTCTTTGATAGCTAAGTAGCATTCCTATCATCTAACTATCTATCATCTATGACCATCATCTATCTTCCATCCTCTTTATCCATCATCTGCCTGAGGGCACCGAGGCTCTTCCCACAGTGTGGCTACTGTGGACTCAGCTGCTGTGGACATTGGGGTGCAGGTGTCCCCAAGTCTCATGCATCTGTATTTGGGGTGAGCTAAGGCCGTGCACCTGCTGGTCCCAGGGCGGCTCTATTTGTAACTTCCTGTGGAGCCTCCACACGGTTTCCATGGCATCTGCACCAGCCTGTGGTCCCGCCCACAGTGGAAGAGGGTTGAGTGAGTTTTACAGGACATGGTAAAAGTCTGGTCCACATTTCATTTCGCGTCCTTTGGGCTCCAATTCCTTCTCCTTAAGAATTTTTGGGGAAGCGGTGTGTTGGGCTTCTTTTCAGTCAGACGTTTCCGAAGCTAACAGGCCACAGCTGGAACCTGGAAGGAGGCAGAGGTCGGCCTGGGGATGGGCATGTGTCTCCTGCACAGCCTCCTGTAGTGCCTGAGGATCCCGCAGGGGGCGCCCGAGCCCAGGCACCGCCCAAGGGGCACGCATGTGCAGTAGGCCTCATCTGCCTGCACTAACAGGAGTCAGCCTGTGCTGGGGAGGCCTGAGGAAGACGTGGGGACATGTCCACGCTGATGAGCCACAGCCTCCTCAGAATCTGTGGGGAGTCTTCAGGGGGATATTGGGCAGCATTCACGCTGACAGGAGCCTTGGTCTCCTCAGGACACTCAGTGAGGCTTCCGGAAGATATGGGCCCACATCTACCCTGATAGGAGACCTTGGGCCGCTTCAGAACCTGCAGGGAGGCTTCAGGAAATTGTGGGCCCGCACCCACCCTGACAGGAACCCCTGGGCTGCCTCAGGACCCGCAGGGAGGCTTCAGTAAGATGTGGGCCCCCATCCACGCTGACAGGAGCCCCTGGGCCGCCTCAGAACATGTGGGGAGGCTTCTGAAAGATGGGGCGCTGCTTCCACTCTGGCAGGAGCTAACTGGCCCCTCAGGACATAAGTTGAGACTTCTGGAAGCTGGGGGCTGCATCCACAGTGACAGGAGTCTCGGCCACCTCAGAACCGGGGTGATGCTTTGGGAGGACGTGGGGCCACATCCACACAACCGGACTCTGATGTCCTTAGGACCCCCAGTGTAGACTTCAGGGAAATATGGGGATGCGTCCATGCGGACAGAAGACCCCAGCCTTGTCAGAGCCTGTGGTGAGGCCCAAGAAAAATGTGGATGCCGATTCCACACTGACAGAGGTCTCCGGCCTCTTCAGGACACACTGTGAACGATTGGGATGCTTGGGGCCACGTCCATTCTGACAAGAGCCCCCAGCCTCCTCAGGTCTTATGGTGAGGCTGAGGAAAATGTGGGGCCACATCAAGACTGAGAGGACCCCCATCCTCCTCAGGACCTGCACTTTGGCTTCGGGACACATGGGGCTGCATCTAGGCTGACAGCAACCCACAGCCTCCTCAGGACCTGCGGTGAGTTTTCAGGGGACATGAGGCCATGTCCAGGCTGACAGGAGCCCCCGGCCTCCTGAGAACCTGCTGTGAGGCTTCCAGAGGTTGTGAGACATCCAGAAGGATGTTCCTCCTCCTTCCAGAGTAGGCATACTCCACGTTGGCAGGAGACCTGGCATACTCAGGACCCACTGACTATGACTCTGGAACACGTGGGGCCACATCCGCATTCACAGGAGCCCGGCTTCCTCAGGACCCCCTGGAGCACTCTGGAGGCGCCGTTGGGAGCCACGTCCATGTCAGAAGGGACTCCTCAGAACCATAGGGTAAGTGAATGGGTAGAATGAATGGTAGGGTCAGGGGAGGGGAGGTGGTTGGTGGTTAGGCTTAGGTTAGATGTTAGGGGTTAGTGATTATGCTTATGGTTACAGATTAGAGGTTAGGGTGAGGGATAAAGGTAAGGGTCAGTGGTTAGGAGTTAGGATGGGGGTTTTGATTAGGGACAGGAGTTAGAGTTAGGGTTAGGGTTTAGACTTTAGGGATTAGGGTAGGAGGTTAGGAGTTGGGGTTTGGGTTTATGGTTAGAGTTAGGGTTCAGGTAGGTTTGCAGTTAGGGTTTAGGGTGTGAGTTAGGGTTAGAGGTTAGCGTTAGGGGTTAGAGTTAAAGTTAGGGCTAGGTTTAGGGTTAGGGCGAGGGTTAGGTTTAGGATACGGGTTAGGGCTAGGATTAGGGTTAGAGTTTGGTTAGGGGTTAGGGTTAGGGTCAGGTCAGGGTCAGGGTATGGTTTTGGAAAAGGGTAAGAGAGGGTTAGGCAGTGGGTTAGGGATTAGTTTTAGGGTCCGGGTTAGGGATATGAGATAGGTTTAGTATTAGAGGGTTAGGGTTAGGCTACACGTTAAGGTTAGGAATAGGATTTGAGTACATTAAGTTAAGGTTATGGTTAGAGGTTAGGGTTACGGTTAGATTTAAGGTAAGGGTCAGGGTTAAGGGTTTAGAATAGGTTTAGGAGTTAGGGTGAGGGTTGGCAGGAAGGTTCAGTGAATGTGTTTTGGTCTTGGGGTTTGTGTTTGGTTTTTGATTAGTGATAGTTCTTGTTGAGGGTTAGGTTAACATTAGGCTTAAGTGTAGGCTTAGGGTTATGTCTGTGTATGGTTAGAGTTTGTGTCTTGGCATGTGCTTGCACTGGGAATCCTAGCATCTTGGGCAGTTTAGTTTCATGCACTCTATTTAGGTTTCGGTTTCAATGATAGCCTGACTCCACCAAGTCAGCAGCCTCCCCAGAGATCGTTGTAAAATGATCAAAATCCAGGCTTCTCTGGGGTGAGAATAGGCATGGCAGGCTTCTCCTGAGCTGAGCTAAGGAGGGGATTTGTGGCTCTAAAAACTCTTTGTTTGGATTTTCAGTTGCCTTTCTGATTTTATCTCTTGTGCGCCCATGTTTCCTCTATACTACCAATTATTATTTTAAAGTTTTACTTGAATTCCTCTTTGTAAACACAGTGTGATATCGTTTCCAGTTTACCACATAGTGATTCAACCCTTGAATACAACGCCTGGTACTGGTCAGAGGTGACCTCTACTATTCCCATCCCCTGATACCCATCCCCCCCACCTTCCTCTGGTATTTATTAGTTTAATCTCTGTGGTTAAGAGTATGTTTCTTGGTTTGCATCTCTCATCCCCCCCTTCGCCCCTTTGTCAGTTTGTTTGGTTTCTTAAAATTCACATGTGAATGCAATTGTATGGTATTTGGTATCTGTCTTTCTCTGACTGAGTTGATTTAGCATAAGTCCCTCCCACTTCTCCCAGGTCATTGTAAATGGCTTCCTTTCATCCCTTCTGATGAACGAGTGATGTCGCAGTGTGTATATTTACCACATCGTCTCTGCCCATTCATCTGTCGATGGACATCTGGGCTCTATACACAGTTTCGCTGTTGTTGATAACGCTGCTACCAACACTGGGCTGCGTGTTCCTCTTCGAATCTACTAAACTACTTTTGTATCCTCGGGGTAAATACCTAGCTGTGCAATTTTGGAATCGTAGGGTAGTAGGTTTTCCCTACTCAGAAGCCCTGGGGGGCCCGAAGCTTCCTGGCCCAGCAGCCTCACCCAACACCTAGCAGTCCTAAAACATGATGTGGCTGCCGAACGTCCTGTTTACGTCCAGGTTTACCTGCGTGATGTCCTAGGAGGAGACCAGGGCCTCCTCCTTCATTTCCTGTGGGAAAACCGGGGAGGGGGAGCAGGCATTAGGGACACAGACCCCGAACTGTCATGAGCTGCCATGTTGGGCAGGGAGCCCTGTGGTCACCATGGGAGTGTGTCCTGCCGAAACCTCCTTCCTTCCTCTGGGAGGCCAGGGATGGCAGGAGTGCCCACCGTGCCCGTGGGACCTGTGTGACGGTCTGTGCCCAGTTGTTGTGGGCAGGGAGGTGACGGAGTGTCAGCCTGGGTGGGAGGGGATAGGGGTTCAGCCAAGGTGGGAGGGACATGGGGGGTATTGTGCCCAAGATTGCAAATCCGAGAAACCACTAAGGAGGTGACACCGATGCAAACACACAAGGGTTGATTTCCAAACTTGAGCATGGGTTCAAGTATAGGCCACACAGTGGAACAGGGACTTGGACCCCGAGGAGGGTTTTAGCTTAGTTTTAAGGGCTGGTCTCAGGGACCTCCAGAAGGGCTGGAGCAATTCCTCAAGTTCTGTTTACATTTTGATATGGGGCCTTCAAGGGCATTGAGCTCTCTTCTCATTCTAATTGGGGTTTCCAGCCCTTTGCTTAGGCTCAGTTTTTATTCTATTGTGGGGCTTTCTAAGACATTAAGCTGTAAACTTTTGTTTTTTTCCAGTAAGTGAAGTAATGCAAATTTCAGTTCTTCTTCACAGGGGCCTGGGTTTGCTGGACCTGTGCTAATACTGAACTTAAGGTAGAATGGCCGTAATGTTCTCAGCCTCCAAGCATCCCGTCCCATCCTATTGGCTCATGCCCCCCTCCCTGGAGCTCCTAAGAGAGAAATTGCAAATGACCTCAGCGTGGCAGCCTGTGTTGGGGGGACAGGCCCAGGGATTTGAGATCAGTAAGACCTGGGGCACGGGGGTCCCGGCAGTGCAGCAGGATTAGATGCTGCAGACTCTTATTCCCTAAGGCTATCTTGACAACTGACTTTGTACATAGAAAAGTTCTCCTTTGTCTTTAAAAGTGCAGGAGCAAGTTAAAGCATTTTTTCTCTGCCCATCTGATTGCTCAGATTCCAATCTTAGACCTATTTCCTGTTTATAAGGATAATTTACTATCCATAATACTATGGTTAAAATATTCTGACACAAGTAATTCAAAGGGATGAGGGTTTCTCATCTCTTTTTCACAGCTAAGTAACTCCTCAGGAAATGCATCTTTATGGATTTGGAAATAATTGAGAGACATTAGACCCAATGGTCCTATTATTATGTGAAGGATTCTTCCCCTGTTTCAACTGACACTGAAACACTGTGAACTCTTTGGAAGACAAATGTCAAGGAAATAAATGTTATACATTGCTAATTTTAAATGCACTTGCAATATGGTGTCTATTATAATAGAAGTATTTTTATCTCATTTTTGCTATTTATAATCCTTTACTGCTTTTCAGGTTGAAGAGGCATTATACGTGTTCATAAGTGTTTTTATTTCCTTCTGATATAAAATTCTTACTTTGTTCCCATCGAAGGAACTTTTTAAGAATAAGGCAAAAGATAATTCAACGATTCTTAAAATCTTTTCACACTGGAGCCTGATTCATTTAAGTCAATTTTCAAATTAAATCTTATTTCTTAGAAAGAAAACAAAGATTTATAGGGAAATTGAGAAGATAGTACAGAGAATTCTCATGCACTTGCACTCAATTTCTCCAATTATTGATATCTTATATCTGTACGGTACAAATATTAGCTAATGAATCAATATTAAAATTTTTGCAATAACCAAAGACCATACTTTATTCAGATTTCCCTAGTTTTTGCTAAATCACCATCCCTCATATCACACTCCATTTGTCCTCATGTTTTCTTAGGCTCCTCTGGATTGTGACAGTCTTTCAGCCTTTCCTTGTTGTTGTTGAACTGGAACACTTTGAGAAGTAGAGTATTTTGTAAAATTTCCCTCAGTTGGGACATGTCTGTCGTTTATCTCATGATTGAACTGTTTTTGTGGATTATATACAGAGATATACTGCTATTTTTATTATATCATATAAAGGATAGATACTATCAACATGATTTATCAGTCTTGGTATCGATCTGATCATCTTGCTGAGGTAGTGTTTCTCAGCTTTCTCCGTAGTAAAGTGATTCTTTATTATTATTGTTATTATTATTATCATTATTATTTTAAGTTTTTCATAATATATTTTGTAGAAGGAAGTTACTATGTGTATTGCACACCTAAGAGTGGGAAGCTATGCTCAGGAACTTGAGGGTGGAATGTCTGCACAAATTGTTTGAAAATCTTCTTCATGGGAGATTTCTCTTCCCTCTGGGTTTGTTTGTTTCTTTTTCAAAGATGCTATTTATTTATTTCAGAGAGAGAGGAGTGAAAAACATGTGCTAGAGGGGCAGAGGGGGAGGGAGAAGCTGGTTACCTGCTGAACAGGGAGCCTTCCTTGGGACCTGGATCATGATCTGACCTTAAGGCAGAAGCTTAACAGATTGAGCCACACAGGTGCCACTCTTTCTTTCTTTCTTTCTTTCTTTCTTTCTTTCTTTCTTTCTTTCTTTCTTTCTTTCTTTCTTTCTTTCTTTCTTTCTTTCCTTCCTTCCTTCCTTCCTTCCTTCCTTAATAATAAATTTACTTTTTATTGGTGTTCAATTTGCCAACATACAGAATAACAACCAGTGCTCATCGCGTCAAGTGCCCCCCTCAGTGTCCGTCACACATTCACCCCCACCCCCGCCCTCCTCCCCTTAAATCACCCCTAGTTCATTTCCCTGAGTTAGGAGTCTTTATGTTCTGTCTCCCTTTCTGATATTTCTCACACATTTCTTCTCCGTTCCCTTATATTCCCTTTCACTATTATCTATATTCCCCAAGTGAATGAGAACATACAATATTTGTCTTTCTCTGATTGACTTAATTCACTCAGCATAATACCTTCCAGTTCCATCCACGTTAAAGGAAATGGTGGGTATTTGTCGTTTCTAATGGCTGAGCAAGCCCACCTTTCCTCTGTCTTCATCTTCTGAGTCTCCCATGATATGAATGTTATTGTTTTAATAAGTGGCTGAATTCCAAAGTCTTCCTTTGTGGTCCATAACCTTCCTTGTTTTTAATGCTTCCACTTGGTACTGCATCTCAGTTATAGCATTTTTAACGTTGGCCTGATTAGATTTTACTTCTTTTATTTCTACAGTAAGGGATTCTCTAGTTTTCTTCTGTGCTCTTTTCCAGCCCAGATGCTATCTTTATAATCATTTTTTTAAACTGTAGTTAGACATCATATATTTGTATTGATGGACTTCCTATCTGTGAGTACTACCTCATATTATTTTATGGAGGTGAATTTCTCCATCTCATTATTTTTTGCCAGAAAAGAAAGAAGGAAGAAAAAGAAAAACGAAGAAAAACAATAACAACTGCCCTCCCAAAAAAAAACTACCAGATTATTTTTGCCTGGTTGTTAAAAGATTCTAAATCCCCAAATAAGAAACACAATTAAAGTACCATGAAACTAAAAATGAGAAATATATAAGGTACATACATAAAAATTAAAATAAGGCAATTTATAAATTGAATCAAAGAAAATAAATGAAAATAAAGCCCAAAGTACAAAAGAAGCTAGAGCTACTTTCCAAGCAGAGCTGAAGCTCTGCAGCCTCTGTGGTCTGACACCTTGGTGGCAGCGAGTGGTTTGTGCGGGTTCTGGGGTTGGCCATGGCGCTGATTGTCAGGTGCACATCTGCCTGGGAGATGCATCTGCGGGGTCAAGGCGGGGTGGGCGTCAGCGCGTCTGGCCTCCAGCGGGCGGCGCTGTGCTGCTCCCTCAGACCCGGCCCAGATGGGCGGGAATGCGGGTGGCTCTCTGGGTCCTTTGGCTCTGGGGCTGAATATCCTGCCCCCCAGTCTGCAGGGGCCTCCACAGAAGAGCCCCCAAGCCCCCGGGTCTCCACCGCTTCTCTCCAAATCCTGCGTTCACTCTACCTGTGTCCGAGCTTCTTTTGGTTTGTATTTTTATCTCAGACTGTTGTGCCCAAGATTGCGAATCCGAGAAACCTCTGAGAAGCCAACAGTGATGCAAACACACGAGGGTTTATTTACCACCTCGAGCTTGTGTCCAAGTATACCTGACAGAGCGGAGCAGGGACTTGGACCCTGAGGTGGGTTTTAGCTTAGTTTTAAGGGCTGGTCTCGGGGACCTCCAGAAGGGCTGGAGCAATTCCTCAAGTTCTGTTTACATTTTGATATGGGGCCTTCAAGGGCATTGAGCTCTGTTCTCATTCTAATAGGGGCTTCCTGCCCTTGGCCTGGGCTCAGTTTTTATTCTATTGTGGGGCTTGCTGTGTCCTGACAATGAGCACTCAGGAAGGAAATGACGGACGTGACTTAATTCTCAGGAGCATCACAGAGAATAAAAAATGAGCCTGAACCAAAGGAGCACAAGACTTGTGCACTGAGCCATACCAGGTTCTGGGAGGCTATCCTGGGCTCAGGGTTTGGAGCCTCATCTTGTGAAAATGTCCGCAGTTCCTGAAGCCACCCTCAATTTCAATGTCATTCCTGTCAAGTCATGGTGGCAGATCCTATAAATAGGGAAAAAAAACCCATAACATCCATCCGCCCCCACAAATGACCCGGGACAGCAAATCAGTATTGGAGAAGCAGGACAGAGTGGGATGCAGCACTTTCCTATTTCAAACGATGTCACAGAGACAAAGGATAAAGCAGTGTTGTCCACGGGACCCCCCCTGGCTCCGTCTGTTAAACATCCAACTCGTGACCTCACCTCCAGTCCTGATGTAGGGGTCGTGAGTTCTAGCCCTGGGCTGGTCCATAGACGAGGCCTGATGCCTACTTAAACCAGACCCACGAGGGTTGGTCCCAGCATAAGCCAAAGGAGTAGAACAGAGAGTCCAGAAGGAAACGTGCTCTGATACAACTGATTTTTTAACTTAATTTAATTTAAACCCAATTAATTAACGTATAGTGTATTATACTTTCAGAGGAAGAATTCAGGGATTCACCGGTTGGAGATAACCGCAGTGCTCGTGACATCACGTGCCCTCCATCATGCTGGTCCCGTTATCCCCTCCCCCGTCCCCTCTCTGCAGCGACACTCAGTTTGTTTCCTATATATAAGAGTCTGTATTCCCTGCATCTGTTTTCATCTTATTTGTTTTTCCTTCCCTTCACAGATGTTCATCTGCTTTGCTTCTTTAATTCCACCTATGAATGACACCACACGGTCATTCTCTTTTCCAACTGACCTATTTCACTTAAGATGATCCCTCTAGTTCTTTCCACGTCATTGCAAATGGCAAGATTTCCTTCTCTTTGATAGCTGAGTATCATTCCACTCTCTATGACCATCATCTATCTCCCATCCTCTTTATCCATCATCTGCCACAGGGCACCGAGGGTCCTCCCACAGTGTGGCTACTGTGGACCCGGCTGCTGTGGACATTGGGTGCAGTTGTCCCATGTCTCACTGCATCTGTATCCTCGGAGTGAGCTCCAGGCCGTACACCTGCTGGTCGCAGGGCGACTCTATTTGTAACTTCCTGGGGAGCCTCCACACTGTTTCCAAGGCGGCTGCACTAGCCCGTGCTCCCGCCCACAGTGGAAGAGGGTTGAGTAAGTTTTACAGGACCTGGTAAAAGTCTGGTCCACATTTCATTTCGCGTCCTGTGGGCTACAATTTCTTCTCCTTAAGTATTTTTGAGGAAACCGGGTGTTGGGCTCCTTTTCAGTCAGACAGTTCCGAAGCTAACAGCTGGAGCCTGGAAGGAGGCAGAGGTGGGCCCCAGGAAGGGCATGCTGCCTCCTGCACAGCCTCCTGCAGCATCTGAGCATCCCACAGGGGGCGCCCGAGCCCAGGCACTGCCCAGGAGGTACGCATGCGCAGTAGGCCTCGTCTGCCTGCACTAACAGGAGCCAGCCTGTGCTGGGGTGGCCTGAGGAAGACGTGGGGTTACATCCATGCTGATGAGCAGCAGCCTCCTCAGAACCTGCGGGGAGTCTTCAGGGGGATATTGGGCAGCGTTCACACTGACAGGAGCCCCGGTCTCCTCAGAACACACGGTGAGGGTTCAGGAAGATGTGGGTTCACATCCACCCTGACAGGAGCCCCTGGGCCACTTCAACCTGCGGGGAGGCTTCAGGAAATTGTGGGCCCGCACCCACCCTGACAGGAGCCCATGGGCTGCCTCAGGACACGTGGGGAGGCTTCTGAAAAATGTGGCGCAGCGTCCACTCTGGCAGGAGCTAAAGGGCCCCTCAGGACATAAGTTGAGTCTTCTGGAAGCTGAGGACCGCAACCACAGAGACAGGAGTCCCGGCCACCTCAGAACCAGCGGTGATGCTTCGGGAGGACGTGGGGCCACGTCCACACAACCGGACGCTGATGTCCTCAGGACACCCAGTGTAGACTTCGGGAAATATGGGGATGCGTCCATGCGGACAGAAGACCCCAGTCTTGTCAGAGCCTGTGGTGAGGCCTAAGAAAGATGTGGATGCCGAATCCACACTGACAGGAGTCTCCGGCCTCCTCAGGATGCACTGTGAAGGATTGGGATAATTTGGGGCCAGGTCCATGCTGGCAGGAGCCCCCAGCCTCCTCAGGTCTTATGGTGAGGCTGAGGAAAATGTGGGGCCATGTCAAGACTGAGAGGACCCGCGTCCTCCTCAGGACCTGCACTTTGGCGTTGGAACACATGGGGCTGTGTCTAGGCTGACAGGAACCCACAGCCTCCTCAGGATGCGCGGTGAGTTTTCTGGGGGACGTGGGGCCATGTCCAGGCTGACAGGAGCCCCCGGCTTCCTGAGAACCTGCTGTGAGGCTTCCAGAGGATGTGAGGCATACCCATGGTGACAGGAGACCCGGCGTACTCAGGACCTGCTGACTATGACTCTGGAACACGTGGGGCCACGTGCGCACTCATTGGAGCCCGGCTTCCTCAGGACCCCCTGGAGGACTCTGGAGGCGCCATTGGGGGCCACGTCCATGTCAGAAGGGACTCCTTAGAACCATAGGGTAAGTGAATGGGTAGAATAAATGGTAGGGACAGGGGAGGGGACTCATTTGGTGGTTAGGCTTAGGTTAGATGTTAGGTGTTAGTGATTATGTTTATGGTTACAGATTAGAGGTTAGCTTGAGGGATAAGGGTAAGGGTCAGTGGTTAGGAGTTAGGATGGGGGTTTGGGTTAGGGACAGGAGTTAGAGTAGGGTTTAGACTTTAGGGATTAGGGCAGGAGGTTAGGAGTTGGGGTTTGGGTTATGGTTAGAGTTAGGTTTCAGGTAGGTTTGCAGTTAGGGTTAGGGGTTAGGGTGTGAGTTAGGGTTAGGGGTTAGAGTTAGGGGTTAGAGTTAAGGGTTAGAGTTAAAGTTAGGGCTTGGTTTAGGGTTAGGGCAAGGGTTAGGTTTAGGATAGGGTTAGGGCTAGGGTTAGGGTTAGTGTTTGGTTAGGGGTTAGGGTTAGGGTCAGGTCAGGGTCAGGGTACTGTTTTGGAAAAGGGTAAGAGAGGGTTAGGCAGTGGGTTAGGGATTAGTTTTAGGGTACAGGTTAGAGTACACTTTTGGGTATGAAATAGGATTAGTATTAGAGGGTTAGGGTTAGGGTACAGGTTAAGGTTAGGAATAGGATTTGAGTACATTAAGATAAGGTTAGGGTTAGAGGTTAGGCTTAGGTTTAGATTTAAGGTAAGGGTCAGGATTAAGGGTTTAGAATAGGTTTAGGAGTTAGGGTGAGGGTTGGCAGGAAGGTTCAGTGAATGTGTTTTGGTCTTGGGGTTTGTGTTTGGTTTTTGATTAGTGATAGTTCTTGTTTAAGGGTTAGGTTAACATTAGGCTTAAGTGGAGGGTTAGGCTTATGTCTGTGTATCGTTAGAGTTTGGGTCTTAGCATATGCCTGCACTGGGACTCCTAGCATCTTGGGCAGTTTAGTTTTCTGCACTCTATTTAGGTTTTGGGATCAAAGATAGCCTGACTCCACCAAGTCAGCGGCCTCCACAGAGGATCAAAATCCAGGCTTCTGCTGGGGTGAGAATAGGCATGGCAGGCTTCTCCTGAGCTGAGCTAAGGAGGGGATTTGTGGCTCTAAAGACTCAGGATTTTCAGTTTCCTTTCTGATTTTATCTCTTGTGTGCCCATGTTTCCTCTATACTACCAATTATTATTTTAAAGTTATACTTGAAGTCCTGTTTGTAAACACAGTATGATATAGTTTCAGGTTTACCACATAGTGGTTAGACCCCTGGATACAACGCCTGGTACTGGTCACAGGTGCCCTCCACTATCCCCATCCCCTGATTCCCCATCCCCCCCACCTTCCCCTGTTATTTATTAGTTTATTCTCTGTGGTTAAGAGTGTGTTTTTTTGTTTGCTTCTTTCATCCCCCCCTCTGCCCCTTTACCAGTTTGTTTGGTTTCTTAAAATTCACATGTGAATGCAATTGTATGGTATTTGGTATCTGTCTTTCTCTGACTGACTGAGTTCATTTAGCATAAGTCCCTTCCACTTCTCCCACGTTATTGTAACCCATTGTTACATTATTATTGACTCCCATTGTTATTGACCGAGTGATGTTGCAGTGTGTATATTTACCACATCGTCTCTGCCCATTCATCAGTTGATGGACATCTGGGCTCTATACACAGTTTCGTTGTTGTTGATAACGCTGCTACCAACACTGGGCTGCGTGTTCCTCTTCGAATCTACTCAACTACTTTTGTATCCTCGGGGTAAATACCTAGATGTGTAATGTTGGAATCGTAGGGTAGCTCTATTTTTAACTTCTTTTTTTAAATTTTTTTTTAGAATAGTCACAGAGAGAGAGGCAGAGACACAGGCAGAGGGAGAAGCAGGCTACTTGCACTGGGAGCCCGACTGGGATTCGATCCCGGGTCTCCAGGATCATGCCCTGGGCCAAAGGCAGGGGCCAAACCACTGCGCCACACAGGGATCCCCTATTTTTAATTTCTCGAGGACCCTCCAGACTGTTTTCCACAGTGACTGCATCTTTACTTATGTATTCATGAGAGACACAGAGAGGCAGAGTTATAGGCAGAGGGAAAATGAGGCTCTATCCGGGGAGCCTGATGTGGGACGTGATTCCCCAGGACCCTGGGATCATGACCTGAGCCAAAGCAGATGCTCAACCACTGAGGCACCCAGGTGCCTTGGTGATTCAATTTCTTTGCTAGTTATGGGTCTGTTCATATTTTCTATTTCTTCCTATTTAATTTCTGCTCGTTTGCACATTTCTAGGTATTCTAGTTCAAAAAGGTTGTTGCCTTGCCTGTGTTCCCCTCTAGGGATTTGTCCATTTCTTCTAGGTCTCCCAGTTTGTTAGCGTATAATCTTTCATAGTATTCCTGAAATTGTGTAATTCTTCTGGTGTTGATTGTGATCTCTCTTTTCTCATTTGTGATTTTATTTATTTAGGTTTTCTCTTTTCTCGTTGATAAGGCTGGCTAGGGCTTGATCCATTTTAATTATTTTGAAGAACCAGCTCTTAGTTTCATTATTCCATTCTACTGTTTTCTTTTTTTCTCCATTGTTTATTTCTTCTCTCATCTTTATTTTTTTTCCTTCTTCTGTAGGCTTTAGGCCTGTGTTTGCTATTCCTTTTCCAGCCTCTTTGGGTGTAGGGTTAGGTTGTGTATTGGAGACTTCTTGTTTCCTGAGATAGGCCTGTATTGTTATGTACTTCCCTCTTAGGACTGCCTTTGCAACATCCCAGAGGTTTGGAGAAACATGTTTTCATTTTTATTCGTTTTAAATTTCCTCTTTAATTTCCTGGTTGCTCCATTCATTCTCTAGTAGGATGTTCATAATCTCCAAGTATTTTTGGTCTGTCCAATTTTTTTTCTTACTGTCGACTTCGAGTTTCATAGCGTCATGGTCCGAAAATGTACATGGTGTGATATCAACCTTCTTGTACCTGTTGTACCTGTTGGGGGATGATTTGTGGGATATTATATGATCTGTTTTGGAGAATGTCCCATGTGCACTTGAAAGGAATGTGTATTCTGCTTTAGGAAGAAATATTCAGACTATATCTGTTGAGTCCCTGTGGTCCAGTGTGTCAAGGCTATTGTTCCCCAGTTGATTTTCTGCATAGACGATCGGTCCATTGCCATAAGTGGGTGTTAAAATCCCCTCTAATTGTATTATTATCAGTGAGTTCCTGTACGTTTGTTGTTAATTGGTTTCTATATTTAGGTACTCCCATGTTGGCAGCATAAATATTTAGTTGTTTGAACTTTTTTTTTTAATAAATTTATTTTTTTTTTTTGGTGTTCAATTTACCAACAAACAGAATAACACCCAGTGCTCATCCCGGCAAGGGAGCCCATCAGTGCCCTTCACCCATTCACCCACACCCCCCGCCCTTCTCCCCTTAAAGAATCCCTAGTTCCTTTCTCAGAGTTAAGAGTATTTATGTTCTGTCTCCGTTTCTGATATTTCCCACACATTTCTTCTACATTCCCTTATATTCCCTTTCACTATTATTTATATTAACCAATTGAATGAGAACATAGGATTGTCCTTCTCCAATTGCCTTACTTCACTCAGCATAATACCCTGCAGTTCCATCCACATCGAAGCAAATGGTAGGTATTTGTCGTTTCTAATGGCTCAGTAATATTCCATTGTATACATAAACCACATCTTCTTTATCCATTCATCTTTCAATGGACACCATTGCTCCATCCACAGTTTCGCTATTGTGGACATTCCTCCTAAAAACATCGGGGTGCAGGTGTTCCGGCATTTCATTGCATCTGAATATTTTGGGTAAATCCCCAAGAGTGCAATTGCTGGGTCTTAGGGCAAGTCTATTTTTAACTCTTTGAGGAACCTCCACACAGTTTTCCAGATTTTCTGTACCAGTTCAAATTCCCACCAACAGTGTAAGAGGGTTCCCTTTTCTCAGCATCCTCTCCAACATTTGTGCTTTCCTGCCTTGTTCATTTTCCCCATGATCACTGGTGTGAGGTGGTATCTCATTGTAGTTTTGATTTGTATTTCCGTGAGGCAAGTGATGCAGAGCATTTTCTCATGTGCATGTTGGCCATGTCTATGTCTTCGTCTGTGAGATTTCTATTCATGTCTTTTGCCCATTTCATTATTGAATTGTTTGTTTCTTTGGTGTTGTGTTTAAGAAGTTCTTCATAGATCTTGGAAACTAGCCCTTTATCTGATACGTCTTTTGCAAATGTCTTCTCCCATTCTGTAGGTTGTCTTTTAGTTTTGTTGACTATATTCTTTGCTGTGCAAAAGTTTCTTATCTTGATGAAGTCCCAATAGTTCATTTTTGCTTTTGTTTCTTTTGCCTTCGTGGATGTACCTTGCAAGAAGTTACTGTGGCCGAGTTCAAAAAGGGTGTTGCCTGTGATCTCCTCTTGGATTTTGATACATTCTTGTCTCACATTTAGATCTTTCATCCATTTTGAGTTTATCTTTGTGTATGGTGAAAGAGAGTGGTCTAGTTTCATTCTTCTGCATGTGGATGTCCAATTTTCCAACCACCATCTATTGAAGAGACTTTCTTCCAATGGATAGTCTTTCCTCCTTTATCGAATATTAGTTGACCATAAAGTTCAAGGTCCTGTTTGAACCTTGTGTCTGTTTTTGTGCCAGTTCCACACAGTATTGATGACCACAACTTTTAATACACCCTGAAATCTGCCATTCTGATGCCCCCAGATATGGCTTTCTTTTTTAAAATTCCCCTGCCTATTCGGGGTCTTTTCTGATTCCACACAAATCTTAAATTAATTTGTTCTAACTCTCCTGAAGAAAGTCCATAATATTTGATAGGGATTGCATTAAACGTGTACATTGCCCTGGGTAACATTGACATTTTCACAATATTAATTCTGTCAATCCATGAGCATGGAATATTTTTCCATCTCTTTGTGTCTTCCTCAATTTCTTTCAGTAGCATTCTATAGTGTTTATGGTTGAGTTCCTTACCTCCTTGGTTAGGTTTATTCCTAGGTATCTTATGCTTTTGGGTGCAATTGTAAATGAGATTGCCTCCTCAATTTCTCTTTCTTCAGTGTCATTGTTAGTGTATAGAAATGCCATTGATTTCTGGGCATTGATTTTGTATCCTACCATGCTACCAAATTGCTGTATGAGTTCTAGCAATCTTGGGGGGGCTTTTGGGTTTTCTAGGTAGAGTATCATGTCATCGGTGAAGAGGGAGAGTTTGACTTCTTCTTGGCCAATTTGAATGGCTTTAATGTCTTTTTGTTGTCTGACTGCTGAGGCTATGACTTCCAGTACTATGTTGAATAGCTGTGGTGAGAGTGGACATCCCTGTCTTGTTCCTGATCTTAGGGGAAAAAATGTCAGTGCTTCCCCATTGAGAATGATATTTGTTGTGGGCTTTTTGTAGATGGCTTTTAAGATGTTGAGGAATGTTCCCTCTATTCCTATGCTCTGAAGTGTTTTGATCAGGAATGGATGCTCTATTTTGTCAAATGCTTTCTCTGCATCTAACGAGAAGATCATATGGTTCTTGGTTTTTCTCCTGCTGATATGATGAATCCCATTGATTGTTTTACGAGTGTTGAACCAGCCTTGTGTCCCTGGGATAAATCCTACTTGGTCATGGTGAATAATTTTCTTAATGTACTGTTGGATCCTATTGGCTAGTATCTTGTTGAGAATTTTTGCATCCATGTTCATCAGGGATATTGGTCTGTAATCCTCCTTTTTGTGGGGTCTTTGGTTTTGGAATAAAGGTGATGCTGGCCTCATGGAACGAATTTGGAAGTACTCCATCTCTTTCTATCTTTCCAAACAGCTTTAGTAGGATAGGTATGTTTTCTTCTTTAAACGTTTGACAGAAATCCCCTGGGAAGCCATCTGGCCTTGGACTTTTGTGTCTTGGGAGGTTTTTGATCAGTGTTTCAATTTCCTCTCTGGTTATTGGCCTTTCCAGGTTTTCTATTTCTTCCTGCTCCAGTTTTTGTAGTTTCTGGCTTTCCAGGAATGCGTCCATATCTCTAGATTGCCTAAATGTTGGCGTATAGCTGTTCATAATATGTTTTAAAAATCGTTTGTATTTCCTTGGTGTTGGTAGTGATCTCTCCTTTCTCTTTCATGATTTTATTAATTTGAATCTTCTCTCTCTTCTTTTTAATAAGGCTGGCTATTGGTTTATGTATCTTATTAATTCTTTCAAAGAACCAACTCCTGGTTTTGTTGATCTGTTCCACAGTTCTTCTGGTCTCGATTTCATTGAGTTCTGCTATAATCTTAATTAACTATCTTCTTCTCTTGGGTGTAGGATCTATCTGCTGTATTTTCCCTAGCTCCTTTATGTGTAAGGTTAGCTTTTGTATTTGAGTTCTTTACAGTTTTTGAATGGAGGCTTCTATTGCGATGTGTTTCCCCCTTATGACTGCTTGTGCTGCATCCCAAAGATTTTGAACGGTTGTATCTTCATTCTCATTAGTTTCCATGAATCGTTTTTTAATAAGTTAATTTTTTATTTGTGTTCAATTTACCAATATACAGAATAAAACTCAATGCTCATCCCGTCAAGTGCCCCCCTCAGTGCCCGTCAACCAATCACCCCCAACCTCTGCACACCTCCCCTTCCACCACCCCTAGTTCATTTCCCAGAGTTAGGTGTCTTTATTTTCTGTCTCGTATTCTGATATATCCCTCACATTTCTTCTCCATTCCCTTATATTCCCTTTCACTATTATTTATATTCTCCAAATGAATGAGAACATACACTGTTTGTCCTTCTCCAATTGACTTACTTCACTCAGCATAATACCTTCCAGTTTCACCCACGTTGAAGCAAATGGTGCGTATTTGTCATTTTTAATGCCTAAATAATATTCCATTTTATACATAAACCAAATCTTCTTTACACATTCATCTTACAATAGACACCAAAGCTCCTTCCACAGTTTGGCTACTGTGGACATTCTGCTATAAACATCGGGGTGCAGGAGTCCCGGTGTTTCCTTGCATCTGAATCTTTGGGGTAAATCTCCAAAGGTGCAATTGCTGGGTCGTCGGGCAAGTAAATTTTTAACTCTTTGAGGAACATCCACTCAGTTTGCCAGAGTGGCTTCACCAGATCACATTCCCACCAACAGTGTAAGAGGGTTCCCTTTTCTCTGCATCCTCTCCAACATTTGTGGTTTCCTACCTTGTTAATTTCCCCCATGCTCACTGGTGTGAGGTGGTATCTCATTGTGGTTTTGATTTGTATTTCCCTGATGGCAAGTGATGCAGAGCATGTTTTCATGTGCATGTTGGCAATGTCAATGTCTTCCTCTGTGAGATTTCTCTTCATGTCTTTTGCCCATTTCATAATTGGATTGTTTGTTTCCTTGGGTTTGAGTTTAAAACGTTCTTTATAGATCTTGGAAACTAGCCCTTTATCTGATACGACTTTTGCATATACCTTCTCCCATTCTTTTTTTTTTATTTTTTTATTTATTCATGATAGAGAGAGAGAGAGAGAGAGGCAGAGACAGAGGCAGAGGGTGAAGCAGGCTCCATGCAGGCAGCCTGATGTGAGACTCGATCCCGGGACTCCAGGATCGCACCCTGGGCCAAAGGCAAGCGCTAAACCGCTGAGCCACCCAGGGATCCCCACCTTCTCCCATTCTTTAGGTTGTCTTTTAGTTATGTTGACTGTATCCTTTGCTGTGAAAAAGCTTCTTATCTTGATGAAGTCCCAATAATTCATTTTTGCTTTTGTTTCTTTTGCCTTCGTGGATTTATCTTGCAAGAAGTTACTGTGGCTGAGTTCAAAAAGGGTGTTGCCTGTGCTCTCCTTTAGGATTTTTTTTTATTTATGATAGTCATCAGAGAGAGAGAGAGAGAGAGAGAGAGAGAGGCAGAGACACAGAGAGAGGGAGAAGCAGGCTCAATGCACCGGGAGCCCGACATGGGATTCAATCCCGGGTCTCCAGGATCGCGCCCTGGGCCAAAGGCAGGCGCTAAACCGCTGCGCCACCCAGGGATCCCATCTCCTCTAGGATTTTGATGGACTCTTGTCTCACAATTAGATCTTTCATCCATTTTGAGTTTATCTTTGTGTATGGTGAAAGAGAGTGGTCTAGTTTCATTCTTCTGACTGTGAATGTCCATTTTCCCTGCACCATATATTGTAGAGACTGTCTTTCTTCCAATGGATAGTCTTTCCTACTTTATCAAATATCAGTTGACCATAAGTTGAGGGTTCACTTCCTGATTCTCTATTCTGTTCCATTGATCTATGAGTCTGTTTTTGTGCCAGTACCACACTGTCCTGATGACCAGAGCTTTGTAGTACAACCTGAAATCTGGCATTGTGATGCCCCCAGATATGGTTTTCTTTTTTAAAATTCCCCTGGCTATTCGGGGTCTTTCCTGATTCCACACCAATATTAAAATAGTTTGTTCTAACTCTCTGAAGAAAGTCCATGGTCTTTTGATAGGGATTGCATTAAACGTGTACATTGCCCTGGGTAACATTGACTTTTTCACAATATTAATTCTGCCAATCCATGAGCATGGAATATTTTTCCATCTCTTTGTGTCTTCCTCAATTTCTTTCAGAAGCGTTCTATAGTGTTTATGGTTGAGTTCCTTACCTCCTTGGTTAGGTTTATTCCTAGGTATCTTATGCTTTTGGGTGCAATTGTAAATGAGATTGACTTCTCAATTTCTATTTCTTCTGTCTCATTGTTAGTGTATAGAAATGCCATTGATTTCTGGGCATTGATTTTGTATCCTGCAACGCTACCAAATTGCTGTATGAGTTCTAGCAATCTTGGGGGCGAGGGTTTTGGGTTTTATAGGTAGAGTATCATGTCATCAGCGAACAGGGAGAGTTTGACTTCTTCTTTGCCAATTTGAATGCCTTTATTTCTTTTTGTTGTCTGATTGCTGAGGCTAGGACTTCCAGACTAGGTTGAATAGCAGTGGTGAGAGTGGACATCCCTGTCTTGTTCCTGATCTTAAGGGAAAAGCTCCCAGTGATTCCACATTGAGAATGATACTTGCTGTGGGTTTTTCATAGATGGCCTTTATGATGTCGAAGAATGTTCCCTCTATCCTTACGCTCTGAAGTGTTTTGATCAGCAATGGATGCTCTATTTTGTCAAATGCTTTCTCTGCATCTAATGAGAGGATCATACAGTTCTTGGTTTTTCTCTTGCTGATAAGATGAATCACATTGATTGTTTGACGAGTGTTGAACCAGCCTTGTGTCCCAGGGATAAATCCTACTTGGTCATGATGAATAATTTTCTTAATGTACTGTTGGAACCTATTGGCTAGTATCTTGTTGAGAATTTTTGCATCCCTGTTCATCAGGGATATTGGTCTGTAATCCTCCTTTTTGGTGGGGTCTTTGTCTGGTTTTGGAATTAAGGTGATGCTGGCCTCATAGAACGAATTTGGAAGTACTCCATCTCTATCTTTCCAAACAGCTTTAGTAGTATAGGTATAGATTCTTCTTTAAACGTTTGATAGAATTCCCATGGGAAGCCATCTGACCCTGGACTTTTGTGTCTTGGGAGGTTTTGATGACTGCTTCAATTTCCTCCCTCGTTATTGGTCTGTTCAGGTTTTCTATTTCTTCCTGTTCCAGTTTTGGTAGTTTCTGGCTTTCCAGGAAAGCGTCCATTTCTTCTAGATTACCTAATTTATTGGCGTATTGCTGTTCATAATATGTTTTTAAAATCGTTTGTATTTCCTTGGTGTTGGGAGTGATCTCTCCTTTCTCATTCATGATTTAATTAATTTGAGTCTTCTCTCTCTTCTTTTTAATAAAGCTGGCTAATGCTTTAGGTATCTTATTAATTCTTTCAAAGAACCAATTCCCGGTTCTGTTGATCTGTTCCACATTTCTTCAGGTCTCGATTTCCTTGAGTTCTGCTCGAATTTTAATTAACTCTCTTCTTCTGTTGGGTGTAGGATCTATCTGCTGTGTTTCCTCTAGCTCCTTTAGGAGTAAGGTTAGCTTTTGTATTTGAGTTCTTTCCAGTTTTTGAATGGATGCTTGTATTGCAATGTATTTCCCTCTTAGGACTGCTTTTGCTGCATTCCAATGATTTTGAACGGTTGTATCTTCATGCTCATTAGTTTCCATGAATCTTTTTAATTTTTCCTTAATTTCCTATGATGCTTTCATCTTTAGCAGGATGGTCCTTCACCTCCACGTGTTTGAGGTCCTTCCAAACTTCTTGTTATGATTTAGTTCTAATTTCAAGGCATTATGGTTTGAGAATATGTAGGGGACAATCCCAATCTTTTCGTATTGGTTCAGACTCGTTTTGTGACCCAGTATGTGGTCTATTCTGGAGAAAGTTCCATGTGCACTTGAAATTGAAAAGAATGTGTATTCAGTTGAGTTTGGATGTAAAGTTTTGTAGATTTCTGTGAAATCCATCGGGTCCAGTGTATCATTTAAAGCTCTCATTTCTATGGAAATGTTGTACTTAGAAGACCTATTGAGTATGGAAAAGGCTAGACTGAAGTCACCAAGTATAAGTGTATTATTATCTAAGTATTTCTTCACTTTGGTTATTAATTGATTTAAATGTTTGGGAGCTCCCACATTTGGAGCATATATGTAGAGGATTGTTATGTCCTCTTGTTGGATAGATCCTTTAAGTATGATGTAGTGTCCCTCTTCATCTCTCACTATAGTCTTCGGGGTAAATTTTAGTTTATCTGATATAAGGATGGCTCCCCCTGCTTTCTTTTGAGGACCATTTGAATGGTAAATGGTTCTCCAACCTTTTATTTTCAGGCTGTAGGTGTCCTTCTGTCTAAAATGAGTCTCTTGTAGACAGCAAATAGATGGGTCCTGCTTTTATATCCAGTCTGAAACCCTACGCCTTTTGATGGGGTCATTAAGCCTGTTTACATTCAGAGTTACTAATCGACAGATATGAGTTTAGTGTCATCTTGATATCTATTCAGTCCTTGTTTTGTGGATTTTTCCACTGAACTTCTTCTTAAAGGGGAATTTTAAGAGTCCCCCTTAAAATTCCCTGCAGAGCTGGTTTGGAGGTCACATATTCTTTCAGTTCCTGCCTGTCTTGGAAGCTCTTTATCTCTCCTTCCATTTTGAATGAGAGCCTTGCTGGATAAAGTATTCTTGGTTGCCTATTCTTCTCATTGAGGACCCTGAATATATCCTGCCAGCCCTTTCTGAACTGCCAGTTTTCTCTGGAGTGGTCTGCTGTTACCCTAATGCTCCTCCCCATAAAGTTCAGGGATTTCTTGTCTCTTGCTGCTTTAAGGATCTTCTCTTTATCTTTGGAATTTGCAAGCTTTACTATTAAATGTCGAGGTTTGATGGGTTTTATTGATTTTGGGGGGGGGGAATCTCTCTATTTCCTGGATCTGAATGCCTGTTTCCCTTCCCAGATTAGGAATGTTTTCAGCTAGGATTTGTTCAAATACATATTCTGGCTCTCTGTCCCTTTCGGCGCCCTCGGGACCCCCAATTACACGTAGGTTTTTCTTCCTCAGGCTGTCGTTTATTTCCCTTAATCTGTCTTCCTGGTCTTTTAATTGTCTGTCTCTTTTTTCCTCAGTTTCCCTCTTTGCCATCAACTTGTCTTCTATATCACTCATTCGTTCTTCCACCTCATTAACCCTCGTCATTAGGACTTCTAGTTTGGATTGCATCTCATTCAATTGATTTTTAATTTCTGCCTGATTGGATCTAAATTGTGCAGTCATGAAGTCTCTTGAGTCCTTTATGCTTTTTTCCAGAGCCACCAGTAGCTGTATAAGTGCTTCTGAATTCGCTTTCTGACATTGAATTGTAATCCGTATTTTGTAACTCTTAGGAGAGAGGACTGTTTCTTTCTTTTGAGGTGAGGTTTTCCTTCTAGTCATTTTGCTCAGTGCAGAGTGGCCAAAAACAAGTTGTATTGGGAAAAGGAGAAAAAGAGAGAGAAAGAAGGAAAGAAAAGAGAAAAAGAGAAAAGGAAGAAAAAAAAGAAAAAAAGAAGAAAAAGAGAAAGAAAAAGAAAGAAAGGAATAAATGGTGGGGGATGCAAACAAATCAAAAAGAAATCAAAGAAAAGAAAAGAAAAAAGAAAAGAAAAGAAAAAACCACGGGGAGTATCTTCTGATTCTGTATACTTAAGTCCCTTGACTTCCCCTGGAACTTGTCCGTCTAGCTGGTCTTCTGGGGGAGGGGCCTGTTTTGCTGACTTTCAGGTGTTAGCTCTTGGGGGAGCTGCTCTGCCCTCTGCCTGGTGCAGGGCTCATTTAACCTGTGAGGCCCCAGTAGGAACCATCCCAGTGACGCCGGCAGCTCTGGAGCCCTGGATTCAGCTCCCACAGTAACTATGGAGCTCTCCCTCTGCAGGGCCTGGAGGTGCCAAGGCGGGGACGCTGATCTGCTCCGCTCTGGGCAGAAGCGTCTTAGCTGTCGTGGGCCTTCCCAGGCTCTACCTGTCCCAGGGGGAGGCCGGATCCTGGGCTGTGTCCTGGCACACTGTGCTCCAGTGCCTGCGCTGTTGGATTCCCCCTCCCGGCCACACAGCTGTCTCCACAGTGCCACTGCCCGAGCCCCTCTGAGCTGGTCCCAGAGCCCCACAGCCCTCTCTGCAGGGATCCTCTTCCTCTGCCGGAGCCCACTCCGAGCCCTGGCCTCACAGCCCCCTCCATGTGGAGCCACCGCCCAAGCCCCTCAAAGCTGCTCCGGGTCCAGCTGTGGGCCCTGCAGTCTTTTAGGGAGCTCGGCCGTGGGATATGGTGCAGTCTCCTGGGCGCGCAGGTGTCTATTAGTGTTCCAGGGAGCCCGAGGGCATCCTCGCCATCTTGGCGTCCTGCTCCAACTCCCTGCGGGTGCCTTTCCACCCGGGAAGATTGGTGAAGCTCCTGCTTCTCTGGGTCAGAGCTTTCTTATCCTGGAGGCACTCGCCCAGGCCTTAGCCCAGAACCTCCTGGGGCCCCTCCCCCTTGGATGCCTTTTGTTTCTTTTTTTTTTTATTTTTATTTATTTATGATAGTCACACAGAGAGAGAGAGAGGCAGAGACACAGGCAGAGGGAGAAGCAGGCTCCATGCCCCAGGAGCCCGACGTGGGATTCAATCCCAGGTCTCCAGGATCGCGCCCTGGGCTGAAGGCAGGCGCTAAACTGCTGCACCACCCAGGGATCCCCTTTTGTTTCTTTATTTCTTTCCCCCCTCTTCCTACCTTGATAGAAGTGCGAACTCTTCTCACTGTAGCATTCCAGCTGGTCTCTCTTTAAATCTCAGGCCGAATTCATAGATTTTCAGGATGTTGAAAATTATCTAGGTAATTTGGTGGGGACAGGTGATTTGGGGACACTACAATTCCGCCATCTTGCCCCTAACTCCACTTTCCTATTTCAACCAATGTCACAGAGACACAGGATAAAGCAGTGTGGTTCTAGGGCCCCAGCTGGCTCCGTTGGTTAAGGCATTCGACTCCTGACTTCACCCTTGGTCTTGATCTCGGGGTCATGAATTCCAGCCCTTTGCTGAACTGTGGATGAGGCATGGAGCCTATTTAAACAAACTAAACCCACAGGGGTGTGGTTCTGGCATAAGCTGAAGGAGCAGAATAGAGAGCCTGGAAGAAAATGCACTCCGATACCGTCAACTGATTTTTTAAACTTAATTCAATTTAAACCTAATTAATTAACAGTATAGTGTATTATACTTTCAGAGGTAGAATTCAGGGATTCACCAGTTGGAGATAACACCAGGGCTCATGATATCACGTGCCCTCCTTTATGCCCGTCTACAAGTTACCCTGTCCCTCCACTCCCCTCCCCTACAGAGACCCTCAGTTTGTTTCCTGTGATTGAGTCTCTTTTTCCTCCATCTCTGTTTTCATATTATTTGTATTTCCTTCCCTTCACAGATGCTCATCTGCTTTGCTTCTTTAATTTCACCTATGAATGCAACCATACGGTAATTTTCTTTCCTGACTGACTTATTTCACTTAACATGATCCCTCTAGTTCTATCCATGTCATTGCAAATGGCAATGTTTTCTACTCTTTGATAGCTGAGTACCGTTCCTATCATCTAACTATCATCTATGACCATCATCTATCTTCCATCCTCTTTATCGATCATCTGCCTGAGGGCACCGAGGCTCCTCCCACAGTGTAGCTACTGTGGACCCGGCTGCTGTGGACATTGGGGTGCAGGTGTCCCCGAGTCTCATGCATCTGTATCTTCGGGGTGAGCTAAGGCCGTGCACCTGCTGGTCGCAGAGCGTCTCTATTTGTAACTTCCTGAGGAGCCTCCACACCGTTTCCAGGGTGGCTGTGCCAGCCTGCGGTCCCGCCCACAGAGTAAGAGGGTTGAGTGAGTTTTGCAGGACGTTGTTAAAGTCTGGTCCACATTTCATTTTGCATCCTGTGGGCTCCAACTCCTTGTCCTTAAGTATTTCTGGGGAAGCCAGGTATTGGGCTCCTTTTCAGTGAGACGTTTCCGTAGCTCATAGGCCTCAACTGTAGCCTGGAAGGAGGCAGGTGTGGACCTGTGCACAAGGATGCTGCCTCCTACATGGCCTCCTGCAGTGCCTGAGCGTCCTGCAGGAGGCGCCCGAGCCCAGGCCCTGCCCAAGGGCCGCAAAGGCTCAGTAGGCCTTGTCCACCTGCACTAACAGGAGCCCACCTGTGCTGGGGAGGCCTGAGGAGGACGTGGGGATGCACCATGCTGATGAGCCCCGGTCTCCTCAGGAACCGTGGTGAGGCTTCAGGAAGATGTGGGCCCGCATCCACCCTGACAGGAACACTTGGGCCACTTCAGGACCTGTAGGGAGGCTTCAGGAAGCTGTGGTGCCGTGTCCACTCTGGCAGGAGCTCCCGGGCCGCTCAGGACATAAGTTGAGGCTTCTGGAAGGTGAGGGCCGCATCCACGGTGTCAGCAGCCCTGGCGTCCTCAGAACCTGCAGTGACGTTATGGGAGGACATGGGGCCATGCCCACACAACAGGACGCTGACGTCCTCAGGACCCCCGGTGTAGACTTCGGGAAATATGGTGATGCTTCCATGCAGACAGGAGACCTCAGCCTTGTCAGGGCCTTTGGTGAGGCCTAAGAAAGATGTGGGTGCCGAATCCACACTGACAGGAGTCTCCGGCCTCCTAAGGACCTGCCCTTTGACTTCGGGATATATGGGGCTGTGTCTATGCTGACAGGAGCCCACAGCCCCCTCAGGACCCGCGGTGAGTTTTCTGGAGGCCATGGGGCCATGTCCAGGCTGACAGGAGCCCTCGGCCTCCTGAGGACTTGCTGTGAGGCTTCCAGAGGATGTGAGGCATAGTCCACAGTGACAGGAGACCCGGCGTCCTCAGGACCCACTGACTATGACTCAGGAACACGTGGGGCCACGTCCACACTCACAGGATCCTGGCTTCCTCAGCACCCCCTGGAGGACTCTGGAGGCACTGTTGGGGCCACGTCCACCTCAGAAGGGACTACTCAGAACCACAGGGTAAGTGAATGGGTAGAATGTATGGTAGGGTCAGGGGAGGGGAGGTAGTTGGTTGTTAGGTTAGATGTTAGGGTTTAGTGATTATGCTTATGGTTACGGATTAGAGGATAGCATGAGGGATAAGGTAAGGGTCAGTGTTTCGGAGTTGGATGGGGGTTAGGGATTAGGGAAAGGGTTTAGTGTTAGTGTTAGGGACAGGATTTAGAGTTAGGGTTAGGGTTTAGGCTTAGGGATTAGGGCAGGATGTTAGGAGTTGGGGTTAGGGTTATGGTTAGTGTTAGGGTTGTGATTAGGTTTGCAGTTAGGATTAGGTGTTAGGATGTGAGTTAGGGTTAGTTGTTAGGGTTAGGGGTTAGGGTTAAATTTAGGGCTAGCTTTAGAGTTAGGGTGAGCGGTAGGGCTAGGATAGGGGTTAGGATTAGGGTTCGTGTTTGGTTAGAGGTAATGGTCAGGTCAGGGTCAGGGTAGGGTCAGGGTACCTTTTTGGAAAAGGGTAAGAGATAGGGTTAGGCAGTGGCTTAGGGGTTAGTTTTAGGGTATGGGTTAGGGTACATTTTGGGGTATGAGATAGGTTAGTATTAGAGGGTTAGGGTTAGGGTACAGGAAAAGGTTCGGAATAGGATTTGAGTATATTAATTTAAGGTTAGGGTTAGAGGTTAGGGTTAGGGTTAGATTTAAGGTAGCGGTCAGGGTTAAGGAAACCTAAGAATAGGTTAAGGAGTTAGGGTGAGGCTTGGCAGGTAGGTTCAGTGAATGTGTTTCTGTCTTGGGGTTTGTGTTTGGTTGTCGATTAGTGATGGGTCTTGTTTTAGGTTTCAGTTAACATTAGGATTAAGTGTAGGGTTAGGGTTATGCCTGTGTATGGTTAGAGTTTCAGTCTTGACCTGTGCCTGCACTGGGACTCCTAGTATCTTGGGCAGTTTAGTTTTATGCACTCTATTTAGGTTTTGGGTTCAAAGGTACCTTGACTCCACCAAGTCAGTGGCCTCCCCAGAGAATCAAAATACAGGCTTCTGCTGGGGTGAGAATAGACATGGCAGGCTTCTCCCGAGCTGAGCTAAGGAGGGGATTTGGGGCTCTAAATACTCTTTATTTGGATTTTCAGTTGCCTTTCTGATTTTATCTCTTGTGTGCACATGTATCCTCTATACTACCAATTATTATTTTAAAGTTTTATTGAATTCCTGTTTGTAAACACAGTATGATATAGTTTCAGGTTTACCACATACTGATTCAACCCTTGGATGCAATGCCTGGTACTGGTCACAGGTGCCCTCCACTATCCCCATAGCCTGATTCCCCATCCCCCCCACCTTCCTCTTATCTATTAGTTTATTCTCTGTGGTTAAGAGTGAGTTTCTTGGTTTGCTTCTCTCATCCCCCCCATCAATCCCCTTGCCAGTTTGTTTGGTTTCTTAAAATTCACTTGTGAATGCAATTGTATGGTATTTGATATCTGTCTTTCTCTGGCTGACTGAGTTCATTTAGCATAAGTCCCTTCCACTTCTCCCATGTCATTGTAAATGGCTTCATTTCATCCTTTGTGATGACCGAGTGATGTCACAGTGTGTATATTTACCACATCGTCTCTGCCCATTCATCTGTAGATGGACATCTGGGCTGTATCCACAGTTTGGCTCTTGTTGATAATGCTGCTACAAACACTAGGCTGCATGTCCCTCTTTGAATCTAAGAGACTACTTTTATATCCTCGGGATAAATACCTAGCTGTGCAATTTTGGAATCATAGGGTACTTCTACTTTTAACTTCTTGAGGACCCTCCACACTGTTTTGCACAGTTGCTGCACCTTATCTCATGCTCACGAGGAGTATAAGGGGGCTCCCCCTTCTCCATAGCCTCACCAACACCTGTTGTTTCTTGTGTTGTTAATTTTAGCCATTTCGACGGCTGTCAGGTGACATCTCATTGTGGTTTTGGTTTGCATTTCCCTGATGATGGGTGACGCTGGGTGTCTGTCTATGTGTCTGGTGGCCATCTGGATGTCTTGACAGAGAGAACGTCCATTCATGTCTTCTGCCCATCTGCAGTTGGATAATTTGTGTTTAGGATGCTGACATTTATATTTGCTTTATGTATTTTGGATACTGACTCTTTATTGGATGTCTTGTTTACAAATATCTCCTCTCATTTTATATGTTGCATTTTAGCGTTGCTTGTTTCCTTCACTTTGCAGAAGCTTTGCAATTTGATGAACTCCCAATAGGATTTTTGCTTTTGTTTCGCTTGCCTCAGACGCATATCTGGTAAGCAGATCCAATGGCCAATGTCAAAGATGTTGCTGCCTATCTTTTCTTTTTTGTATGATTTCAGGTCCCACATTTAGGGCTTTCATCCATTTTGAATTTATTTTTTATATATATGGTGTAAGAAAGTGGTCCAGTTTCATTCTTCTGCGTGTGGCTGCCTGGTTTTCCCAACACCATTTGTACATATCCTGGCGTCAGGGTTAGGGTTTGTTGAAGAGACGGTCTTTGTGCTTTGGATATTCCTTCCTTCCTTGTTGTCGTTTAATGGACCATAGTGTTACAGGTTTGTATCTTGTTTCGGCTTTCCATTCTATTCTATTGATATAAGCGTCTCCTGTGTGGAGATTCTTGATTGCTGATTCAATTTCTCTGCCTGTTATCTGTGTGTTCAAGTTTCTTATTTCTTCCTTTTTCATTTTTGCTTTGTTATATATTTCTAGGAATTGATCTATTTCTTCCAGGTTCGGGGTTGCTGGCATATGTTTTTTCATAATGTTCTCTTATAAACATTTGTATTTCTAGTGTTGGTGGTTATTTCTCTTTTCTCATTTGTGATTTTATTTGGGTCCTTTCACATCTTTATATCTTTTTCTTTATGTATTTTAAAGATTTTATTTTATTTTATTTATGTATTCATGCGAGACGCAGAGAAGCAGAGGTATAGACAGAGTGAAAATGGGGCTCCATGTGGGGAGCCTGATGTGGGACTTGATGCCCCAGGAGTCCGGGTTCGTGTCCTGAGCCAAAGCAGATGCTCAACCACTGAGGCACCCAGGTGCCTTGCTGATTCAATTCCTTTGCTAGTTATGGGTCTGTTCACATTTTCTATTTCTTCCTATTTCAGTTTTGCTCGTTTGCACATTTCTAGGGACTTGTCCATTTCTTCCTGGTCTCCCAGATGTTAGCGTATAACCTTTCATAGAATTCCCTTATAATTGTCTTATTTTTCTGGTGTTGATTGTGCTCTCTCTTGTCTCATTTGTGATTTTATTTATTAGGTCTTTTCTCTTTTCTCGTTGATAAGGCTGGCTAGGGCTTTGTCTATTTTATTAATTATTTTGAAGAACCAGCTCTTAGTTTCGTTATTCCATTCTACTGTTTTGTTGTTTCTGCATTGTTTATTTCTGCTCTCATCTTTATTTTTTCCTTCCTCCTGTAGGCTTCAGGCTATGTTTGCTATTCCTTTTCCAGCTGTTTTAGGTGTAGGGTTAGGTTGTGTATTGGAGACTTCTTGTTTCTTGAGGTAGGCCTGTATTGCTATGTACTTCCCTCTTACGACTGCCTTTGCTACATCCCAGATGTTTTGAGAAACATGTTTTCATTTTCATTTGTTTTAAATTTCCTATTTAATTTCTTGGTTACTCCATTCATTCTCTAGTAGGATGTTCATAATCTCCACATATTTTTGGTCTGTCCAATTTTTTTTTCTTACTGTTGACTTCAAGTTTCATAGTGTCTGGTCCAAAACTGTGCAGGGTGTGATATCAACCTTCTTGTAACTGTAGTACCTGCTGAGGGCTGATTTGTTGGCCATGATATGATCTGTTCTGTAGAATGTCCCATGTGGTGTTGAAAGGAATGTGTAGGGATCCCTGGGTGGCGCAGCGTTTTAGCACCTGCCTTTGGCTCAGGGCGCCATCCTGGAGACCTGGGATCGAATCCCATGTCAGCCTCCCAGTGAATGGAGCCTGCTTTTCCCTCTGCCAATGTCTCTGCCTCTCTCTCTCTCTCTCTCTCTGTGACTATCGTAAATAATAAAAAAAATGAAGGAAGGTGTTCTGCTTTAGGATGAAATGTTCAGACTATATCTGTTGAGTCCCTGTGGTCCAGTGTGTCAAGGCTATTGTTCCCCTGTTGATTTTCTGTATACACGATTGGTCCATTGCCATATTTAGGTGTTAAAATCCCCTGTCATTGTATTATTATCAGTGAGTTCCTGTACGTTTGTTTTTAATTGGTTTCTATATTTAGGTACTCCCATGTTGGCAACATAAATATTTAGTTGTTTGATCTTGATAGAGAGTCTTTTTAATTATGAAATAATGCCCTTCTTCATCTCTTCTTACAGTATTTGTTCTTTCTTTTTTGAAATTTAAATATTTTATTTATTTATTCATGAGAGATACACAAAGAAGCAGAGGCAGAAACATAGGCAGAGGGAAAGTCAGGCTCCACAAATGGAGGCCAATGTGGGACTTGATCCTGGGATCCCAGGATCACCCCCTGAGCCAAAGGCAGATGCTCAACCACTGAGCCAACAGGTGTCCCCCAGGGTTTCGTTTCAAATCTAGTTAGTCTGATATAAGTATGGGTCCTCCAGCTTTCTTTTGATATCCATTAGCATGATAGATGATTTTCCATCCCCTGACTTTCAATCTCCTGGTGTCTATAAGTCTAATGAGAGAATCTTGTAGGCAGCATACAGATGGATCTTGATTTTTAAATAATGATTTTATTTATGAGAGAGAGAGAGAGAGAGAGAGGCAGAAAATTAGGCAGAGAGAGAAGCAGGCTCCCCACCAGGAGCAGAATATGAGACTTGATCCCAGACTCCAGGATCACACCCTGAGTCAAAGGCAGAGGCTCAATCCCTGAGCCACCCAGGCATCCCGGATCCTGTTTTTTAAGCCACTCTGATACTCTATATCTTTTGATTGGAGCATTTAGTCTATCAGCATTCAGAGTGATTATTCAAAGATATGAACTTTGTGCCTTTGTGTTTCTGGAAGAGTTGGTGTTTCTGGTGATGTTCTCTGGGCCTTTCTAGTCTTTGTTTCTTTTGGTCTCTTTTTTTCCCCCACTAGAAGAGTCCCTCTTAAAATTCCTTACTGGACTGGTTAAGTGGTCATGAACTCCTTTATATGTTGCCTGTCTAGGAAAATCTTTATCTCTCCTTCTCCCCTGAATGACACCCATGCTGAAAGAAGAATTCATACAAATTAGACTCCAATAAAAAGAAATTTAAAAACCTAAAATAAATTCTTTCTAATATGATTGAGGAAAATGGCATGTGGAGGAAAACCAGAAGCACAAAGAGAGAAGGAGAGATTTTACCCTCTGTAGCCTTCACAGGGAACTGGTGTCCTTTCCTAGCAGGGGCCCCCCGTCCGTAGGATGCTTCCTTCCCCTCTGTGCCCTTGTTGGAACCCAGCAGGCACATCTCCGTGCCTTCAGCACGTCTGCAGTCGTGGTTTATAGCGTCTTCCATATATCCTATTGGGGATCACAGTGTGGTGTATGTAACCATCCGGCTGCTGTTTGACAACATTGGGGGGATTCTGACTTTTGTTGGTTTTGGGGTGTGTGTGTCTATCACATGCAGCTATCACGTGCAGCTATCATATCCTCTGGCTGGGTAACCCAAAACCCGGAAATGGTTGGCACAACATCATTTCTGGTGCTGGCGCTGGGTGGCTAGGTGGGCTCTCCTGTCCACCCCGGGGCTCGCTCATGCAGTGTCTTTCCGCTGGAGGGTCAGCTGAGCTGGAAGTTCCGGCTCGGCCACATTCCCATGTCTGGCAGTGGGTCCTGCCGAGCGCCGGCTGCTTCTCTTCTCCCCAATGCCTCTCCAGCAGGGAGCCAGACATTCGGGCCACCCTTGGGGGGAGCTCCTGAGGAACCGGCTGCCCATGGCGGGGAGCCATGAGGCTGCCTGTATGTGGGAGTCAGAGTGGTGATGGGGCTGGGGTTCCTTGTTCCCCTGTGCTGACTGGCCTTCAGGCCGAGCCCCATGCTCACCCACCCCGTACTCACTCGGGCAAGGAGGGTGCGCTCCACACGTTGGTGTGAGAGATCCAGCACCAAAAGGTGTTCATGCTGAGTCCACCTGGTGAGGGTGGTCCAGGTGCATGAGCTGCAAGTGTGGGACCCAGGAAATTTAACAAAAATCCCCTTCCCCTGGACAAGCAGAGCAGGAGTGATTCCGTTTTGTGCTACATCCGCCACCTCCCCTATGACCCCCAAATGACCTGCTTATGGCTTAAGGTGCTGCCCCACCCTAGTCATTCCGCTGGGCACACCCTAATCGGAAATCTGCTCATAACAATGTATCCATGATTTGTGCCCGCCAAAACCCCGCAGCGATTCTGACCAAAGTAATAGACCAGCTCAAGTGGATACTATAGGGTAAAGTGTAATTCAATTGGCCACCTACATGTGGACCAACATGACTGTGCAAATTTCTGCGTATCCCATGGTCCACTGGCCCCTATAAAGCTGCCTCGCCTCTTCGTCTCAGGGTCCAAGTCCCTGCTGCAATGTGTCTGGTGCACTTGGACCAACTTTTGGTTGGTCCCAGTGGGGGCTCCAGCTTGTAAAGAAACCCTTGGGAGTTTGCATTGGTGTCGGCTCCTTGGTGGTTTCTTGGATTCGCAATCTTGGGCACAACACAAGGGCCTGCTGTCCTGAAATCACTTCCATGGCCACGCTGACCACCCCGCAGGCCCTCTGTGCCCCAGACACCCAGGCACAGGGATGCGGGGAGGGAGAAAGTGCTCTGGAATCCGGCCAGCCCCGGTCCCCTGGACAGAGGGAGCAGTGACCTCTCAGGTCACTTTGCACAGACCCTGGTGACCTGAGGCTCCCTGGCTGTCACACTCTCCCGCCCATTCTGGCCCACGGGGGACAGGCTGAGTCCCAGTAAAGTCTGTGAGGCCTGACCCTGGTGTCCGGCCACCCCTGGATGGCACGTGGGGACGTCAGCTGTGTGTGCCTAGCGGCACCCCTGCATGGGCTGGTTGGGGCCTCAGTGGTGCCCCCTCCTCCTCACTGTGGGTCTCTCCACGCCCCATGCACAGAGTTCTGGGAGACACAGAAACGGGCTGGTTGTGCATTTTTGCACCACAACACTTTATTGACTTTTTACAGCAAACAGGCTAAGAGCAGAGGGTGCGCGCCTTCCCCTGGGGAAGGAGACCCTTCTGTCTTTAGGGGAGAGCAAGAATCACACGGAGTGGGAGGGGCGAGTGCTGGAGTCCCCCACCTGGGAGCATGTGTGGACTCTGGTTGGAGGCGTGTGTCCTGAGGTTTCAGCCTGAGTGACGGTTTTGAGGACAGCAGAGCTGACCTGGAACTGCAGCTCATGGGCTCCTGTGCTGGATCCCTGCAGGGCAGCTGGACCCCGGCCTCGGGACCCCTGGGGCCCCAGCACCTGTACGAGCCTGCCTCCTGGTGTGGGTGTGGGTGGGGCCCACCGGCCTACCCCTGTTCTCCCCACCCTGGGGTGTACTGGGATCCCCCGGTCTGCCCTAGGTCAGCGACCTGGATCTGTGGGTGCACGCCCAGTGCCCAGGAGGCCACATCCAACTGTGAGAAAGCTCACTCAGACCGGGGCCAGAATCCAGGGCTGGCCAGGGCCATGGGGGGCTGGATCCCATTAGTCTTTGTGTTGGGCCTGGTGGGGGCTCAAATCCATCCAACCCCCCAGAGCCTGGCGCCCAGTCAGCCCAGGTTCCTCTAGGTTAGGGGCTGGTGTCCTGTGCAGGGTGTGCCATGCTCCAGGAGGGACAGTGGGCATGGCAGGGCACAGTGGGTCCTTTGCACCACTCACCTGCACACACCCTGTAGGGGGCTCCCTGTCTTCCCTCCTCCCTGCCACCCCTGGGTACTCTATGGGACACCTGGGGTTCTGATGGGAGCAGGGTATCCATAGAACCCTGGGGAGGCTGAGCATGTCCCACAGGGGGCAGCTTCATCGGGTCCTTGCTCAGGGACGATGGTGTGGGGGTGGATGGTGTGGGGGCATGGGTATGATGGTGGTAGAGTGTGGGGGATGGTGTAGGGGGGATTGTGTTGGGGTATAGTGTGGGTGGGGATTGTGTGAGGCTGTGTGTGTGTGAGGGGGATGGTGTAGGGGTTATGCCATGGGGGATGATGATGTTAGGGGATGGTGTGGGTCTGGGAAATGGGATGGGGTGGGGGGGCTGGCAGACACACGGCAAACCCTTTATCTAAGATCCACAGGGGAAATCTACAGAAAAAGGTGACCCCAGTCTGGGGTTTGCTGTGACACTTGCCCCTGGGGCCCCGTGTGGTCAGTGCAGGGCCCTGGCTGGACTGGGGACAATATCTCGGGTCATCATACTATGTATGTTTACAAATTGCAAATTGTCTCAAATTAAATGCATAGAATTTAGAAATATATAAAGCACCGAGAGGGGGTGTCACCCTGACCCGTCTGACTCTCATCAGATCGATGTGTGTCCTCCTCCAGTCACAGCCATGCACCCTGCCCCCTTGTCCCCTTACTGACCCCCACGGCCCGCACCCCCAACCCCTGCTTTTCAGGGGGCCGTCCCTCACCCCTTTGGTTTTCAGCTCACATGGCATCCCCTGGAGGCCCCATCCTAGTGGCCTCCTCATCCCCGAGACTCCGGGGGAGGGGTCACGGGGGTCATCCCCAGCACCTTACCATGCAGCCGTGTGTTGTTGGCTTCTGTTCTTCCCCCGGCCTCAGAAGCCCCGTGTTCCCTACCCAGAAACCCCTGGTCCTCCCCCGGAGCCCGATCCCCCCTGGCCCCTCAGCCTCACCCTACCCTGTAGTAGTATCAAAACATGATGTGACTGCTGAACGTCCTGTTGACGTACAAGTCTACCTCCGTGATGTCCTAGGAGGAGACCAGGGCCTCCTCTTTCATTTACTGTGGGAAAACCATGGAGGAGATGCAGGCATCAGGGACACAGACCCCGACATGTCACAAGCTGCCGTGCTGAGCAGGGAGCCCTGGGGCAACCATGCGAGTGTGTCCTGCAGAACCTCCTTCCTTCCTCTGGGAGGCTGGGGATGGCAGGAGTGCCCACCGTGCCCGTGGGACCTGTGTGAGGGCCTGTGCACAGCTGTTGTGGGCGGAGAGGTGACTGAGGGTCAGCCTGGGTGGGATGGCATAGGGGTTCAGCCCAGGTGGGAGGGGACATTGGGGTGTTGTGCCCAAGATTGCGAATCCGAGAAACCACTACAGAGCTGACACTGATGCAAACACACAAGGATTGATTTCCAAACTCGAGCTTGCGTCCAAGTACACCGACACAGCGGAGCAGGGACTTGGACCCTGCGGTGGTGTTTTGCTTTTTTAAGGGCTTGTCTTGGGGACCTCCAGAATGGCTGGAGTAATTCCTCAAGTTCTGTTTACATTTTGATATGGGGCCTTCAAGGGCATTGACCTCTGTTCCCATTATAATAGGCGCCTTCATCCCTTGGCTTGGGCTCAGTTCTTATTCTAATGTGGGGCTTTCTAGGACATTAAGCTGTAAACTTTTGTTTTTTTCCTGTAACTGTAGGCATGTAAATTTCAGCTCTTCTTCACGGGGGCCTGGGATGGCTTGACATGTTTGAACGCTGAACTTAAAGTGGAAAGGCCTTCATTTTCTCGGCCTACTTGGGTCCCGTTCCATCCTATCTTGCTCCTTCCCCCTTCCCCAGAACTCCTGAGAGAGCAATTGCAAATGACCACAGCATGGCAGCCTGTGTTGGGGCACAGGCCCAGGGATTTGGGATCAGGAAGAGCTGGGGTGCGGTCATCCCGGCTGTGCAGCGGGATTTGATGCTGCAGACTCTTATTCCCTAAGGCTATCTTGACAACTGACTTTGTACATACAAAAGCTGTCCTTTATCTTTAAAAGTTGAAGAGCCAGTCAAAGCCTTTTTTCTCTGCCCATCTGATTGCTCAGATTCCAATCTGAGATGTATTTCCTGTTAATAAGGATAATTTACTATCCATAGTACTATGCTTAAAATATTCTGACACAAGTAATTCAGAGGGATGAGGTTTTCTCATCTCTTTCTTCACAGCTCAGTCACTTTCAGGAAATGCATCTTTATGGATTTGGAAAGAACTGAGAGACATTATTACCAATGGTCTTATTATTATGTGAAGGATTCTTCCCTGAGATTCTTCCCCTGTTTCAACTGACACTGAAACACTGTGAACTCTTTGGAAGACAAATAAATGTTTGGAAATTTGGAAATAAATGTCAAGGAAATAAATGTTATGCATTACTAATTTTAAATGCCCTTGCAATATGGTGTCTATTATACTAGAAGTATTTTTATCTGATTTTTGCTATTTGTTATCCGTTCCTGCTTTTCAGGTTGAGGAGGAATTATACGTGTTCATAAGTGTTTTTCTTTCCTTCTGATATAAACTTCTTACTTTGTTCCCATCGAAGGAAGTCCTTAAGAATAAGGCAAAAGTTAATTAAACTATTCTTAAAGTGTCTTTACACTTGGAGCCTGATTCATTTAAGTCAATTTTCAAAATAAATCTTATTTATTAGGAAAACAAGAAAGATTTATAGGGAAATTGAGAAGATAGTACAGAGCATTCGCATGCACTTGCACTCAATTTCTCCAATTATTGATATATTAGTATGGTACAAATATTAGCTAATTAATCAATATTAAAATAGTCGCATTAACCAAAGACCATACTTTATTCAGATTTCCTTAGTTTTTGCTAAGTTACCACCCCTCATATGACATTCCATTTGTCCTCCTGTTTTCTTAGGCTCCTCTGGATTGTGACATTCTTTCAGCCTTTCCTAGTTGTTGTTGCCCTGGAACACTTTGAGAAGTAGAGTATTTTGTAAAATTTCCTTCAGTTGGGACATGTCTGTTGTTTATCTCATGATTGAAGTGTTTTTGCGGATTATATACAGAGATATACTGCCATTATCATTATATCATATAAAGGATAGATACTATCAACATGATTTATCAGATTTTGGTATCGATCTGATCATCTTGCTGATGTAGTGTTTGTCATCTTTTCCCGTAGTTAAGTGATGATGATGATGATGATTCTTCTTCTTCTTCTTTATTATTATTATTATTATTATTATTATTATATTATCATTGTTATTTTACGTTTTTCATAATATATTCTGTAGAAGGAAGTTACTATGTGTATTCCACACTTAAGAGTGGGAAGCTATGCTCATCAACTTGAAGGTGGAATGTCTGCACAAATTGTTTGAAATTCTTCTACATGGGAGATTTCTCTTCTTGTGGGTTTTTTTTCTTTTTCAAAGATGTTATTTATTTATTTGAGAGAGAGAGGAGAGAAAAACCATGAGTGATAGGGGCAGAGGGAGAGGGAGAAGCAGGTTCCCTGCTGAACCGCGAGCCTTCCTTGGGACCTGGATCATGATCTGACTTAAGGCAGAAACTTAAGTGACTGAGCCACCCAGGTGCCACTATTTCTTTCTTTCCCTCTTTCTTTCTTTTTTTTTAAATAATATATTTACTTTTCATTGTTGTTCAATTTGACAACATATAAAATAACACTCAGTGCTCATCCCGTCAAGTGCCCCCCCTCAGTGCCCATCACCCATTCACACCGACCCCTGCCCTCCTCCCCTTCCATCACCCCTAGTTCGTTTCCCAGAGTAGGAGACTTTATGTTCTGTCTCCCTTTCTGATATTTCCCACACATTTCTTCTCCCTTCCCCTATATTCCCTTTCACTATTATTTATATTCCCCAAGTAAATGAGAACATACAATGTTTGTCCTTCTTCGATTGACTTACTTCACTTAGCATAATACCTTCCAGTTACATCCACCTTGAAGCAAATGGTGGGTATCTGTCATTTCTATTCGATGAGTAAGGCCCACCTTTTCTCTCCCTTGATCTTCTGAGTCTCCTATGATATGAATGTTATTGTTTTAATAAGTGGCTGAGTTCCCTATGTCTGCCTCTGTGGTCCATAACTTTCCTTGTTTTTAAGGCTTCCACTTGTGACTGCATCTCATTTATTTCATTTTTAACATTTGCCTGACTAAATTTTAGTTCTTCTATTTCTACTGTAAGGGATTCTCTAGTTTTCTTCTGTGCTCTTTTTCCAGCCCAGATGCTATCTTTATAATCATTGTTTTAAACTGTAGTTAGACATCATATATTTGTATTGATGGACTTCCTGGCTGTGAGTACTACCTCATGTTATTTTATGGAGGTGAATTTCTTGATCTCATTACTTTTTCCAGAAAAGAAAGAAGGGAGAAAAAGAAAAACCAAGAAAAACAATAACAACTGCCCTCCCCCCAAAAAACCACTAGATTATTTTGGCCTCCTTGTAAAAAGATTCTAAATCCCAAAATAACAAACAAAATTAAAGTTCCATGAAAGTAAAAATAAGAAATATATAAGGTACATACATAAAAAATAAAATAAGGCAATTAATAAAATAGAATCAAAGAAAATAAATGATAATAAAGCACAAAGTACAAAGGAAGCTAGACCCTACTTTCCAGGCGGCGCTGAGGATCTGCATCCTCTGTGGTCTGACAACTTGGTGGCAGCGAGTGGTCTGTGCGGGGTCTGGGGATGGCCCATGGCGCTGATTGTCAGGTGCACATCTGCCTGGAGATGCACCTGCGGGGTCAGGGGCAGGGTGGTCTTCAGCGCCTCTGGCCTCCAGCGGGTGGCGCTGTGCTGCTCCCTGAGACTTGGCGCTGTTTGGTGTGATGCAGGTGGGGACGCTGGGTCCTCTGGTTCTGGGGCTAAGCATCCCACCCCCCAGTCTGCAGGCCCTCCACAGAAGAGGCCCGAAGCGCATCTCTCAGAACCCTGCTTTCACTTTGCCCGCGTCCGAACTGCTTTTGGTTTTGTTTTCTTATCTCAGACTGTTGTGCCCAAGATTGCGAATCTGAGAAAGCATGGAGAAGCCCACAACGATGCAAACACATGAGGGTTTATTTACAAACTCGAGCTTCTGTCCAAGTATGCCTGACACAGAGGAGCAGGGACTTGGACCCCGAGTGGGTTTTTGCTTAGTTTTAAGGGCTGGTCTCGGGAACCTCCAGAAGGGCTAGAGCAATTCCTCAAGTTCTCTTTACATTTTGATATGGGGCCTTCAAGGGCATTGAGCTCTGTTCTCATTCTAATAGGGGTTTCCTGCCCTTGGCCTGGGCTCAGTTTGATTCTATTGTGGGGCTTTCTAGGACATTAAACTGTAAACAGCAAAGGTTCCACACCTGGAAGGGGGACGTCACACTGTCCCTATATGCTGAAGATGCGGTACTGGAAACATGAAACCTTGGAGCCTCCACCAAAACCTGTTAGAACTAAGGAGTGAGTTAAGTAAAGTCACGGGACACAAACTGACCCTACAGAGCAGAGTAGCCTTGCTGTGTCCCGACAATGAGCACTCAGGAAGGAAATGAAGGACGTGACTTCATTCTTCTCAGGAGCATCAAGGAGAATAAATAATGAGACTGAACCAAAGGAGCACAAGACTTGTGCACTGAGCCATACCAGTCTCTGAGAGACCTTCCCGGGCTCGTGGGGTGGGAGCCTCATCTTGTGAAAATGTCCGCAGTTCCTGAAGCCACCCTCAGTTTCAATGTCATTCCTATCAAAATCATGGTGGCAGATGTTAGAAATAGGAAAAGAAAAACCCATAACATCCATCCGCCCCCACAAATGACCCCGGACAGCAAATCAGTACTGGAGGAGCAGGAGAGAGCGGGACGCAGCACTTCCCTATTTCAAACAATGTCACAGAGACACAGGATAAAGCATTGTGGTTCTTGGGCCCCCAACTGGCTCCGTTGGTTAAGCATCTAACTCCTGACCTCACCTCCGGTCCTGATCTCAGGAGTCGTGAGTTCTAGCTCTGGGCTGGGCCATGGACGAGGCGTGGAGCCTACTTAGGCAAACCAGTCCCACGGGGGGTGGTCCTGGCATAAGCTGAAGGAGCAAAACAGAGAGTCCAGAAGGAAATGTGCTCTGATACAACTGATTTTTTAAATTTAATTTAATTTAAACCAAATTAATTATGGATAGTGTATTATACTTTCAGAGGAAGAATTCACGGATTCACCAGTTGGAGATAACAGCAGTGCTCATGACATCACGTGCCCTCCTTCATGCCAGTCCCCTGTTAACCCCCCCCGCCTCCAACAACCATCAGTTTGTTTCCTATCATTAAGAGTCTGTATTTCCTGCATCAGTTTTCATCTTATTTGTTGTTCCTTCCCTTCACAGTTGTTATCTGCTTTGCTTCTTTAATTCCACCTATGAGTGACACCACACGGTCATTCTCTTTCCCAACTGACTTATTTCATTTAACATGATCCCTCTAGTTCTATCCACGTCATTGCAAATAGCAAGATTCATTCTCTTTGGTAGCTGAGTGCCATTCCTCTGTCTGTGACCATCATCTATCTCCCATCCTTTTTATCCATCATCTGCCACAGGGCACCAAGGCCCCTGCCACAGTGTGGCTACTGTGGACCCGGCCGCTGTGGACATTGGGGTGTAGGTGTCTCGAGTCTCACTGTATCTGTATCTTTGAAGTGAGCTCAGGCCGTTCACCTGCTGGTCGCAGGGCGGCTCTATTTGTAACTTACTGAGGAGCTTCCACACTGTTTCCAGGGTGGCTGCACCAGCCTGCATTCCTGCCCACAGTGGAAGAGGGTTGAGTGAGTTTTGCGGGACATGGAAAAAGTCTGGTCCACATTTCATTTCCTTGTCCTTAAGTATTTCTGAGGAAGCCGGGTGTTGGGCTCCGTTTCAGTGAGACGTTTCCGAAGCTAACAGGCCACAGCTGGAGCCTGGAAGGAGGCAGGTGCGTCCCCTGGAGAACCCACTACCTCCTGCACAGCCTCCTGCAGCGCCTGATTATCCTGCAGGGGGCGCCGGAGCCCAGGCCCAACCCAGTGGGCATGAATGTGCAGTAGGCCTCCTCTGCCTGTACTATCAGGAGCCAGCCTGTGCTGGGGAGGCCTGAGGAGAACGTGGGGATGTGTGCACCTTGATGAGCCACAGCTTCAGGAAATTGTGGGCTCGCATCCACACTGAAAGGAGCCCCTGGGCCGCCTCAGGACCCACGGGGAGGCTTCAGGAAGATGTGGTACCGTATCCACGCTGACAGGAGCCTCTGGGCCACCTCAGGACATAAATTGAGGCTTCTGGAAGCTGGGGGCCGCATTCACGGTGACAGGAGCCCCGGCCTCCTCAGAACCCTCGGTGACGCTTCGGGAGGATGTTGTGTCACATCGACACAACAGGATGCTGACTCCTTAGTACCCCCGGTGTTGACTTGGGGAAATATGGGATGCGTCCATGCAGACAGAAGACCCCAGCCTTGTCAGGGCCTGTGGTGAGGCCTAAGAAAAATGTGGGTGCCGCATCCACACTGACAGGAGTCTCCAGCCTCCTCAGGACCCACTGTGAAGGTTTGGGAAGATTTGGGGCCACATGTATGCTGACAGGAGCCCCCAACATCCTCAGGTCTTATGGTGAGGCTTGAAGAAAATGTGGGGCCACCTCAACACTGACAGGACCCCCGTCCTCCTCAGGCCCTGCACTTTGGCTTCGGGAAATATAGGGCTGCGTCTATGCTGACAGGAGCCCACAGCTCCTCAGGACGCACGGTGAGTTTTCTGGGGGACTTGGGGCCATGTCCAGGCTGACAGGAGCCCCTGGCCACCTGAAGACCTGCTGTGAGGCTTCCAGATGATCTGAGGCATAGTCCACAGTGACAGGGGACCCAGCGTCCTCAGGACCCGCTGACTATGACTCAGGAAGATGTGGGGCCACGTCCGCACTCACAGGAGCCCTGCTTCCTCAGGACCCCCTGGAGGACTCTGGAGTCGCCGTTGAGGGCCACGTCCACATCAGAAGGGACTTGTCAGAACCACAGGGTAACTGAATGGGTAGAATGAATGGTAGGGTCAGGGGAGGGGAGGCAGTTGGTGGTTAGGCTTAGGTTAGATGTTAGGTGTTTGTGATTAAGCTTATGGTTACGGATTACAGGTTAGGGTGAGGGATAAGGGTAAGGGTCAGTGGTTAGGAGTTAGGATGGGGGTTAAGGATTAGGGAACAAGGTTAGGGTTAGCAACAGGATTTAGAGTTAGGTTTAGGGTTTGGAGGTGGGGTTAGGGTTATGGTTACAGTTAGGGTTGATCTTAGGTTTGCAGTTAGGGTTAAGGGTTAGGGTGTGAGTCAGGGTTAGGGGTAAGTGTTAGGGGTTAGGTTAAAAGGGCTAGGTTTAGGGATAGGGCGAGGGTTAGGTTTAGGATAGGGGTTAGGGCTAGGGTTAGGGTTAGTGTTTAGTTAGGGATTAGGGTCAGGTCAGGTCACGGTTTTGGAAAAGGGTAAGAGACAGGTTTAGGGAGTGGTTTAGGAGTTAGTTTTAGGGTACAGGTTAGAGTACCGTTTGGGGTATGAGATAGGATTAGTATTAGAGGGTTAAGGTTAGGGTACAGATTAAGGTTAGGAATAGGATTTGAGTACATTAAGTTAAGGTTAGGGTTAGAGGTTAGGGTTAGATTTAAGATAGAGGTCAGGGATAAGGGTTTAGAATAAGTTTAGGAGTTAGGGTGAGGGTTGGCAGGAAGGTTCAGTGAATGTGTTTTGGTCTTGGGGTTTGTGTTTGGTTGTCGATTAGTGATGGGACTTCTTTAAGATTTAGGTTAACATTAGGATTAAGTGTAGGGTTAGGGTTATGTCTGTGTATGGTTAGAGTTTGGGTCTTGGAATGTACCTACGCTGGGACTCCTACTATCTTGGGCAGTTTAGTTTTATGCGCTCTATTTAGGTTTTGGGTTCACAGATAGCCTGTCTCCACCAAGTCAGTGACCTCCCCAGAGAATCAAAATCCAGGCTTCTGCTGGGGTGAGAATAGACATGGCAGGCTTCACCCAAGCTGAGCTAAGGAGGGGATTTGTGGCTCTAAAAACTCTTTCTTTGGATTTTTAGTTGCCTTTCAGATTTTATCTCTAGTGCGCACACGTTTCATCAATACTACCAATTATTATTTTAAAGTTTTACTTCAATTCCTGTTTGTAAACACAGTATGATATATTTTCAGGTTTGCCACTTAGTGATTCAACCCTTGGATACAACACCTGGTACTGGTCACAGGTGCCCTCCACTGTCCCTATCCCCTGATTCCCCATCCCCCCACCTTCCTCTGATATTTATTAGTTTATTCTCTGTGGTTAAGAGTGGGTATCTTGGTTTGCTTCTCTCAGCTCCCTGAGCCCCTTTGCCAGTTTGTTTGGTTTCTTAAAATTCACATGTGAATGCGATTGTATGGTATTTGGTATCTATCTTTCTCTGACTGAGTTCATTTAGCATAAATCCTTTCCACTCCTTCCACGTTACCATAAATGGCTTCATTTCATCCCTTCTGATGACCGAGTGATGTCGCAGTGTGTATATTTACCACATTATCTCTGCCCATTCATCTGCCGATGGACATAGGCCTGTATCCACAGTTTGGCTGTTGTTGATAACGCTGCTACAAACACTGGGCTGTGTGTCCCTCCTCGAATCTTCTAAAGTACTTTTGTATCCTCGGGGTAAATACCCAACTCTGCTACTTTGGAATCATATGTTAGCTCTATTTTTTTTTAATTTATTTATTTATTTATGATAGTCACACAGAGAGAGAGAGAGAGAGGCAGAGACATAGGCAGAGGGAGAAGCAGGCTCCATGCACCGGGACGTGGGATTCGATTCTGGGTCTCCAGGATCGTGCCCTGGGCCAAAGGCAGGCGCTAAACCGCTGCGCCACCCAGGGATCCCTGTTAGCTCTATTTTTAACTTCTTTTTAAAAAATTTTTTTATGAATGTCACAGAGAGAGAGGCAGAGACACAGGCAGAGGGAGAAGCAGGCTCCATGCACCAGGAGCCCGATGTGGGATTCGATCCCAGGTCTCCAGGATCGTGCCCTGGGCCAAAGACAGGCACCAAACCACTTCACCACCCAGGGATCCACTTTTTTTAACTTATCGAGAACCCCCACACTGTTTTCCACAGTGGCTATATCTGTTCGCATGCCACCAGGAGTGTAAGGGGGCTACCCCTTCTCCATAGCCTCACCAACACCTGTTGTTTCTTGAGTTGTTAATTTTAGCCATTATGACGGCTCTCAGGTGACATATCCTTGTGGTTTTGATTTGCATTTCCCTGATGATGGGTGACGCTTATTGTCTTTCCGTTGTCTGGTGGCCATCTGGCTGTCTTGTCAGAGACAAAGTCCATTCATTTTTCTGCCCATTTCCAGTTGCATAATTTGTTTTTAGGATCTTGAGATTTATATTTCCTTTATGTGTTTTGCATACTAACTCTTCATTGGATGTTGTTTACCAATGTCTCCTTTCATTTTGTATGTTGCCTTTTAGCTTTGGTTGTTTCCTTCACTTTGCGGAAGCTTTTCAATTTGATGAAGTCCCAATAGTATTTTTGCTTTTGTTCCCTCACCTCAGAGGAATATATAGAAAGAAAATCCAGTGGCCAATGTCAAAGATGTTGCTGCCTATCTCTTCTTCTTTGATTGGTTTCAGGTCTCACATTTAGGTCTTTCATCCATTTTGAATTTATTTTTTGTATATATGGTGTAAGAAAATGGTCCAGTTTCATTCTTCTGCATGTGGCTGCCTGGTTTTCCCAACACCATTTGTACATATCCTGGCGTCAGGTTTAGGGTTTGTTGAAGAGCCTGTCTTTGTGCCATTGTATATTCCTTCCTGCCTTGTTGTCGATTAATGGATCATAGAGTTACAGGTTTGTATCTTGTTTTGGCTTTCCATTCTATTCTATTGATCTAAGCGTCTCCTGTTGGCAGATTCTTGATTGCTGATTCAATTTCTTTGCCTGTTATCTGTGTGTTCAAGTTTCTTATTTCTTCCTTTATCATTTTTGCTATGTTATATATTTCTAGGAATTGATCTATTTCTTCCAGGTTCTAGGTTGCTGGCATATAATTTTTCATAATGTTCTTTTATAATCATTTGTATTTCCCTCGTGTTGGTTGTTATGTCTCTTTTCTCATTTGTGGTTTATTTGGTTCCATCACATCTTTGTATCTGTTTTCTTTATCAAAGATTTTATTTATGTATTCATGCAAGACACAGAGATGCAGAGATATAGGCAGAGGGAAAATGAGGCTTATGCGGGGAGCCTAATATGGGACTTGATCCCCCAGGAACCCGGGATCATGACCTGAGCCAAAGCAGATGCTCAACCACTGAGGCACACAGATGCCTTGCTGATTCAATTCCTTTGCTAGCTATAGGTCTGTTCACATTATCTATTTCTTCCTATTCCAGTTCAGCTCATTTGCATATTTCTAGGGATTTGTCCATTTCTTCCAGGTCTCCCAGTTTGTTAGCGTATAATCTTTCATAGTATTCCCTTATAATTGTCTTATTTTTCCGGTGTTGATTGTGATCTCTCTTCTCTCAAATGTGATTTTATTTATTTAGGTCTTTTCTCTTTTCTCGTTGATAAGCCTGGCTAGGGTTGATCCATTTTATTAATAATTTTAAAGAACCAGCTTTTAGTTTTGTTATTCCATTCTACTGTTTTGTTGTTTCTGTATTGTTTATTTCTGCACTCATCTTTATTTTTTCCCTTCGTCTGTAGGCTTTAGGCTTTGTTTGCTATTCCTTATTCAGCTCCTTCAGGTGTAGGGTAAGGATGTGTATTGGAGACTTCTTATTTCTTGAGGTAGGCCTGTATTGCTATGTACTTCCCTCTTAGGACTGCCTTTGCTACATCCCAGAGGTTTGGAGAAACATGTTTTCATTTTCATTTGTTTTAAATTTCCTCTTTAATTTCCTGGTTGCTCCATTCATTCTCTAGTAGGATGATCACAAACTCAACATATTTTTGGTCTGTCCAATTTTTTTCTTACTGTTGACTTCCAGTTTCATAGCGCCGTGGTCCAAAAATGTACATGGTGTGATATCAACCTTCTTGTACCTGTTGTACCTGTTGAGGGCTGATTTGTGGGCCCTGATATGATCTGTTCTGGAGAATGTCCCATGTGCAATTGAATGGAATGTGTATTCTGCTTTCGGATCTAATTTTGTGACTATATCTGTTGAGTCCCTGTGGTCCAGTGTGTCAAGACTATTGTTCCCTTGTTGATTTACTGCTAGACGATCGATCCATTGCCATAAGTGGGTGTTGAAATCCCCTATCATTGTATTATTATCAGTGAGTCCCTGTATGTTTGTTGTTAATTGGTTTCTATATTTAGGTACTCCCATGTTGGCAGCATAAATATTTAGTTCTTTGATCTTGATAGAGAGTCTTTTTAATTATGAAATAATGTTCTTCTTCATCTCTTCTTACAGTATTTGTTCTTTCTTTTTGGTTTTTCCTCTTTCTTTTTGAGATTTAAATATTTTATTTATTTTTTCATGAGAGATACACAGAGAAGCAGAGGCAGAAACATAGGCAGAGGGAGAGGCAGGCTCCCCTAAGGGAGGCTGATGTGGGACTCGATACTGGGATCCCAGGATCACACCCTGAGCCAAAGGGAGATGCTCAACCACTGAGCCACCAGGTGTCACCCAGGGTTTGGTTTCAAATCTCGTTTGTCTGATATAAGTATGGGTCCTCCAGCTTTCTTTTGATATCCATTAGCGTGGTAGATGATTTTCTCTCCCCTGATTATCAGTCTGCTGGTGTGTATAGGTCTAATGTGAGCATCTTGTAGGCAGCATACAGATGGATCTTGTTTTTTTAATAACTATTTTATTTATAAGAGAGAGAGAGAGAGGCAGAAAATTAGGGAGAGATAGAAGCAGACTCCCCACCAGGAGCCTAATATGGGACTTGATCCCAGACTCCAGGATCACACCCTGAGTCAAAGCCAGAGGCTTAATCCCTTGAGCCACCCAGGCATCCCGGATCCTGTGTTTTAAGCCACTCTGATACCCTATATCTTTTGATTAGAGCATTTTGTCTATCAGCATTCAGAGTGATTATTCAAAGATATGAACTTTGTGCCATTGTGTTACCTGAAGAGTTGGTGTTTCTGGTGACGTTTTCTGGGCCTTTCTAGTCTTTGTTGCTTTTGGTCTCTTTTTTTACCCCACTAGAAGAGTCCCTCTTAAAATTCCTTACTGGACTGGTTAAGTGGTCATGAACTCCTTTATATTTTGCCTGTCTGGGAAAATCTTTCTCTCTCCTTCTCTCCTGAATGACACCCTTGCTGAAGCAAGAATTAATACAAATTGGACTCCAATAAAAAGAAATTTAAAGACATAAAATAAATTTTTGGTCTTATGATTGAGGAAAATGGCATTTAGGAGGAAAACCAGAAGCTGAAAGAGAGGAGGAGAGATTTCACCATCTGTAGCCTTCACCGGGACATGATGCCCTTTCCAAGGAGGGGCCTCCCCTCTGTAGGATGCATCCTGCCCCTCTGTGCTCCTTGTTGGAACCCAGGAGGCACATCTCTGTGCCCCCAGCACCTCTGCTGTCGTGGTTTATTGCGTCTTTCATGTATCCTCTTGGGGACCACAGCGTTGTGTGTGTAACCATCCGGCTGCAGTTAGACAACATTGGGGGATTCTGACTTTTGTTGGTTTTGGGGTGTGTGTGTGTCTATCACATGTAGCTGTCACGTGCAGCTATCGGATCCTCTGGCTGGGTCACGCAAATGCCGAAATGGTTGACACAACATCATTTCTGCTGCTGGCGCTGGGCGGTTAGCAGGGCTCTCCTGGCAGACCTGGGGCTTGCTCATGCAATGACTTTCTGCTGGAGGGTCAGCTGAGCTGGAAGGTCTGGCTTGGCCATATTCCCATGTGTGGCAGTGGGTCCTGCCATGTGCTGCCTGCTTATCTTCTCCCTGATGCCTCTCCAGCAGGGAGCCAGACCTTGAGGCCATCCTGGCAGGAGCTCCTGAGGAGCCAGCTGCCCATGGGGGGTAGCGCTGGGGCTGCCTGTGTTTGGAGGTCTGGTTTGGGATGGGGCTGGTGTTCCTCGGTCCCCTGTGCTGCCTGGCCTTCAGGCCAGCCCCATGCTCACCCAGCCCCTATTCACTAAGGCGAGGAGGGTGCCCTCCACATGCTGGTGTCAGAGATCTAGCACCACTAGGTGTGCACGCTGAGTACACCTTGTGAGGGTGGGCCCACGTGCGTGAGCTGCAGTGAGGGACCCAGTAAATTTAACAAAAATCCCTTACCCCTGGACAAGCAGAGCAGGACTGATTCTATTTTGTGCTCCACCCGCCACCTCCCCTAAAACCCCCACCTGACCTGGTTATTGCTTAAGGCGCTGCCCCACCCTAGTCAGGCCGCTGGGTACACCCTATTCAGAAATCGGCTCATAACAATGTAACCCTGCTTTGTGTCCCCCAAAACTGTGGGACGATTCTGACCAAAGTAGTAGGACAGCTCAAGTGGATACTATAGGGTAAGGTGTAATTTAATCGGACACCAGCGTGTGGACCGGCATGATCGTGCAACTTTCTGCGTATCCCATGTGCCACGGGCCCCTATAAAGCTGCTAGGCCTCTTAGTCTCGGGATCCACGTCCCTGCTCCGCTGTGTCCGGTGCAATTAGACCCAAGCTCCAGCTTGTAAAGAAACCCTCGGGAGTTTCCATCGGTGTGGGCTCCTTGGTGGTTTCCCTGATTTACAATCTTGGACACAACACCAGGGCCTGGTGTCCTGACATCCCTTCCAGGGCCACACTGACCGCCCCACAGGCCCTCTGTGCCCCAGGCACACAGGCACGGGGATGCGGGGAGGGGAGGAAGTGCCCCGTAACTCAGCCATCTGCGGCCCTCTGGACAGAGGGAACACAGACCTCCCACGTCGCTGTGCACAGAACCTGGTGACCTGAAGCTCCCTGGCTGTCACTCTGTCCCAGCCCATCCTGGCCCGGTGGGCAGAGCCTGAGTCCCAGTAAAGTCTGTGGGTCCTGACCCTGGTGTCTGGCCACCCCTGTAAGGCACATGGGGACGTCAGCTGTGTGTACATGGCGGCCCCCCTGCAGGGGGTGTTTGGGGCCTGGATGGTGCCCCCTCCTCCTCTCTGGGTGTCTCTCCACGTCCCATGCAGAGTTCTGGGAGACACAGAAATGGCCTGGCTGTGCATTTTCACACCACAACACTTTATTGACTTTCTACAGCAAACGGGCTCAGAGCTTATTGCCCGCCTTCTCCTGGGGAGCATGACCTTTCTGTCCTTTAGGGGAGGGCAAGAATCACACGGGGTGGGGGGGGCGGGTGCTAGAGTCCACATCGTGGAAGCATGTGTGGGCTCCGGGTGGGGGCGTGTGTCCTGAGATTTCAGCCTGAGTGACTATTCTGAGGACAGCAGAGATGACCTGGACCTGCAGCTCATGGGCTCCTGCACTGGGACCTGCAGGGCAGCTGGACCCCGGCCTTGCGCCCTCTGGGGCCCCAATACCTGGAGGAGCCTACCTTCTGGTGTGGGGTCAGGTGTGGCCAACCAGCCTATCCATCCTCTCCCCACCCTGGGGTGTCCCGGGATCCCCTGGCCTGTCCTAGGTCAGCGACCTGGATCTGTGGGGCACACCCAGGGCCCAGGAAGCCACATCCAGCTTTAAGAGGGCTCACTCAGCCTGGGGCCAGAATCCAGGGCTAGCCATGACCATGGGGGCCTGGATCCCATTAGTCTTTGTGTTGGGTCTGGGTGGGGCTCAAATCACCTGAGCCCCCACAGAGCGCGGGGCCAGGTCAGCTCAGGTCCCTTTGGGTTAGGGGCTGGTGTCCTGTGCAGGGTGTGCCACCTTCCAGGAGGGACAGTGGGCAGATGCAGGGCCTAATATGTCCTCTGCACCACTCAACTGCACCCACCATTTCGGGTATCCTTGCCTTCCCTCCTCCCTGCAACCCCTGGTTTCTCTATGGGACAATCAGGCTTCTGATGGGAGCAGGGTATCCAGAGAACCCCGGGGAGGCTGAGCATGTCCCACAGGGGGCAGCTGCACTGGGCCCTTGCTGGGGGCCGATGGTGTGGGGGTGGATGGTGTGGGGCAGGGATATGATTGTGGTGGTATATTAGTCCAGTACAAATGTTAGCTAATGAATCAATATTAAAATAGTCGCATTAACCAAAGACCATACTTTATTCAGAATTCCTTAGTTTTTGCTAAGTTACCATCCCTCATATCACATTCCATTTGTACTCGTGTTTTCTTAGGCTCCTCTGGATTGTGACAGTCTTTCAGCCTTTCCTTGTTGTCGTTGAACTGGAACACTTTGAGAAGTAGAGTATTTTGTAAAATATACCTCAGTTGGGACATGTCTGTTGTTTATCTCATGATTGAACTGTTTTTGTGGATTATATACAGAGATATAATGGCATTTTTATTATATCATATAAAGGATAGATATTATCAACATGATTTATCAGTCTTGGTATTGATCTGATCATCTTGCTGAGGTAGTGTTTGTCAGCCTTCTCCATAGTAAAGTGATTCTTATTCTTATTCTTATTCTTATTCTTATTTTATATTAAGATTTTCATATTATATTTTGTAGAAGGAAGTAACTATGTGTATTACACACATAAGAGTGGGAGGCTATGCTAATCAACTTGAGGGTGGAATGTCTGCACAACTTTTTTGAAATTCTTCTACATGGGAGATTTCTCTTCCTTCTGGGTTTGTTTGTTTGTTTCTTTTTCAGGATGTTATTTATTTATGTGAGAGAGAGAGAGAGGAGAGAAAAACCATGAGCGAGTGGGGCAGATGGAGAAGGACAAGCAGGTTCCCTGCTGAACAGGGAGCCTGCCTTGGGACCTGGATCATGATCTGAGCCTAAGGCTGAAGCTTAACTGACTGAGCCAACCAGATGCCACTTTTTCTTTCTTTCTTTCTTTTTAATAATAAATTTACTTTTTATTGGTGTTCAATTTACCCACATACAGAATAACACCCAGTGCTCATCCCGTCAAGTGCCCCCCTCAGTACACGTCACCCATTCACCCCCACCCCCACCCTCCTCCCCTTCCATCACCTCTAGTTCATTTCCCAGAGTTAGGAGTCTTTATGTTCTGTCTCCATTTCTGATATTTCCCAAACATTTCTTCTCCGTTCCCTTATATTCCCTTTCACTCTTATTTATATTCACCAAGTGAATGAGAACATACAATGTTTGTCCTTCTCCGATTGACTTACTTCACTCAGCATAATACATTCCTGTTCCATCCACGTTGAATCAAATGGTGGGTATTTGTCATTTCTAATGGCTGAGCAAGGCCCACCTTTTCTCTCTCTTCATCTTCTGAGTCTCCTATGATATGAATGTTATTGTTTTAATAAGTGGCTGAGTTCCCTATGTCTGCCTCTGTGGTCCATAACCTTTCTTGTTTTTAAGGCTTCCACTTGGGACTGCATCTCAGTTATAGCATTTTTAACATTGGCCTGACTAGATTTTAGCTCTTTTATTTCTACTGTAAGGGATTCTCTAGTTTTCTTCTGTGCTTTTTTTCCAGCCCAGCTGCTATCTTTATAATCATTGTTTTAAACTGTAGTTAGACATCATATATGTGTACTGTTGAACTTCCTGGCTGTGAGTACTACCTCATGTTATTTTATGGAGTTGAATTTCTCCATCTCATTATTTTTTCCAGAAAAGAAAGAAGGAAGAAAAAGGAAAACCAAGAGAAACAATAACAACTACCCTCCCCCCAAAAAACACTAGATTATTTTGGCCTCCTTGTTAAAGATTCTAAATCCCAAAATAAGAAACACAATTAAAGTATCATGATAGTAAAAATAAGAAATATATAAGGTACATACATAAAAATTAAAATAAGGCAATTAATAAAAAAGAATCAAAGAAAATAAATGAAAATAAAGCACAAAGTACAAAGGAAGCTACACCCTACTTTCCAGGGAGAGCTGAAGCTCTGCTGCCTCTGTGGTCTGACAACTTGTTGGCAGTGAGTGGTCTGTGCAGGGTCTCGGGATGGGCCTTGACGCTGATTCTCAGGTGCACATCTGCATGGGAGATGCACCTGCGGTGTCAGAGGCTCGGTGGGCGTCAGCGCCTCTGGCCTCCAGTGAGTGGCGCTGTGCTGCACCCTTAGACTCCATGCTGATGGGCGGGATGCGGGTGGGGACGCTGGGTCCTCTGGCTCTGGAGCTGAGCATCCTGCACCCCCGTCTGCAGGGGCCTCGATAGAAGAGCCGCCAACCCCCCGGGTTTCCGCTGCTTCTCTCAGAACCCTGCTTTTACTCTGTGTGCGTCCGAGCTTCTTTTGGTTTCGTTTTTTTATCTCAGACTGTTGTGCCCAAGATTGGGAATCCAAGAAACCACCGAGAAGCCGACACCGATGCAAACACACGAGGGTTTATTTACAAGCTCGAGCTTGTGTCCAAGTACACCCGACATAGCGGAGCAGGGACTTGGACCCTGAGGTGGGTTTTAGCTTAGTTTTAAGTGCTGGTCTCGGGACCTCCAGGAGGGCTGGAGCAATTCCTCAAGTTCTGTTTACATTTTGATATGGGGCCTTCTAGGGCATTGAGCTCTGTTCTCATTCTAATAGGGGCTTCCTGCCCTTTGCCTGGACTCAGTTTTTATTCTATTGTGGGGCTTTCTAGGACATTAAACTGTAAACAGCAAAGGTTCCACAACTGGAAGGGGAACTCACACTGTCCCTATATGCTGAAGACGTGGTACTAGAAACAGGAAACTCGAGAGCCTCCACCAAGCCTGTTAGAACTAAGGAGTGAGTTCAGTAAAGTCAGGGGACACAAACTGACCCTACATAGCAGAGTAGCCTTGCTGTGTCCTGGCAATGATCACTCAGGAAGGAAATGAAGGACGTGACTCCCTTCTCAGGAGCATCACAGAGAATAATTAATGAGACAGAAACAAAGGAGCACAAGACTTGTGCAGTGAGCCATACCAGTCTCTGGGAGGCCTTCCTGGGCTCGTGGGGTGGGAGCCTCATCTTGTGAAAATGTCCGCAGTTCCAGAAGCCACCCTCAGTTTCAATGTCATTCATATCAAAATCATCGTGGCAGATATTAGAAATAGGAAAAGAAAAACCCATAACATCCATCCGCCCCCACAAATGACCCCGGACAACAAATTAGTATTGGAGAAGCAGGACAGAGCAGGACATGGCACTTTCCTATTTCAAACGATGTCACAGAGACACAGGATATAGCAGTGTTGTTCTTGGGCCCCAGCTGGCTCTGTCAGATAAGCATTCGACACCTGACCTCACCTCCAGTCCTGATCTCGGGATTGTGAGTTATAGCCCTGGGCTGGGCCATGGACAAGGCGTGGAGCCTCCTTAAACAAACCAGACTCAAGGGTGGTGGTCCCGACATAAGCTGAAGGAGCAGAACAGAGAGTCCAGAAGGAATTGTGCCTGATACAACTGATTTTTTTAACTTAATTTAACTTAAACCCAATTAATTAATGTATAGTGTATTATACTTTCAGAGGAAGAATTCAGGGATTCACCAGTTGCAGATAACAGCAGTGCACCTGACATTACGTGCCCTCCTTCATGCTGGTCCCCTGTGATCCCCTCACCTGTCCCCTACCCTCCAGCGACCCTCAGTTTGTTTCCTATCATTAAGTGTCTGTATTTCCTGCATCTGTTCTCATGTTATTTGATTTCCTTCCTTCACAGATGTTCATCTGCTTTGCTTCTTTAATTCCACCTATGAATGACACCACACGGTCATTCTCTTTTCCGACTGACTTGTTTCACTTAACAAGATTTCTCTAGTTCTATCCACGTCATTGCAAATGGCAAGATTTCCTTCTCTTTGATAGCTAGGTACCATTCCTCTCTCTATGACCATCATCTATCTCCCATCCTCTTTATCCATCATCTGCCTGAGGGCACCGAGATACTTCACACAGTGTGGCTACTGTGGACCCGGCTGTTGTGGACATTGGGGTGCAGGTGTCCCGAGTCTTACTGCATCTATATATTTAGAGTCAGCTCCAGGCCGTTCACCTATTGGTCGCAGGGCGGCTCTATTTGTAACTTCCTGAGGAGCCTCCACACTGTTTCCAGGGTGGCTGCACCAGCCCGCGGTCCCGCCTACAGTGGAAGAGGGTTGAGTGAGTTTTTCAGGACTTGCTAAAGTCCAGTCCACATTTCATTTTGTGGTCTGTGGGCTCCAATTCCTTGTCCTTAAGTATTTCTGGGGAAGCAGGGTGTTGGGCTCCGTTTCAATGAGATATTTCCGATGCTAACAGGCCCTAGTGCGCACATGTTTCATCAATACTACCAATTATTATTTTAAAGATTTACTTGAATTCCTGTTTGTAAACACAGTATGATATAGTTTCAGGTTTACCACATAGTGATTCAACCCTTGGATACAACGCCTGGTACTGGTCATAGGTGCCCTCCACTATCCCAATCCCTGATTCCCCATCCCCCCCACCTTCCTCTGGTATTTATTAGTTTATTCTCTCTGGTTAATAGTGTGTTTTTTTGTTTGATTCTCTCATCCCCCCCTCTGCCCCTTTGCCAGTTTGTTTGGTTTCTTAAAATTCACATGTGAATGCAATTGTATGGTATTTGGTATCTGTCTTTCTCTGACTGACTGAGTTCATTTAGCATAAGTCCTTTCCACTTCTCCCACGTCATTGTAAATGGCTTCATTTCATCGCTTCTGTTGACCCAGTGATGTCGCAGTGGGTATATTTACCACATCGTCTCTGCCCATTCATCAGTCGATGGACATGTGGCCTGTATCCACAGTTTGGCTCTTGTTGATAATGCTGCTACAAACACTGGTCTGCGTGTCCTACTTGGAATCTACTAAACGAGTTTTGTATTCTCGGGGTAAATACCTAGCTCTGCAATTTTGGAATCATAGGGTAACTCTATTTTTAACTTCTTTTTTTAAATTTTTTTTATGATAGTCACAGAGAGAGAGGCAGAGACACAGGCAGAGGGAGAAGCAGGCTCCATGGACTGAGAGTCCGGCGTGGGATTCGATCCCGGGTCTCCAGGATCACGACATGGGCCAAAGGCAGGTTCCAAACCACTGCACCACCCAGGGATCCCCTATTTTTAACTTCTCAAGGACCCTGCACAGTGTTTTCCACAGTGGCTGCACCTGTTCGCATGCCCACCAGGAGTGTAAGGGGCTCCCTCTTCTCCATAGCCTCAACAACACCTGTTGTTTCTTCTGTTGTTAATTTTAGCCATTCTGACGGCTGTCAGGTGACATCTTATTGTGGTTTTCATTTGCATTTCCCTGATGATGGGTGACGCTGAGTGTCTTTCCCTGTGTCTGGTGGCCATTGGATGTCTTGACAGAGACAAAGTTCATGTCTTCTGCCCATCTGCAGTTGGATAATTTGTGTTTAGGATGCTGAGATTTATATTTGCTTTATGTATTTTGCATACTAACTCTTTATTGGATGTGTTGTTTACAAATATCTCCTTTCATTTTGTATGTTGCCTTTTATTTTTATTTATTTATTTTTTATTTATGATAGTCACAGAGAGAGAAAGAGAGAGAGGCAGAGACATAGGCAGAGGGAGAAGCAGGCTCCATGCACCGGGAGCCCGATGTGGGATTCGATCCCGGGTCTCCAGGATCGCGCCCTGGGCCAAAGACAGGTGCCAAACCGCTGCGCCACCCAGGGATCCCTATGTTGCCTTTTAGCGTTGGTTGTTTCTTTCACTTTGCAGAAGCTTTCAATTTGATGAAGTCCCAATAGTATTTTTGCTCTTGTTTCCCTCAACTCAGAGGCATATCTAGAAAGAAGATCCAATGGCCAATGTCAAAGATGTTGCTGCCTATCTTTTCTTCTTTGTATGGTTTCAGGTCTCACATTTAGGCCTTTCATCCATTTTGAATTTATTTTTTATAAATATGGTGTAAGAAAGTGGTCCAGTTTCATTCTTCTGCATGTGGCTGCCTGGTTTCCCAACACCATTTGTTCTTATCCTGGGGTCAGGGTTAGGGTTTGTTGAAGAGACTGTCTTTGTGCCTTTGGATATTCCTTCCTGCCTTGTTGTCGATTAATGGATCATAGAGTTACAGGTTTGTATCTTGTTTCAGCATTCCATTCTGTTCTATTGATCTTAGGGTCTCCTGTTGGGAGATTCTTCATTGCTGATTCAATTTCTTTGCTGGTTATCTGTCTGTTCAAGTTTCTTATTTCTTCCTTTTTCATTTTTGCTATGTTATATATTTCCAGGAATTGATCTATTTCTTCCAGGTTCTAGGTTGCTGGCATATAATTTTTCATAATGTTCTCTTGTAAACATTTGTATTTCTCTAGTGTTGGTTGTTATTTCTCTTTTCTCATTTGTGATTTTATTTGGGTCCTTTCTCATCTTTTTATCTTTTTTCTTTTTTAAATATTTTATTTATGGATTCATGCGAGACACAGAGAGGCAGAGGTACAGGCAGGGGAAAACTGAGGCTCCATGCAGGGAGCCTGATGTGGGACGTGGTCCCCCAGGACCCCGGGATCATGACCTGAGCCAAAGCAGATGCTCAACCACTGAGGCACCCAGGTGCCATGCTGATTAAATTCCTTTGCTATTTATGGGTCTGTTCACATTTTCTATTTCTTCCTATTTCAGTTTTGCTCATCTGCGCATTTCTAGGGATTTGTCCATTACTTCCAGGTCTTCCGGTTTGTTAATGTATAATCTTTCATAGTATTCCCTTATAATTGTCTTATTTTTCTGGTGTTGATTGTGATCTCTCTTCTCTCATTTGTGATTTTTTAATTTATTTATTTTCTCTTTTCTCATTGATAAGGCTGGCTAGGGCTTGATCCATTTTATTAATTATTTTGAAGAATCAGCTCTTAGTTTCATTATTCCCTTCTATTGTTTTGTTGTTTCTGTATTGTTTATTTCTCCTCTCATCTTTATTTTTTCCCTTCTTCTGCAGGCTTTAGGCTTTGTATGCTTTTCCTTTTCCAGCCTCTTTAGGTGTAGGGTTAGGTTGTGTATTGGAGACATCTTGTTTCTTGAGGTAGGCCTATATTGTTATATACTTCCCTCGTAGGACTGCCTTTGCTACATCCTAGAGGTTTGGAGAAACATGTTTTCATTTTCATTTATTTTAAATTTCCTCTTTAATTTCCTGGTTGCTCCATTCATTCTCTAGTAGGATATTCATAATCTCCACGTATTTTTGGTCTGTCCAAATTTTTTCTTACTGTTGACTTTGCATTTCATAGCCTCGTGGTCCGAAAATGTACATCGTGTGATACCAACCTTCTTGTACCTGTTGTACCTGTGATGGCTGATTTGTGGGCCATGATATGATCTGTTCTTGAGAATGTCCCATGTGCACTTGAAAGGAATGTGTATTCTGCTTTATGAAGAAATTCAGACTATATCTGTGGAGTCCCTGTGGTCCATTGTGTCAAGGCTATTGTTCCCCTGTATATTTTCTGCATAGATGATCAGTTCATTAACATAAGTGGTTGTTAAAATCCCCTGTCATTGTATTATTATCAGTGAGTTCCTGTACGTTTGTTGTTAATTGGTTTCTATATTTAGGTACTACCATGTTGGCAGCATAAATATTTAGTTGTTGGAACTTTTTTTTAAATAAATTTATTTTTTATTGGTGTTTAATTGTCCAATGTACAGAATAACACCTAGTGCTCATCCCGTCAAGTGTCCCCCTCAGTACCCGTCAAATATTCACCCACACCCCCCGTCCCCCTCCCCTTCTACCACCCCTAGTTCGTTTCCCAGAGTTAGGAGCATTTATGTTCTGTCTCCCTTTCTGATATTTCCCACACATTTCTACTCCATTCCCTTATATTCCCTTTCACTATTATTTATCTTCCCCAAATGAATGAGAACATACACTGTTTGTCCTTCTCCAATTGACTTACTTCACTCAGCATAATACCCTCCAGTACCATCCACGTTGAAGTAAATGGTTGGTATTTGTCGTTTCTAATGGCTGAGTAATATTCCATTGTATACATAAACCACATCTTCTTTATCCATTCATCTTTCAATGGACACAAAAGCTCGTTCCACAGTTTTGCTATTGTGGACATTCCTGCTATAAACATCAGGGTTCAGGTGTCCCAGCGTTTCATTGCATCTGAATCTTTGAGGTAAATCCCCAACATTACAATTGCTGGTTCATAGGGCAGGTCTATTTTTATCTCCTTGAGGAACCTCCATACAGTTTTCCAGAGTGGCTTGCATCCAGTTCACATTCCCACCAACAGTGTAAGATGGTTCCCTTTTCTCCACATACTCTCCAAAATTTGCAGGTTTCCTGCCCTGTTAATTTTCCCCATTCTCACTGGTGTGAGGTGGTATCTCATTGTGGTTTTGATTTGTATTTCCCTGATGGCAAGTGATGCAGAGCATTTTCTGATGTGCATGTTGGCCATGTCTATGTCTTCATCTGTGAGATTTCTCTTCATGTGTTTTGCCCATTTCATGATTGGATTGTTTGTTTCTTTGGTGTTGAGTTTAAGATGTTCTTTATAGATCTTGGAAACTAGCCCTTTATCTGATACGTCTTTTGCAAATATCTTCTCCCATGCTGTAGGTTGTCATTTAGTTTTGTTCAGTGTATCCTTTGCTGTGCAAAAGCTTCTTATCTTGATGAAGTCACAATAATTCATTTTTGCTTTTGTTTCTTTTCCATTCGTGGATGAATCTTGCAAAAAGTTACTGTGGCTGAGTTCAAAAAGTGTATTGCCTTTGTTCTCCTTTAGGATTTTGATGGACTCTTGTCTCACATTTAGATCTTTCATCCATTTTAAGTTTATCTTTGTGTATGGTGAAAGTGAGTGGTGTAGTTTCATTATTCTGCATGTGGATGTCCAATTTTCCCAGCACCATCTATTGAAGAGACTGTCTTTCTTCCAATGGATAGTCTTTACCCCTTTATCGAATATTGCTTGACCATAAAGTTAGGGTCCACTAGTCGGTTCTCTATTCTGTTCCATTGATCTATGTGTGTTTTTGTGCCAGTACGACACTGTCTTGATGACCACAGCTTTGTAGTACAACCTGAAATCTGGCATTGTGATGCCCCCAGATATGTTTGTCTTTTTTAAAATTCCCCTGGTATTCGGGGTATTTTCTGATCCCACACAAATGTTTCTTTTTAATGATACTCACATTCAGAGAGAGAGAGAGAGAGAGGCAGAGACACAGGCAGAGGGAGAAGCAGGCTCCATGCAACGGGAGCCCGACGTGGGACTCGATCCCGGGTCTCCAGGATCACGCCCTGGGCCAAAGGCAGGCGCCAAACCGCGGTGCCACCCAGGGATCCCCTATAGTTTTTAAGGTATAGTTACTTTACCACCTTGGTTAGGTTTACTCCTCGGTATCTTATCCTTTTGGGTGCAATTGTAAATGAGATTGACTCCTTAATTTCTCTTTCTTCAGTATCATTGTTAGTGTATAGAAATGCCATTGTTTTCTGGGCATTGATTTTGTATCTGGCAATGAACCAATTGCTGTATGTGTTCTAGCAATCTTGGGGTGTAGGATTTTGGGTTTTCTAGGTAGAGTATCATGTCATTGGTGAAGAGGGAGAGTTTGACTTCTTCTTGGCCAATTTGAATGCCTTTAATGTCTTTTTGTTGTCTGATTGCTGAGGCTAGGACTTCCAGTACTATGTTGAATAGCAGTGGTGAGAGTGGACATCCCTGTCTTGTTCCTGATCTTAGGGGAAAGGCTCCCAGTGCTGCCCCATTGAGAATGATATTTGCTGTGGGATTTTCATAGATGGCTTTTAAGATGTCGAGGAATGTTCCCTCTATCCCTACGCTCTGAAGTGTTTTGATCAGAAATGGATGCTGTATTTTGTCAAATGCTTTCTCTGCATCTAATGAGAGGATCATATGGTTCTTGGTTTTTCTCTTGCTGATATGATGAATCACATCGATTGTTTTACGAGTGTTGAACCAGCCTTGTGTCCCGGGGATAAATCCTACTTGGTCATGGTGATTAATTTTCTTAATGTACTGTTGGATCCTATTGGCTAGTATCTTGTTGAGAATCTTTGCATCCATGTTCATCAGGGATATTGGTCTGTAATTCTCCTTTTTGGTGGGGTCTTTGTCTGGTTTTGGAATTAAGGTGATGCTGGCCTCATGGAACGAATTTGGAAGTACTCTATCTCTTTCTATCTTTCCAAACATCTTTAGTAGGAGAGGTATGGTTTCTTCTTTAAACGTTTGATAGAATTCCCCTGGGAAGCCATCTGGCCCTGGACTTTTGTGTCGTGGGTGGTTTTGGATGGCCGCTCAATTACCTCCCTGGTTATTGGCCTGTTTAGGTTTTCTATTTCTTCCTGTTCCAGTTGGTAGTTTGTGGCTTTCTAGGATTGCGTCCATTTCTTCTAGATTGCCTAATTTATTGGCGTATAGCTGTTCATAATATGTTTTTAGAATCGTTTGTATTTCCTTGGTGTTGGTAGTGATCTCTCCTTTCTCATTCATGATTTTATTAATTTGAGTCTTCTCTATCTTCTTTTTAATCTGGTTGGCTAATGGTTTATCTATCTTATTAATTTGTTCAAAGAACCAACTCCTGGTTCTGTTGATCTGTTCCACATTTCTTCTGGTCTCGATTTCCTTGAGTTCTGCTCGAATTTTAATTAACTCTCTTCTTCTGTTGGGTGTAGGATATATCTGCTGTTTTTTTCTAGCTCCTTTATGTGTAAGGTTAGCTTTTGTATTTGAGTTCTTTCCAGTTTTTGAATGGATGCTTGTATTGCGATGTATTTCCCCCTTAGGACTGCTTTTGCTGCATCCCAAAGATTTTGAATGGTTGTATGTTCATTCTCATTAGTTTCCATGAATCTTTTTAATTCTTCCTTAATTTCCTGGTTGACCCTTTCATCTTTTAGCAGGATGATCCTTCACCTCTACGTGTTTGAGGTCCTGCCAAACTTATTGTTGTGATTTAGTTCTATTTTCAAGGCATTATGCTCTGAGAGTATGCAGTGGATGATCCCAGTCTATTGGTATCAGTTCAGACCCGATTTGTGTCCCAGTATGTGGTCGATTCTGGAGAAAGTTCCAGGTGCACTTGAGAAGAATGTGTATTCAGTTGAGTTTGGATGTAATGTTCTATATATATCTGTGAAATCCATCTGGTTAGTGTATCATTTAAACATCTTGTTTCTTTGGAGATGTTATGCTTAGAATAACTATCAAGTATAAAATGGGCTAGATTGAAGTCACCAAGTATATGGTTAACTATTTCTTCACATTGGTTATTAATTGGTTTAAAGATTTGGCAGCTCCCACATTTGGGGCATATATATGGAGGATCATTAAGTCCTCTTTTTGGATAGATCCTTTAAGTATGATGTGTCTCTCTTCATCTCTCATTACAGTCTTCGGGGTAAACTTTAGTTTATCTGATAGAAGGATGGCTACCCCTGCTTTCTTTTGAGGACCATTTGAATGGTAAATGGATCTCCAAACTTTTATTTTCAGGCTGTAGTTGTCCTTCTGTCTAAAATGAGTCTCTTGTAGACAGCAAATAGATGGGTCCTGCTTTTTTATCCAGTCTGAAACCCTGCGCCTTTTGATTGGGTCATTAAGCCCGTTCACGTTCAGAGTTACTATTGACAGATATGAGTTTAGTGTCATCATGATATCTATTCAGTCCTTGTTTTTGTGGATTGTTCCACTGAACTTCTTCTAAAAGGGGAATTTTAAGAGTCCCCCTTAAAATTTCTTGGAGAGCTGGTTTGGAGGTCACATATTCTTTCAGTTCCTGCCTGTCTTGGAAGCTCTTTATCTCTCCTTCCATTTTGAATGAGAGCCTTGCTGGATAAAGTATTCTTGGTTGCATGTTCTTCTCATGGAGGACCCTGAATATATCCTGCCAGCCCTTTCTGGGCTGCCAGGTCGCTGTGGAGTGGTCTGCTGTTACTCTAATGCTCCTCCCCATAAAAGTCAGGGATTTCTTGTCTCTTGCTGCTTTAAGGATCTTCTCTTTATCTTTGGAATTTGCAAGCTTCACTATTAAATGTCGAGGTGTTGGACAGTTTTTATTGATTTTAGGGGGGGATCTCTCTATTTCCTGGATCTGAATGCCTGTTTCCCTTCCCAGATTAGGAATGTTTTCAGCTAGGATTTGTTCAAATACATATTCTGGCCCTCTGTCCCTTTCGGCGCCCTCGGGAACCCCAATTACAAGTAGGTTTTTCTTCCTCAGGCTGTCGTTTATTTCCCTTAGTCTGTCTTCCTGGTCTTTTAATTGTCTGTCTCTTTTTGCTGAATTTCCCTCTTTGCCCTCAACTTGTCCTCTATGTCACCCACTCGTTCTTCTACCTCCTTAACCCTCGTCATTAGGACTTCTAGTTTGGATTGCTTCTCATTCAATTTATTTTTAATTTCTGCCTGATTGGATCTAAATTCTGCAGTCATGAAGTCTCTTGAGTCCTTTATGCTTTTTTCTAGAGCCACCAGTAGCTGTATAATCGTGCTTCTGAATTGCTTTCTGACATTGAATTGTAATCCAGATTTTGTAACTCTGTGGGAGAGAGGATTGTTTCTGATTCTTTCTTTTGAGGTGAGGTTTCCTTCTAGTCATTTTGCTCAGTGTAGAGTGGCCAAAAACAAGTTGAATTGGGAAAAGGAGAAAAAGAGATGAGAGAAAGAATGAAAGAAAAGAGAAAAAGAAAAAAGGAAGAAAAAAGGAAGAAAGAGAAATAGAGAAAGAAAAATAAAGAAAGGGGGAAAAAGTCTGGGGGAAGCAATCAGAAATAAAAAAAAGAACATGGGGGAGTATATTCTGATTCTGTATACTTTAAGTCCCTTGACTTCCCCTGGAACTTGTCCGTCTAGCTGGTCTCCTGGGTGAGGGGCCTGTTGTGCTGATTTTCAGGTGTTAGCACTTGGGGGAGCTTCTCTGTCCCCTGCCTGGTGCAGGGCTCAGTGGGGGTTGTTTACCCCGTGAGGCCCCAGGAGGAACAACCCCTGTGATAGCAGCCAGCTCTGGAAACCTGGATTCAGCCCCTGCAGTAACTCCTGAGCAGACAGTCTGCAGGGTCTGGAGGCTCTGGAGCTGGTTTCTGATCTGCTCAGCTCTGGGCAGGAGCGTCTTTGCTGTCCTGGGCCCTCCCGGCCTCTGCCTGTCCCGTGGAGGCCGAATCCTTGGCTGTGTCCCAGCGCCCTGTGCTCCAGGGCCTGCGCTATTGGATTCGCGCTCCTGGCCATGAGGCTGCCTCTCCCTGGAGCTGCCGCCCAGCCCCTCAGAACTGCTCCCGGCCTCGCAGCCCCCTCAGGGATCCACCGCCTGAGCACCTCCGAGTTGCTCCCGGAGCCGCACAGCCCCCTCCGTACGGAGCCTCTTCCTCTGCTGGAGGCACCGCTGCCAAGCTGCTCCCGGGGCATGCAGCACCCTCTGTGCAGAGTCGCTGCCCGAGCCCCTCTGAGCTGCTCCCAAGTCAGTGCATGTGCCCTGCAGCCCTTAGGGAGTTTGGAGCACTCTCCTGGGAGTGCAGGTGTCTCTTAGTGTCCCAGGGAGCCCGAGGACATCCCCGCCCTCCTGGGGTCCTGCTCTGACTCCCTGCAGGCACCATTCTACCCAGGAAGATTGGTGCAGATCCTGCTTCTCCGAGACAGAGCTCTCCTGTCCTGAGGACACTCGCCCCGGCCTTAGCCCGGCTCCTCACGGGGCCCCTCCCCCTTGGATGCCTTTTGTTTCTTTATTTCTTTTTCCCGTCTTCCTACCTTGATAGAAGCGCGAACTTTTCTCACTGTAGCATTCCAGCTGGTCTCTCTTTAAATCACAGGCAGAATTAGAAGATTTTCAGGATGATTTGAAGGTTATCTAGGTAATTTGGAGGTGACAGGTGACTTGGGGACCCTACTCTTCCGCCATCTTGCCCCTCCCCCTGTATGTTGCCTTTTAGATTGGTTGTTTCCCTCACTTTGCTAAAGCTTTTCAATTTGATGAAGTCCCAATAGGATTTTTGCTTTGTTTCCCTCACCTCAGAGGCATATCTAGAAAGAAGATCCAATGGCCAATGTCAAAGACGTTGCTGCCTATCTTTTCTACTTTGTATTGTTTCAGGTCTCACGTTTAGGTGTTTCATCCATTTTGAATTTATTTTTTATATATATGGTATAAGAAAGTGGTCCAGTTTCATTCTTCTGTATGTGGCTCCCTGGTTTTCCCGCACCATTTGTTCTTATCCTGAGGTCAGGGTTAGGGTTTGTTGAAGAGACTGTCTTTGTGCCTTTGGATATTCCTTCCTGCCTCGTTGTCAATTAATGGATCATAGAGTTACAGGTTTGTATCTTGTTTCTGCTTTCCATTCTGTTCTGTTGATCTTAGGGTCTCCTGTTGGGAGATTCTTGGTTGCTGATTCAATTTCTTTGCTGGTTATCTGTTCAAGTTTCTTATTTCTTCCTTTTTCATTTTTTCTGTTATATATTTCCAGGAATTGATCTGTTTCTTCCAGGTTCTAGGTTGCTGGCATATAATTTTTCATAAGGTTCTCTTATAATCATTTGTATTTCTCTAGTGTTGGTTGTTATTTCTCTTTTCTCATTTGTGATTTTATTTGGGTCCTTTCTCATCTTTTTATCTTTTTTCTTTTTTAAAGATTTTATTTATGGATTCATGCGAGACACAGAGAGGCAGAGGTATAGGCAGAGAGAAAATGAGGCTCCATGTGGGGAGCCTGAAGTGGGATTTGATCCCCCAAGACCCCAGGGTCAAGATCTGAGCCAAAGCAGATGCTCAACCACTGAGGCACCCAGGTGCCTTGCTGATTCAATTCCTATGCTAGTTATGGGTCTGTTCACATTTTCTATTTCTTCCTCTTTCAGTTTTGCTCATTTGCACATTTCTAGGGATTTCCCAATTCTTCCTGGTTTCCCAGTTTGTTAGCGTATAATCTTTCATAGTATTCCCTTATAATTACCTTATTTTCTGGTGTTGATTGTGATCTCTCTTCTCTCTTTTGTGATTTTATTTATTTAGTTGTTTTCTCTTTTCTCATTGATAAGGCTGACTAGGGCTTGATCCATTTTCGTAGTTATTTTGAAGAACCAGTTTTTAGTTTCATTATTCCATTCTATTGTTTTGTTGTTTCTGTATTGTTTCTTTCTGCTCTCATCTTTAATTTTTCCCTTCTTCTGTTAGGCTTTAGGCTTTGTTTCTTATTCCTTTTCCAGCTCCTTTAGGTGTAGGGTTGGGTTGTGTATTGGAGACTTCTTGTTTCTTGAGGTAGGCCTGTATTGCTATCTACTTCCCTCTAAGGACTGCCTTTGTTACATCCTAGAGTTTTGAAGAAACATTGTTTTCATTTTCATTTGTTTTAAATTTCCTCTTTAATTTCCTGGTTGCTCCATTCATTCTCTAGTAGAAAAGTCATAGTCTCCACGTATTTTTGGTCTGTCCAAATTTTTTGTTATGTCGACTTTGTGTTTCATAGCCTCGTGGTCTGAAAATGTACATGGTGTGATACCAACCTTCTTGTACCTGTTGTACCTGTTGAGGGCTGATTTGTGGCCCATGATATGATCTATTCTGGAGAATGTCCCATGTGCACTTGAAAGGAATGTGTATTCTGCTTTAGGAATAAATGTTCAGACTATATCTGTGGAGTCCCTGTGGTCCAGTGTGTCAAGGCTATTGTTCCCCTGTTGATTTTCTGCATAGACGATCGGTCCATGACATAAGTGGGTGTTAAAATCCCCTATCATTGTATTATTATTAGTGAGTTCTTGTACGTTTGTTGTTAATTGGTTTCTATATTTCGGTACACCCATGTTGGCAGCATAAATATTTAGTTGTTTGATCTTTTTTTAAAAATAAATTTATTTTTATTTTTATTTTTTTTATTTATTTATGATAGGCACACAGTGAGAGAAAGAGAGAGCGAGGCAGAGACACAGACAGAGGGAGAGGGAGAAGCGGGCTCCATGCACCAGGAGCCCGACGTGGGACTCAATCCCGGGTATCCAGGATCGCGCCCTGGGCCAAAGGCAGGCACCAAACCGCTGCACCACCCAGGGATCCCAAATTTATTTTTTATTGGTGTTCAATTGACCAACATACAGAATAACACCCAGTGCTCATCCCGTCAAGTGTCCCCCTCAGTGCCCGTCACCCATTCACCCCCACCCCCCACCCTCCTCCCCTTCCAGCACCCCTAGTTCATTTCCCAGAGTTAGTAGTCTTTATGATCTGTCTCCCTTTCTGATATTTCCCACACGTTTCTTCTCCATTCCCTTATATTCCCTTTCACTATTATATTCCCCAAAGGAATGAGAACATACACTGTTTGTCCTTCTCTGATTGACTTACTGCACTCAGGATAATACCCTCCAGTTCCATCCACTTTGAAGCAAATGTTGGGTATTTGTCGTTTCTAATGGCTGAGTAATATTCCATTGTATACATAAACCACATCTTCTTTATCTATTCATCTTTCGATGTACTCCATGGCTTCGTCTGCAGTTTGGGTATTGTGGACCTTCTGCTATAAACATCGGGGTGCAGGTGTCCCAGCTTTGAATTGCATCGGAATATTCAGGGTAAATCCCCAACACTGCATTTGCTGGGTCATAGGGAAGGTCTATTTTTATTTTTATTTTTATTTTTATTTTTTATTTTATTTTATTTTTTTTTTTGGGAAGGTCTATTTTTAACTCTTTGAGGAACCTCCACACAGTTTTCCACAGTGGCTGCACCAGTTCACATTCCCACCAACAGTGTAAGAGGGTTCCCTTTTCTCCGCATCCTCTCCAACATTTGCGGTTTCCTGCCTTGTTAATTTTCTCCATTCTCACTGATGTGATGTGGTATCTCATTGTTGTTTTGATTTGTATTTCCCTAATGGCAAGTGATGCAGAGCATTTTTTCATGTGCATGTTGGCCATGTCAATGTCTTCCTCTGTGAGATTTCTCTTCATGTCTTTTGCCCATTTCATGATTGGATTGTTTGTCTCTTTGGTGTTGAATTTAAGAAGTTCTTTATAGATCTTGGAAACTAGCCCTTTATCTGATACGTCTTTTGCATATATCTTCTCCCATGCTGAAGGTTGTTTTTAGTTTTGTTGACTGTATTCTTTGCTGTGCAAAAGCTTCTTATCTTGATGAAGTCACAATAGTTCATTTTTGCTTTTGTTTCTTTTGTCTTCATGGATGTACCTTGCAAAAACTTGCTGTGGCCATGTTCAAAACGGGTGTTGCCTGTGTTCTCGTCTAGGATTTTGATGGACTCTTCTCTCACATTTAGATCTTTCATCCATTTTGAGTTTATCTTTGTTTATGGTGAAAGAGAGTGGTCTAGTTTCATTCTTCTGAAGTTGGATATCCAATTTTCCCAGCACCATCTATTGAAGAGACTGTCTTTCTTCCAATGGATAGTCTTTCCTCCTTTATCGAATATTAGTTGACCATAAAGTTCAAGGTCCACTTCTCGGTTCTCTATTCTGTTCCATTGATCTATGTGTGTTTTTGTGCCAGTACCACACTGTCTTGATGACCACAGCTTTGTAGTACAACCTGAAATCTGGCATTGTGATGCCTCTAGATATGGTTTTCTTTTTTAAAATTCCCCTGGCTATTCGGGGTCTTTTCTGATTCCACACAAATCTTAAAATAATTTGTTCTTACTCTCTGAAGAAAGTCCATGATATTTTGATATGGATTGCATTAAACGTGTACATTGCCTGGGTAACATTGACATTTTCACAACATTAATTCTGCCAATCCATGAGCATGGAATATTTTTACATCTCTTTGTGTCTTCCTCAATTTCTTTCAGAAGTTTTCTATAGTTTTTAGGGTATATATCATTTACCTCCTTGGTTAGGTTTATTCCTAGGTATCTTATGCTTTTGGGTGCAATTGTAAATGAGATTGACTCCTTAATTTCTCTTTCTTCAGTTTCATTGTTAGTGTATAGAAATGCCATAGATTTCTTGGCAGTGATTTTGTATCCTGCAACGCTACCAAATTGCTGTATGAGTTCTAGCAATATTGGCGGGGGAGGGGTTTGGGTTTTCTAGGTAGAGTATCATGTCATTGGTGAAGAGGGAGAGTTTGACTTCTTTACCAATTTGAATGCCTTTAATGTCTTTTTGTTGTCTGATTGCTGAGGCTAGGACTTCCAATACTACATTGAATAGCAGTGGTGAGAGTGGACATCCCTCTCTTGTTGCTGATCTTAGGGGAAAGGCTCCCAGTGCTGCCCCATTGAGAATGATATTTGCTGTGGGATTTTCGTAGATAGCTTTTAAGATGTCGAGGAATGTTCCCTCTATCCTTACGCTCTGAAGTGTTTTGATCAGGAATGGATGCTGTATTTTGTCAAATGCTTTCTCTGCATCTAATGAGAGGATCATATGGTTCTTGGTTTTTCTCTTGCTGATATGATGAATCACATTGATTGTTTTACGAGTGTTGAACCAGCCTTGTGTCCCGGGGATAAATCCTACTTGTCATGGTGAATAATTTTCTTAATGTATTGTTGGATCCTATTGGCTAGTATCTTGTTGAGAAATTTTGCATCCATGTTGATCAGGGATATTGGTCTGTAATTCTCCTTTTTGGTGGGGTCTTTGTCTGTTTTTGGAATTAATTTGATGCTGGCTTCATAGAACGAATTTGGAAGTACTTCATCTCTTTCTATCTTTCCAAACAGCTTTAGTAGGAGAAGGTATGGTGTCTTCTTTAAATGTTTGATAGAATTCCCATGGGAAGCCATCTGGCCCTGGACTTTTCTGACTTGGGAAGTTTTTGATGACTGCTTCAATTTCCTCCCTGGTTATTGGCCTGTTTAGGTTTTCTATTTCTTCCTGTTCCAGTTTTGGTAGTTTGTGGCTTTCCAGGAATGCGTCCATTTCTTCTAGATTGCCTAATTTATTTCCGTATAGCTGTTCATAATATGTTTTTAGAATCGATTGTATTTCCTTGGTGTTGGTAGTGATCTCTCCTTTCTCGTTCATGATTTTATTAATTTGAGTCTTCTCTCTCTTCTTTTTAATAATACTGGCTAACGGTTTATGTATGTTATTAATTCTTTCAAAGAACCAACTCCTGGTTTTGTTGATCTGTTCCACATTTCTTCTGGTCTCGATTTCCTTGAGGTCTGCTCGAATTTTAATTAACTCTCTTATTCTGTTGGGTGTAGGATCTAGCTGCTGTTTTTTTCTCTAGCTCCTTTATGAGTAAGGTTAGCTTTTGTATTTGAGGTCTTTCCAGTTTTTGAATGGATGCTTCTATTGTAATGTATTTCCCCCTTAGGACTGCTTTTGCTGCATGCCAAAGATTTTGAACGTTTGTGTCTTCATTCTCATTAGTTTCCATGAATCTTTTGAATTCTTCCTCAATTTCCTGGTTGACCCTTTCATCTTTTAGCCGGATGGTCCTTAACCTCCACGTGTTTGAAGTCCTTCCAAACTTCTTGTTGTGATTTAGTTCTAATTTTAAGGCATTATGGTCTGAGAATATGCAGGGGACGATCTGAATCTTTTGTTATCAGTTCAGATGCGATTTGTGACCCAGTATATGGTCTATTCTGGAGAAAGTTCCATGTGCACTTGAGAAGAATGTTTATTCAGTTCAGTTTGGATGTAAAGTTCTGTAGATATCTGTGAAATTTATTTGCTCCAGTGTATCATTTAAAGCTCTCCTTTCTTTGGTGATGTTGTGCTTAGAAGACCTATCGAGGGTAGAAAGATCTAGATTGAAGTCACCAAGTATAAGATAATAATTATCTAAGTATTTCTTCACCATCGTGATTAATTGGTTTAAATATTTGGCAGCTCCCACATTCGGGGCATATATATTGAGGATTGTTAAGTCCTCTTGTTGGATAGATCCTTTAAGTATGATTTAGTGTCCGTCTTCATCTCTCACTACAGTTATCGGGGTAAATTTTAGTTTACCTGATATAAGGATGGCTACCCCTGCTTTCCTATGAGGACCTTTTAAATGGTAAATGGTTCTCCAACCTTTTATTTTCAGATTGTACGTGTCCTTCTCTCTAATATGAGTCTCTTGTAGACAGCAAATAGATGGGTACTGCTTTTTTATCCAGTCTGAAACCCTGCGCCTTTTGATGGGGTCATTAAGCCCGTTCAATGTTCAGAGTTACTATGGACAGACATGAGTTTAGTGTCATCATGATATCTATTCAGTCCTTGTTTTTGTGGATTGTTCCACTGAACTTCTTCTTAAAGGGGAATTTTAAGAGTCCCCCTTAAAATTCCCTGCAGAGCTGGTTTGGAGGTCACATATTCTTTCAGTTCCTGCCTGTCTTGGAAGCTCTTTATCTCTCCTTCCATTTTGAATGAGAGCCTTGCTGGATAAAGTATTCTTGGTTGCATGTTCTTCTCATGGAGGACCCTGAATATATCCTGCCAGCCCTTTCTGGACTGCCAGTTCTCTGTGGAGTGGTCTGCTGTTACCCTAATGCTCCTCCCCATAAAGGTCAGGGATTTCTTGTCTCTTGCTGCTTTAAGGATCTTCTCTTTATCTTTGGAATTTGCAAGCTTCACTATTAAATGTTGAGGTGTTGGACGGTTTTTATTGATTTTAGGGGGGAATCTCTCTATTTCCTGGATCTGAATGCCTGTTTCCCTTCCCAGATGAGGAAAGTTTTCAGGTATGATTTGTTCAAATACTTATTCTGGCCCTCTGTCCATTTTGGTGCCCTCTGGAACCCGAATTACACGTAGGTTTTTCTTCCTCAGGCTGTCGTTTATTTCCCTTAATCTGTCTTCCTGGTCTTTTAATTGTCTGTCTCTTTTTACCTCAGTTTCTCTCTTTGCCATCAACTTGTCTTCTACATCACTCACTCGTTCTTCCACCTCATTAACCCTCATCATTAGGACTTCTAGTTTGGATTGCATCTCATTCAATTGATTTTTAATTTCGGCCTGATTGGATCTAAATTCTGCAGTCATGAAGTCTTTTTAGTCCTTTATGCTTTTTTCTAGAGCCACCAGTAGCTGTATAATCGTGCTTCTGAATTGGCTTTCTGACATTGAATTGTAAATCAGATTTTGTAACTCTGTGGGAGAGAGGACTGTTTCTGATTCTTTCTTTTGAGGTGAGGTTTTCCTTCTAGTCATTTTGCTCAGTGCAGAGTGGCCAAAAACAAATTGTATTGGGAAAAGGAGAAAAAGAGAGGAGAGAAAGAAGGAAAGAAAAGAGAAAAAGAAAAAAGAATAAAGGAAGAAAGAAGAAAAAAGGGAATAAAAGGAGAAAGAAATAGAAAGAAAGGGGGAAAAAGGGTGGGGGAAGCAATCAGAAATAAAAAAAAACATGGGGGAGTATCTTCTGATTCTGTATACTTAAAGTCCCTTGACTTCCCCTGGAACTTGTCCGTCTAGCTGGTCTTCTAGGGGAGGGACCTGTTGTGCTGATTTACATGGTGTTAGCACTTGGGGGAGCTGCTCTGTCCCCTGCCTGGTGCAGGGCTCAGTGAGGGTAGTTTACCCTGTGAGGCCCTAGGAGGAAACAACCTCAGTGGCAGCAGCCAGCCCTGGAAACCTGTATTCAGCCCCCACAGTAACTCCAGAGCAGTCCATCTGCAGGGCTTGGAGGCTCTGGGGTGGGGCCGCTGATCTGCTCAGCTCTGGGCCGGAGCATCCTTGTTGTCCTGGGCCCTCCGGGCCTCTGCCTGTCCCAGGGGAGGCCAAATCCTGGGCTGTGTCCTGGCGCCCTGTGCTTTGGGGCCTGTGCTGTTGGATTCGTGCTCCTGGCCGCACAGCTGTCTCTCCCCAGAGCTGCTGCCCAGCCCCTCTGAGCTGCTCCTGGTCGCGCAGCCCCCTCAGGGAGCCGCCGCCTGAGCACCTCCCAGTTGCTCCTGGAGCCACGCAGCCCCCTCTGCACGGAGCCCCTTCCTCTGCCAGAGGCACCGCCGCCAAGCTGCTCCCGGGGCATGCAACCCCCTCCACGCAGAGACCTGCCCGAGCCCCTCTGAGCTGCTCCCAAGTCAGTGCATGTGCCTTGCAGCCCTTAGGGAGCTTGGTGCACTCTCCTGGGAGTGCAGGTGTCTGTTAGTGTACCAGGGAGCCCGTGGGTATCGCCGCCCTCCTGGGGTCCTGCTCTGAATCCCTGCAAGCGCCATTCCAGCCCAGGAAGATTGGTGCAGATCCTGATTCTCTGGGACAGAGCTCTCCTGACCGTGTGGCACTTGGCCTGGCCTTAGCCTGGCTCCTCATGGTGCCCCTCCCCCTTGGATGCCTTTTGTTTCTTTATTTCTTTTTCCCCGTCTTCCTACCTTGATAGAAGCGTGAACTTTTCTCACTGTAGCATTCGATCTGTTCTCTGTTTAAATCTCAGGCCGAATTCCTAGATTTTCAGGATGATGTGAAGGTTATCTAGGTAATTTGGTGGGGACAGGTGACTTGGGGACCCTACTCTTCCGCCATATTGCCCCTCCTCCTGTATGTTGCCTTTTAGCTTTGGTTGTTTCCTTCACTTTGCAGAAACTTTTCAATTTGATGAAGTCCCAATAGTATTTTTGCTTTTGTTTCCCTCACCTCAGAGGCATATCTAGAAAGAAGATCCAGTGGCCAATGTCAAAGACGTTGCTGCCTATCTTTTCTTCTTTTAATGTTTTCAGTTCTCACATTAGGGACTTTCATTCATTTTGAATTTATTTTTTATATATATGGTGTAAGAAAGTGGTCCAGTTTCATTCTTCTGCATTTGGCTGCCTGGTTTTCCCAACACCATTTGTTCTTATCCTGGGGTCAGGGTTAGGGTTTGTTGAAGAGACAGTCTTTGTGCCATTGGATATTCCTTCCTGCCTTGTTGTCCATTATGGATCATAGATACATGTTTGTATCTTGTTTCAGCTTTCCATTCTGTTCTATTGATCTAAGCGTCTCCTGTTGGGATAACCCTGATTTCTGATTCAATTTCTTTGCTGGTTAACTGTCTCTTCAAATTTCTTATTTCTTCATTTTTCATTTTTGCTATGTTATATATTTCTAGGAATTGATCTATTTCTTCCAGGTTCTAGGTTGCTGTCATGTAATTTTTCTTTTTTTTTAATTTTTTAAATTTTTATTTATTTATGATAGTCACAGAGAGAGAGATAGAGAGGCGCAGAGACACAGGCAGAGGGAGAAGCAGGCTCCATGCACTGGGAGCCCGATGTGGGATTCGATCCCGGGTCTCCAGGATCGCGTCCTGGACCAAAGGCAGGTGCCAAACCACTGTGCCACCCAGGGATCCCCTGTAATTTTTCATCATATTCTCTTATAATTGTTTGTATTTCTCTAGTGTTGGTTGTTATTTCTCTTTTCTCAGATGTGATTTTATTTGGGTCCTTTGTCATCTTTTTATCTTTTTTCTTTTTTAAAGATTTTATTTATGTATTCATGAGAGACACAGAGATGCATAGGTATAGGCACAGGGAAAATGAGGCTCCATGCGGGGAGCCTGATGTGGGACTTGATTCCCCAGGACCCCGGGATCATGACCTGAGCCAAAGCACATGTTCAACCACTGAGGCACACAGGTGCCTTTCTGATTCAATTCCTTTGCTAGTTATGGGTCTGTTCATATTTTCTATTTTTTCCTATATCAGTTTTGCTTGTTTGCACATTTCTAGGGATTTGTCCATTTCTTCCAGGTCTCCCAGTTTGTTAGCATATCATCTTTCATAGTATTCCCTTATGATTGTCTTATTTTTCTGGTGTTGATTGTGATCACTCTTCTCTCATTTGTGATTTTATTTATTTAGGTCTTTTCTTTTTTCTCGTTGATAAGGCTGGCTAGGGCTTGATCCATTTTATTAATTATTTTGAAGAACCAGCTCTTAGTTTCGTTTTTCCATTCTACTGTTTTTTCTTTTTATTTCTGTATTGTGTATTTCTGCTCTCATCTTTATTTTTTCTCTTCTTCTGTAGGCTTTAGGCTTTGTTTCCAATTCCTTTTCCAGCTCATTTACGTGTAAGGTTAGGTTGTGTATTAGACACTTCTTGTTTCCTGAGATAGGCCTGTATTGCTATGTACTTCCCTCTAAGGACTGCCTTTGCTACATCCCAGAGGTTTGGAGAAACATGTTTTCATTTTCATTTGTTTTAAATTTCCTCTTTAATTTCCTGGTTGCTCCATTCATTCTCTAGTAGGATGTTCATAATCTCCACGTATTTTTGGTCTGTCCAAATTTTTTCTTACTGTCGACTTCGAGTTTCATAGCGTCGTGTTCGAAAATGTACAGGGTGTGATATCAACCTTCTTGTACCTGTTGTACCTGTTGAGGGCTGATTTGTGGCCCATGATATGAACTGTTCTGGAGAATGTCCCATGTGCACTTGAAAGGAATGTGTATTTTGCTTTAGGAAGAAATGTTCAGACTATATCTGTTGAGTCCCTGTGGTCCAGTGCATCAATGCTATTGTTCCCCTATTGATTTTCTGCATAGATGATCGGTCCATTGCCCTAAGTGGGTAGGTGTTAAAATCCCCTGTCTTTGTATTATTATCAGTGAGTTCCAGTACGTTTATTGGTAATTGGTTTCTATGTTTAGGTACTCCCATGTTGGCAGCATAAATATTTAGTTGTTTGATCCTGATAGAGAGTCTTTTTAACTATGAAATAATGCCTTTCTTCATCACTTCTTACAGTATTTGTTCTTTCTTTTTTGAGATTAAATATTTTATTTATTTATTCATGAGAGATACACAGAGAAGCAGAGGCAGAAACATAGGCAGAGGGAGAGAGGTTCCCCAAATGGATGCCGATGTGGGACTCAATCCTGGGATCCCAGGAACACACCTTGAGCCGAAGGCAGATGCTCAACCACTGAGCCTCCAGGGGACCCCCAGGGTTTGGTTTCAAATCTAGTTTGTCTAATATAAGTATTGGTCCTCCAGCTTTCTTTTCATAACCATTAGCGTGATAGATGATTTTCCATCCCCTGACTTTCAATCTGCTGTTGTCTATAGGTATAAGGTGAGCATCTAGTAGGCAGCATACCGACGGACCTTGTTATTTTAATAACAATTTTATTTTTGAGAGCATGAGAGAGAGAGAGAGAGACAGAGACAGAGACAGAGACAGAGGCAGAAAATTAGGCCAAGAGAGAAGCAGGCTCCCCACCGGGACCCCAATATGCGACTCGATCCCAGACTCCAGGATCACACCCTGAGTCAAAGGCAGAGGCTCAACCCCTGAGCCACCCAGGCATCCCAGATCCTGTTTTTTAAGGCACTCTGATGCCCTCTATCTCTTGTTTGGAGCATTTAGTATCAGCATTCAGAGTGCTTATTCAAAGATATGAACTTTGTGCCTTTGTGTTACTGGTAGAGTTGGTGTTTCTGGTGACGTTCTCTGGTCCTTTCTAGTCTTTGTTTCTTTTGGTCTCTTTTTTCCCCCACTAGAATAGTCCCTCTTAAAATTCCTTACTGGACTGCTTTAGCGGTCATGAACTCCTTTATACTTTTCCTTTCTGGGAAAATCTTTCTCTCTATCCTGAATGACACCCTTGCTGAAGAAAGAATTCATACAAATTGGACTCCAATAAAAAGAAATTTAAAAACATAAAATAAATTTTTGTTATTATGATTGAGGAAAATGGCATTTAGGAGGAAAAGCAGAGGCTGAAGGAGAGAAGGAAAGATTTCACCCTCCGTAGCCTTCACAGGGACCTGGTGTCCTTTCCTAGGAGGGCCCCCCCCACTCCATAGGATGCTTCCTGCCCCTCTGCGCTCCTTTTTGGAACCCAGCAGGCACATCTCCGTGCCTCCAGCACCTCTGCAGTCATGGTTTATAGCGTCTTCCAGGTATCCTATTGAGAACCACGGTGTCATGTATGTAACCATCCAGCTGCTGTTTGACAACATGCGGAGATTCTGACTTTTGTTGGTTGTGGGGTGTGTGTGTGTCTATCACATGAATCTATCACGTGCAGCTATCGGATCCTCTGGCTGGGTAACTCAATCGCCAAAATGGTTGGTACAACATCATTTGTGGTGCTGATGCTGGGTGGCTAGCTGGGCTCTCCTGGCTGATCCGGGGCTCGCTCCTGTAGTGAATTTCAGCCGGAGGGTCAGCTGAGTTGGAAGGTCTGGCTCGGCCATATTCCCATGTCTGGCAGTGGGTCTTGCCGAACGCCGGCTGCTTCTTTTCTCCCCGATGCCTCTCCAGATGGGATTCCGACCTTGGGGCCGCCCTGGAGGGAGCTCCTGAGGACCCGGGTGCCCATGGCGGGGAGCCCTGAGGCTGCCTGTGCATGGAGGTCGGGGTGGGGACGGGGCTGGGGTTCCTCAGACCCTGTGCTGCCTGGCTTTCAGGCCGAGCCCCATGCTCACCCAGCCCCTACTCACTAGGGCGAGGAGGGTGTCCTCCACACGCTGCTGTGATAGATCCAACACCTCAAGGTGCGCACGCTGAGTCCACCTTGTGATCGTTGCCCAGGTGCGCGAGCTGCAAGTTGGGACACAGGAAATTTAACAAAAATCCCCTACCCCTGGACAAGCAGAGCAGGACTGATTCCATTTTGTGCTACACCCGCCACCTCCCCTATGACCCCCACATGACCAGCTTATGGCTTAAGGCGCTGCCCCACCCAAGTCAAGCTGCTGGGCACACCCTAATCGGAAATCGGCTCATAACAATATAACCCTACTTTGTGTCCCCCAAAACTGCACACCGATTCTGACCAAAGTAATAGGTCAGCTCAAGTGGATACTATAGTGTAAGGTATAATACAATCAGCCACCTGCGTGTGGACTGACATGACTGTGCAAATTTCTGCATCTCCCACTGTCCACTGACCGTATAAAACTGTTATGCCTCTTAGTCTCTGGGTCCAAGTCCCTGCTCCGCTGTGTCGGGTGCACTTGGACCCAAGCTCCAGCTTGTAGAGAAACCCTCGGGAGTTTCCACTGGTGTCAGCTCCTTGGTGGTTTCTCAGATTCGCAGTCTTGGGCACAACACAAGGGCCTGCTGTCCTGACATCCCTTCCAGGGCCACGCTGAGCGCCCCACAGGCCCTCTGTGCCCCAGGCACACTGGCATGGGGATGCGGGGAGGGTAGTACGTGCCGCGGAACCAGGCCAGCCCCTGGCCTCCTGGACAGAGGGAGAACAGACCTCCCAGGTCGCTTTGCACAGACCCTGGTGACCTGAGGTTCCCTGGCTGTCACTCTGTCCTAGCCCATTCTGGCCCACGGGGCACAGGATGAGTCCCAGTATAGTCTGTGGGGTCATGACCCTGGCGTCTGGCCGCCCCTGGAAAGCATGTGGGGACGTCAGCTGTGTGTGCCTTGCGGTGCCCCTGCAGGGGCTGTTTGGGGCCTGGGTGATGCCCCCTCCTCCTCTCTGTGGGTCTCTCCACGCCCCGTGCACCGAGTTCTGGGAGACACAGAAAAGGGCTGGCTGTGCATTTTTACACCACAACACTTTATTGACTTTCTACAGTAAACGGGCTCAGAGCCGTGGGTGCGCGCCTTCACCTGGGGAGGGAGACCTTTCTGTCCTTTACGGGAGGACAAGAATCACATGGGTTGGGGGTTGAGTGCTGGAGTCCCCCACCTGGGAGCATGTGTGGACTCCGGGTGGGGGCGTGTGTCCTGAGTTTTCAGCCTGAGAGACGGTTCTGAGGACAGCGGAGCTGAACTGGACCTGTAGCTCATGGGCTCCTACGCTGGGTTCCCGCAGGGCAACTGGACTGCAGCCTCGGGCCCCCTGGGGCCCCAGTATCTGGAGGAGCTTGCCTCCTGGTGTGGGTGCGGGTGGGGCCCACCGGCCTACCCCTGCTCTCCCCACCCTGGGGTGTACCGGGATCCTCAGGGCTGCCCTAGGTCAGCGACCTGGATCTGTGGGTCACGCCCAGGGCCCAGGAGGCCACATCCAGCTGTGAGAGGGCTCGCTCAGCCCGGGGCCAGAATCCAGGGCTGCCAGGGCCATGGGGGGCTGGAACCCATTAGTCTTTGTGTTGGGCCTGGGGGGGGGCCCAAATCAACCCAGCCTCCACAGATCCTGGTGCCAGGGCAGCCCAGGTCCCACTGGGTTAGGGGCTATTGTCCTTTGCAGGGTGTGTCGCCCTCCAGGAGGGAGAGTGGGCAGAGGCAGGGCACAGTGGGTCCTTTGCACCACCCACCTGCACCCACTCTGTTGGGGACTCTGTGCCTTCCCTCCTCCCTGCCACCCCTGTGTGCTCTATTGGACACCCAGTCTTCTGATGGGAGCAGGGTATCCAGAGAACCCCAGGGAGGCTGAGCATGTCCCACAGGGGGCACCTGCACCGGGTTTGCTGGGGGCCGATGGTGTGGGGTAGATGGTGTGGGACCAGGGGCATGATGGTGTTGGAGTGTGGGGGATGGTGTAGTGGGGATGGTGTTGGGGTGTAGTGTGGGTTAGGATTGTGTGGGGCTGTGTGGCTGTGAGGAGGATGGTGTTATGTGGAATGCCATTGGGGATGATGATGTAGGGGGATGATGTGGGGGTGGGGAATGAGCAGGATGGCGTGGGGCCCTGTGGACACAGGGCTTCCCCTTCCTCTAAGATGCACAAGGAGACGTCTACAGTTAAAGGCGACCCCAGTCTGGGGTTTGCTGTGACACCTGCCCCTGTGGCGCCGTGTGGTCAGTGCAGGGCCCTGGCTGGACCGGGGTCATTATCTGGGGGTCATCATACTATGTATGTTTTCAAATTGCAAATTGTCTCAAATGAAATGCATAGAATTTAGAAATATATAAAGCACCGGGAGTGGGTGTCACTCTGACCCGTCCGACCCTCATGGGATTGATGTGTGTCCTGCTCCAGCCGCGGCCATGCCTCCTGGCCCCCAGGTCTGGTTCCTGCCCCCAACGTCCCCCACCGCATCCCCTGCTTCTCAGGGCGCCATCACTCTCCCCTTTGGGGTTCAGTTCCCATGGCAACCACTGGAGGCCCCATCCAATTGGCCTCCTCATCCCAGAGTCCCCGGGGTTGGGGGCATGTGGGTCATCCCCATCACCCTACCATGGAGCGGTGTGTTCTTGGCTGCTGTTGCTCCCCCAGGCTTCAGAAGCCCCGTTTTCCCTACCCAGAAGCCCCCAGGCCTCCCCTGGGGCCCCTAAGCCCCCTGGCCCAGCAGCCTCACCCGACCCCCTTAGCAGGCCCAAAACATAGTGTGGCTGCCGAACGTCCTGTTGACGTCCAGGTCTACCTGCGTGATGTCCCTGGAGGAGACCAGGGCCTCCTCCTTCATTTCCTGTGGGAAAACCGGGGAGCAGGAGCCCGCATCAGGGACACAGACCCCGACCTGTCACGAGCTGCCATGCTGGGCAGGGAGCCCTGGGGCCACCATGGGAGTGGGTCTGCTGAAACCTCCTGCCTTGCCCTGGGAGGCCGGGGATGGCGGGAGTGCCCACCGAGCCCATGGGACCTGTGTGAGGGCCTGTTCCAAGCTGTTGTGGGTGGGGAGGAGACTGAGGGTCAGCCTGGGGGGGAGGGGACAGGGGGTCAGCCCAGGTGGGGAGGGGACATGGAGGTGTTGTGCCCAAGATTGCAAATCCGAGAAACCACTGAGGAGCCGACACTGATGCAAACACACGATGGTTGATTTCCAAACTCGAGCTTGCGTCCAAGTACACCCGACACAGCGGAGCATGGACTTGGACCCCGAAGTGGGTTTTAGCTTAGTTTTAAGGGCTTGTCTCAGGGACCTCCAGAAGGGCTGGAGCAATTCCTCAAGTTCTGTTTACATTTTGATATGGGGCCTTCAAGGGCATTGAGCTCTGTTCTCAGTCTAATATGGGGCTTTCTGGGACCTTAAGCTGTAAGCTGTTTTTTTTCTTTTTTTCCTGTAACTGAAGTAATGTAAATTTTAGCTCTTATTCACAGGGGCCTGGGATGGCAGTACTTGTGCTAACAGTGAACTTAAAGTGGAACCGCCTCAATTTTGTCAGCCTCCACACAGACAAGTTACTGAAGTTTAAATCTCCAAATTTTAGGGGCTGCCCTGGTGGAGACCTGTGCTCTTCCTGCCCGGGAGGGTGTCCTCACACTCTTGGCCTTTGCTGGCCTTCCCAGGAACGCGTCCCCATGACTGCACAGGGGTTTGCAGCTTATGGCCACACAGGGCAGACAGCTGGCCCGAGTCCTGCTGCTCTCAGCCGCATTCCCACTCCTGTGCCTGGGAACAGTTGGTACCACCATCCTTGGGTCCCATGGGATCCTGAGCCCACCCTGTCGCTCCAGGGACTGTCCCTTACTTCTCCACCTGAACACCTTAAGGCTGGTGTGTCCCCCACTCTAGGAGACTTCTGAAAGTTCACATTTTGTGCTCTGCTGCATATAATACTGTGAGTAGAACCATCAGCTGGCTCCCTGCCCTTGTGGGATCCGGGGCAATGTCTCCCCAAGATAAACTGATTGATATTTTTTAAGATTTTATTTTTCTGTAATCTCTACAGCCAACATTGGGCTTGAACATGCTACCGCAAGAACAAGAGTCCCATGTTCTTACGAACCACACTGAGCGAGTTAGGCTCCCTTTGATTGATTGATACATGTTAATTGAAGCAGGGGTATTGCATGTGTCAGGGCAGAAACTGAGCTCACGCTTTGAGGTGTGGTGGAGTCATTTGGACCTCGATCAATGTTAAAGGAACCATAGCTTCCCTGGGAGCCCAGGGAGCAGGGACCACATACGTGAAAATTTGATAATTTCCTTTTCTGTAGTAGTTATCTTACTGACTATTTATTTAAAGTGCTATTCAATGGTAAATGTCAATCTAGGATTGGGATACAGTGAGAACGTTCTAGGATTCGGAGGTTACTAAAGCTCCCCGTCAAGGACTCAATGTTCCAGTTCGATGCAGAGATAGGCAAGGAAGCAAAGAGTTATGAAACATGGCACTGGGGTGCCTGGCTGGCCTGGTTGGGGTATCTTGAACTCAGTGTTATGAGTTTGAACACCGTGTTGGGTATAGACAGGACATAAAATTAAAATATTTAACAAATAATAAATGGATGACCAAATAAAGCTTGATATCAAAGGTAAGTGCTTGCTTATGTCTCACCTGCGACCTATTCTTGATCACCCCACTTGCACTACTTGGCCCAGATGACGTCCTCCACAAGGGACAGTCCCGCCCGAGTGGAAGTGGGCGTCTTTCATTGTAAGACCTGTGGTGCCCCTCGTTCTGTAGGGAGAGAGGAGCCATGAAGGCATGAGTTCGGGGGATCAGCATACACCTAGAAAATGATTGTTTCTGAACCCTGTAGCCAGAGCTCAGCCTCCTTTTAGGACAGGATATCATAAAGAAGCCTCTTTGGTCATTGTTTTGGATGCAGGGTGGAGGGTAAACTAGAATTAGGAAGAACAAAGGAGGAGGAAATCCAGAAGCTGAAGGAGAGGAGGAAAGATTTCACAATCCGTAGCCTTCACAGGGACCGTGGTGTCCTTTCCTAAGAGGGGCCCCCCCATTGAAGTATGCTTCCTTCCCCCTGCTCTCCTTGTTGGAACCCAGCAGGCACATCTCCGTGCCTCCAGCACCTCTGCAGTCGTGATTTATAGCATCTTCCATGTATCCTACTGGGGACCATAGCGTCGTGTATGTAACCATTCGACTGCTGTTTGACAACATTGGGGGATTCCGACTTTTGTTGGTTTCGGGGTGTGTGTGTGTCTATCACATGCAGCTATCACGTGCAGCTATCGGATCCTCTGGCTGGGTCACCCAAACACCGAAATGATTGGCAGAACATCATTTCTGGTGCTGGTGCTGGGCAGCTAGCTGGACTCTCCTGGCCGACCCGGGGCTGGCTCGTGCAGTGACTTTCCGCTGGAAGGTCAGCTGAGCTGGAAGGTCTGGCTCGGCCACATTCCCATGTCTGGCAGTGGTTCCCGCTGAGCGCCAGCTGCTTCTCTTCTCCCCGATGCCTCTCCAGCAGGGAGCCGGACCTCGGGGCCGCCCTGGGGGGATCTCCAAGGCGCCAGGTGCCCATTACGGGGAGCCATGGGGCAGCCTGTGTGTGGGAGTAGGGGTGGTGATGGGGCTGGGGTTCCTCGGTCCCCTGTGCTGCCTGGCCTTCATGCCGAGCCCCATGCTCACCCAGCCCCTACTCACTAGGGCGAGGAGGGTGCCATATACAGGCTGGTGTGAGAGATCCAGCACCACAAGGTGTGCACACTGAGTCCACCTGGTGAGGGTGGTCCAGGTGCATGAGCTGCAAGTGTGGGACCCAGGAAATTTAACAAAAATCCCTTACCCCTGGACAAGCAGAGCAGGACTGATTCCATTTTGTGCTACACCCGCCACCTCCCCTATGACCCCCACATAACCTGCTTATGTCTTAAGGCGCTGCCCCAACCCAGTCAAGCCGCTGGGCACACCCTAATCGGAAATCAGCTCATAACAATGTAACCCTGCTTTGTGCCCGCCAAAACTGCACACCGATTCTTACCAAAGTAATAGGCCAGGTCAAGTGGATCCTATAGGGTAAGGTGTAATTCAATTGGCCACCTGCGTGTGGACCGTCACGACTGTGCAACTTTCTGTGTATCCCATGGGCCACTGGCCCCTTTAATAATCATTGTTTTAAACTGTAGTTAGACATCATATATTTATATTGATGGACTTCCTGGCTGTGAGTACTACCTCATGTTATTTTATGGAGGTGAATTTCTCCATCTCATTATTTTTTTCCAGAAAAGAAAGAAGGAAGAAAAAGAAAAACCAAGAAAAACAATAACAACTGCCCTCCCAAAAAAACCACCAGATTATTTTTGCCTGGTTGTTAAAAGATTCTAAATCCCAAAATAAGAAACAAAATTAAAGTACCATGAAACTAAAAATGAGAAATATATAAGGTACATACATAAAAATTAAAATAAGGCAATTTATAAAATAGAATCAAAGAAAATAAATGAAAATAAAGCACAAAGTACAAAGGAAGCTAGAGCTACTTTCCAAGCAGAGCTGAAGCTCTGCAGCCTCTGTGGTCCGACACCTTGGTGGCAGCGAGTGGTCTGTGCGGGGTCTGGGGATTGGCCATGGCGCTGATTGTCAGGTGCACATCTGCCTGGGAGATGCATCTGCGGGGTCAGAGGCGGGGTGGGCGTCAGCGCGTCTGGCCTCCAGCGGGTGGCGCTGTGCTGCTCCCTCAGACCCGGCCCAGATGGGTGGGATATGGGTGGGGTCTCTGGGTCCTCTGGCTCTGGGGCTGAGCATCCTGCCCCCCAATCTGCAGGGGCCTCCACAGAAGAGCCCCCAAGCCCCCGGGTCTCCGTCGCTTCTCTCAGAATCCTGCGTTCACTCTACCTGCGTCCGAGCTTCTTTTGGTTTTCTTTTTTTATCTCAGAATGTTGTGCCCAAGATTGCGAATCCGAGAAACCTCTGAGAAGCCGACACTGATGCAAACACACGAGGGTTTATTTACCACCTCGAGCTTGTGTCCAAGTATACCCGACAGAGCGGAGCAGGGACTTGGACCCTGAGGTGGGTTTTAGCTTAGTTTTAAGGGTTGGTCTCAGGGACCTCGAGAAGGGCTGGAGTAATTCCTCAAGTTCTGTTTACATTTTGATATGGGGCCTTCAAGGGCATTGAGCTCTGTTCTCATTCTAATAGGGGCTTCCTGCCCTTGGCCTGGGCTCAGTTTTGATTCAATTGTGGGGCTTTCTAGGACATTAAGCTGTAAACAGCAAAGGTTCCACACCTGGAAGGGGGACGTCCCACTGTCCCTATATGCTGAAGATGCGGAACTAGAAACAGGAAACCCCAGAGCCTCCACCAAAACCTGTTAGAACTAAGGGGTGAGTTCAGTAAAGTCACGGGACACAAACTGACCCTACAGAGCAGAGTAGCCTTGCTGTGTCCCGACAATGAGCACTCAGGAAGGAAAGGAAGGACGTGAAGGCCTTCTCAGGAGCATCAAGGAGAAATAATGAGACTGAACCAAAGGAGCACAAGACTTGTGCACTGAGCCATACCAGGCTCTGGGAGGCCGTCCTGAGCTCGTGGGGAGGGAGCCTCATCTTGTGAAAATGTCCGCAGTTCCTGAAGCCACCCTCAGTTTCAATGTCATTTCTATCAAAATCATGGTGGCAGAACTTAGAAATAGGGAAAAAAAAAACCATAACATCCATCCTCCTCAACAAATAACCCCGGACAGCAAATCAGTATTTGAGAAGCAGGACAGAGTGAGACGCAGCACTTTCCTATTTCCCCTGTTATGCCCCCACCCCTCCAGCGACCCTCAGTTCGTTTCCTATCGTTAAGAGTCTGTATTTCCTGCATATGTTTTGATCTTATTTGTCTTTCCTTCCCTTCACAGTAGTTCATCTGCTTTGCTTCTTCAATTCCACCTATGAATGACACCACACGGTCATTCTCTTCCCCGAGTGACTTACTTCACTTAACATGATCCCTTTAGTTCTATCCACATCATTGCAAATGGCAAGATTTCCTTCTCTTTGATAGCTGAGTACCATTCCTCTCTCTATGACCATCATCTATCTCCCATCCTCTTTATCCATCATCTGCCACAGGGCACCGAGGCTTCTCTCACAGTGTGGCTACTGTGGACCCGGCTGCTGTGGACATTGGGGTGCAGTTGTCCCACGTCTCACTGCATCTGTATCTTCGGAGTAAGCTCCAGGCCATTCACCTGCTTGTCGCAGGGCGGCTCTACTTGTAACTTCCTGAAGGGCCTCCACACTGTTTCCAGGGCGGCTGCACCAACCCGTGGTCCCGCCCACAGTGGAAGAGGGTTGAATGAGATTTGAAGGACGTGGTAAAAGTCTGGTCCACATTTCATTTCGCATCCTGTGGGCTCCAATTCCTTGTCCTTAAGTATTTCTGGGGAAGCCGGGTGTTGGGCTCCTTTTCAGTGAGATGTTTCCGAAGCTACCAGGCCCCAGGTGGAGCCTGAAAGGAGGCAGGTGGGGCCCATGGAGCACCCGCTGCCTCCTGCACAGCCTCCTGCAGCGCCTGAGTGTCCCGCAGGGGGCGCCCGCGCCCAGGCCCCTCCCATGGGGCGCGCTTGTGCAGTAGGCCTCCTCTGCCTGCACTAACAGGAGCCAGCCTGTCCTGGGGAGGCCTGAGGGGGATGTGGGGACGCATCTACGAGATGAGCTGAAGCCTCCACAGGACCCGCGGGAAGTCTTCAGGGGGAAATTGGGTCGCGTTCATGCTGACAGGAGCCCCGGTCTCCTCAGGATCCGCGGGGAGTCTTCAGGAAGATGTGGGTCCACATCCACACTGACAGGAGCCCTGAGCCACCTCAGGATCCGCGGGGAGGTTTCAGGAAATTGTGGGCCTGCATCCACGCTGACAGGAACCCCTGAGCAGCCTCAGGACCCGCGGGGAGGCTTCAGGAAGATGTGGTGCCACGTCCACTCTGGCAGGAGCTCCCAGGCCCCTCAGGACATAAGTTGAGGCTTCTGGAAGCTGGGGGCCGCATTCATGGTTACAGGAGCCCCGGCCTCCTCAGAACCCTCGGTGACGCTTCGGGAGGACTTGGGGCCACATGGACACAACAAGACCCTGACTTCCTCAGGACCCCCGGTGTAGACTTGGGGAAATATGGGGATGCGTCCATGCGGACAGAAGACCCCAGCCTTGTCAGGGCCTGTGGTGAGGCCTAAGAAAACTGTGGGTGCCGCATCCACACTGACAGGTGTCTCCAGCCTCCTCAGAACCCACTGTGAAGGTTTGGGAAGATTATGGGCCACATCCATGCTGACAGGAGCCCCGAGCCTCCTCAGGTCTTATGGTGAGGCTTGAGGAAAATGAGGGGCCACGTCAACCCTGACAGGAACCCCGTCCTCCTCAGGACCAGCACTTTGGCTTCAGGACATATGGGGCTGCGTCTATGCTGACAGGAGCCCACAGCCCCCTCAGGACCCACGGTGAGTTTTCTGGGGGACGTGGGGCCATGTCCATGCTGACAGGAGCCCCTGGCTTCCTGAGGACCTGCTGTGAGGCTTCCAGAGGATATGAGAAATAGTCCACAGTGACAGGAGACCCGGCGTCCTCAGGACTCACTGACTATGGCTCAGGAACACTTTGGGCCATGTCCACACTCACAGGAGCCCAGCTTGCTTGGACCCCCTGGAGGACTCTGGAGGAGCCGTTGGGGGCCACGTCTACATCAGAAGGGACTCCTCAGAACCACATGGTAAGTGAAAGGGTAGAATGAATGGTAAGGTTAGGGGAGGGGAGGCAGTTGGTGGTTAGCCTTAGGTTATATGTTAGGTGTTAGTGATTATGCTTATGGTTACGGATTAGAGATTAGGTGAGGCATAAGTGTAATGGTCAGTAGTTAAGAGTTAGGATGGGGGTTAGGGTAAGGGACAGGATTTAGTGTTAGGGTTAGGGTTTAGGCTCTAGGGATTAGGGCAGGAGGTTAGGAGTTGGGATTAGGGTTATGGTTAGAGTTAGGGTTGGGCTTAGGTTTGCAGTTAGGGTTAGGGGTTAGGGTGTGAGTTAGGGTTAGGGTTTAGGGTGAGGGTTAGGGTTATAGTTAGGGCTAGGTTTAGAATTAGGGCGAGGGTTAGGGTTAGGATAGGGGTTAGGACTAGAGTTAGGGTTATTGTTTGGTTAGGGGTTAGGGTTAGGGACACGTCAGGGTCAGGGTACGGTTTTGGAAGAGGGTAAGAGATACATTTAGGGAGTGGGTTAGGGGTTAGTTTTAGGGTACGGAGTTAGGGTACAGTTTGGGGTATGAGATAGGATTAGTATTAGAGGGTTAGGGTTAGGGTACAGGTTAAGGTCAGGAATAGGATTTGAGTACATTAAGTTAAGTTTAGGTTTAGAGGTTAGGGTTAGGGTTAGATTTAAGGTAGCGGTCAGGGTTAAGGGTTTAGAATAGGTTTAGGAGTTAGGGTGAGGGTTGGCAGGAAGGTTCAGTGAATGTGTTTTGGTCTTGGGGTTTGTGTTTGGTTTTTGATTAGTGATAGTACTTGTTTAAGGGTTAGGTTAACATTAGGCGTAAGTGGAGGGTTAGGCTTATGTCTGTGTATGGTTAGAGTTTGGGTCTTGGCCTGTGCCTGCACTGGGACTCCTAGTATCTTGGGCAGTTTAGTTTTATGCACTCTATTTAGGTTTTGGGTTCACAGATAGCCTGACTCCACCAAGTCAGTGGCCTCCCCAGAGAATCAAAATACAGGCTTCTGCTGGGGTCAGAAAAGACTTGGCAGGCTTCTCCCGAGCTGAGCTAAGGAGGGGATTTGTGACTCTAAAGACTCTTTATTTGGATTTTCAGTTGCCTTTCTGATTTTATCTCTTGTGCGCACATGTTTCATCAATACTATCAATTATTATTTTAAAGTTTTACTTGAATTCCTCTTTGTAAACACAGTATGATATAGTTTCAGGTTTACCACATACTGATTCAACCCTTGGATACAATGCCTGGTACTGGTCACAGGTGCTCTCCACTATCCCCATCGCCTGATTCTCCATCCCCCCCACCTTCCTCTGGTATTTATTAGTTTATTCTCTGGAGTTAATAGTATGTTTTTTTATTTGCTTCTCTCATCCCCCCTCCGCCCCTTTGCCAGTTTGTTTGGTTTCTTAAAATTCACATGTGAATGCAATTGTATGGTATTTGGTATATGTCTTCCTCTGACTGAGTTCATTTAGCATAAGTCCTTTCCACTTCTCCCACGTCATTGTAAATGGCTTCATTTCATCCCTTGTGATGACCGAGTGATGTCGCAGTGTGTATATTTACCACATCGTCTCTGCCCATTCATCTGTCGATGGACATCTGAGCTGTATCCACAGTTTGGCTCTTGTTGATAATGCTGCTACAAACACTGGGCTGCGTGTCCCTCTTCGAATCTACTAAACAACTTCTGTATCCTTGGGGTAAATACCTAGCTGTGCAATTTTGGAATCGTAGTGTTGCTCTATTTTTAACTTCCTTTTGTTAAATTTTTTTATGATAGTCACAGATAGAGAGGCAGAGACACAGGCAGAGGGAGAAGCAGGCTGCATGCACTGTGAGTCCGACGTGGGATTCGATCCCGGGTCTCCAGGATCGCGACATGGGCCAAAGGCAGGTGCCAAACCGCTGAGCCACCCAGGGATCCCCTATTTTCAACTTCTCGAGGACCCTCCACAGTGTTTTCCACAGTGGCTGCACCTGTTCGCCTGCCCACCAGGAGTGTAAGGGGCCTCCCTCTTCTCCATAGCCTCAATGACACCTGTTGTTTCTTCTGTTCTTAATATTAGCCATTATGATGGCTGTCAGGTGACATCTCATAGTGATTTTGGTTTGCATTTCCCTGCTGATGGGTGACGCTTAGTGTCTTTCCGTGTGTCCCATGGCCATCTGGATGTGTTGTCAGAGACAAAGTCCATTCATGTCTTCTGCCCATCTGCAGTTGGATAATTTGTGTTTAGGATGCTGAGATTTATTTTTCCTTTATGTATTTTGGATACTAAATCTTTATTGGATGTGTTGTTTACAAATATCTCCTCTCATTTTGTATGTTGCCTTTTAGGTTTGGTTGTTTCCTTCACTTTGCGGAAGCTTTTAAATTTGATGAAGTCCCAATAGTATTTTTGCTTTTGTTTCCCTCACCTCAGAGGCATATCTAGAAAGAAGATCCAGTGGCAAATGTCAAAGACGTTGCTGCCTATCTTTTCTTCTTTGTATGGTTTCAGGTCTCACATTTAGGTCTTTCATCCATTTTGAATTTATTTTATATATATATGGTGTAAGAAAGTGGTCCAGTTTCATTCTTTTGCATGTGGCTGCCTGGTTTTCCCAACAACATTTGTTCTTATCCTGGGCTCAGGGTTAGGGTTTGTTGAAGAGACTGTCTTTGTGCTTTGGATATTCCTTCCTGCCTCGTTGTAGATTAATGGATCATAGAGTTACAGGTTCGTATCTTGTTTCAGCTTTCCATTCTGTTCTATTGATCTAAGCGTCTCCTGTTGGGAGATTCTTGATTACTGATTCAATTTCTTTTCTGGTTATCTGTCTGTTCAAGTTTCTTATTTCTTCCTTTTTCATTTTTGCTATGTTATATATTTCTAGGAATTGATCTATTTCTTCCAGGTTCTAGGTTGCTGGCATATAATTTTTCATAACGTTCTCTTATAATCGTTTGTATTTCTCTAGTGTTGGTTGTTATATCTGTTTTCTCATTTGTGATTTTATTTGGGTCCTTTCTCATCTTTTTATCTTTTTGCATTTTTTAAAGATTTATTTATGGATTCATGAGAGACACAGAGAGGCAGAGGTATAGACACAGGGAAGTTGAAGCTCCATGCGGGGAGCCTGATGTGGGACTTGATTCCCCAGGACCCTCGGGATCATGACCTGAGCCAAAGCACATGCTCAACCACTGAGGCACCCAGGTGCCCTGCTGATTCAATTCCTTTGCTAGTTATGGGTCTGTTCACATTTTCTATTTCTTTCTATTTCAGTTGCTCATTTGCACATTTCTGGGGATTTGTCCATTTCTTCCAGGTCTCCCAGTATGTTAGCGTATAATCTTTCATACTATTCCCTTATAATTGTCTTATATTTCTGGTGTTGATTGTGATCTCTATTCTCTCATTTGTGATTTTATTTATTTAGGTCTTTTCTCTTTTCTCATTGATAAGGCTGGCTAGGGCTTGATCCATTTTCTTAATTATTTTGAAGAACCATCTTTTTGTTTCGTTATTCTATTCTACTGCTTTGTTGTTTCTGTATTGTTTATTTCTCCTCTCATCTTTATTTTCCCCCTCTTCTATTGGCTTTAGGCTTTGTTTGCTATTCCTTTTCCAGCTCCTTAAGATGTAGGGTTAGGCTGTGTATTGGAGACTTCTTCTTTCTTGAGGTAGGCCTGTATTGCTATGTACTTCCCTCTAAGGACTGCCTTTGCTACATCCCAGAGGTTTGGAGAAACATGTTTTCATTTTCATTTGTTTTAAATTTCCTCTTTAATTTCCTGGTTGCTCCATTCATTCTCTAGTAGGATGTTCATAATCTCCACGTATTTTTGGTCTGTCCAAATTTTTTCTTACTGTCGACTTCGAGTTTCATAACGTCGTGGTCCAAAAATGTACAGGGTGTGATATCAACCTTCTTGTACCTGTTGTACCTGTTGAGGGCTGATTTGTGGGCCATGATATGATCTGTTCTGGAGAATGTCCCATGTACACCTGAAAGGAATGTGTATTCTGCTTTAGGTTGAAATGTTCAGACTATATCTGTTGAGTCCCTGTGGTCCAGTGTGTCAAGGCTATTTTTCCCTTGTTGATTTTCTGTATAGATGATCGGTCCATTGCCATAAGTGGGTGTTAAAATCCCCTGTCATTGTATTATTATCAGTGAGTTCCTGTACGTTTGTTGTTAATTGGTTTCTATATTTAGGTACTCCCATGTTGGCAGCATAAATTTTTAGTTGTTTGAACTTTATTTAAAAATAAATTTATTTTTTATGGTGTTCAATTTACCAACAAACAGAATAACACCCAGTGCTCATCCCGGCAAGGGCCCCACTCAGTGCCGTTCACCCATTCACCCGCACCCCCACCCTCCTCCCCTTAAAGCATCCCTAGTTCCTTTCTCAGAGTTAGGAGTATTTATGTTCTGTCTCCCTTTCTGATATTTCCCACACGTTTCTTCTCCATTCCCTTATATTCCCTTTCACTATTATTTATATTCTCCAAATGAATGAGAACATACACTGTTTGTACTTCTCCGATTGACTTACTTTACTCAGCATAATACCCTCCAGTTTCATCCATGTTGAAGCACATGGTGGGTATTTGTCGTTTCTAATGCCTAAATAATATTCCATTGTATACATAAACCTCGTCTTCTTTACACATTCATCTTTCAATGGACACCAAGGCTCCTTCCATAGTTTAGCTATTGTGGACATTCTGCTATAAACATCGGGGTGCCGGAGTCCCGGCATTTCCTTGCATCTGAGTCTTTGGGGTAAATACCCAAAGGTGCAATTGCTGGGTCGTCGGGCAAGTCAATTTTTATCTCTTTGAGGAACCTCCACTCAGTTTTCCAGAGTGGCTGCACCAGATCACATTCCCACCAACAGTGTAAGAGTCTACCCTTTTCTCCGCATCCTCTCCAACATTTGTGGTTTCCTGCCTTGTTAATTTTCCCCATGCTCACTGGTGTGAGGTGGTATCTCATTGTGGTTTTGATTTGTATTTCCCTGATGGCAAGTGATGCAGAGCATTTTTTCATGTGCATGTTGGCCATGTCAATGTCTTCCTCTGTGAGATTTCTATTCATGTCTTTTGCCCATTTCATGATTGGATTGTTTCCTTGGGTTTGAGTTTAAAACGTTCTTTATAGATCTTGGAAACTAGCCCTTTATCTGATACGTCTTTTGCATATATCTTCTCCATTCTTTAGGTTGTCTTTTAGTTCTGTTGACTGTATCCTTTGCTGTGCAAAAGCTTCTTATCTTGATGAAGTCCCAATAGTTCATTTTTGCTTCTGTTTCTTTTGCCTTTGTAGATTTATCTTGCAAGAAGTTACTTTGGCCAAGTTCAAAAAGGGTGTTGCCTGTGTTCTCCTCAAGGATTTTGATGGACTCTTGTCTCACATTTAGATCTTTCATCCATTTTGAGTTTATCTTTGTGTATGGTGAAAGAGAGTGGTCTAGTTTCATTCTTCTGACTGTGGATGTCCATTTTCCCTGCACCATATATTGTAGAGACTGTCTTTCTTCCAATGGATAGTCTTTCCTACTTTATCGAATATCAGTTGACCATGAAGTTCAGGGTCCACTTCTGGGTTCTCTATTCTGTTCCATTGATCTATGAGTCTGTTTTTGTGCCAGTACCACACTGTCTTGATGACCACAGCTTTGTGGTACAACCTGAAATCTGGCATTGTGATGCCCCCAGATATGGTTTTCTTTTTTAAAATTCCTCTGGCTATTCGGGGTCTTTCCTGATTCCAAACAAATATTAAAATAGTTTGTTCTAACTCTCTGAAGAAAGTCCATGGTATTTTGATAGGGGTTGCATTAAACGTGTACATTGCCCTGGGTAACATTGACTTTTTCACAATATTATTTCTGCCAATCCATGAGCATGGAATATTTTTCCATCTCTTTGTGTCTTCCTCAATTAGTTTCAGAAGCGTTCTATAGTGTTTATGGTTGAGATCCTTTACCTCCTTGGTTAGGTTTATTCCTAGGTATCATATGCTTTTGGGTGCAATTGTAAATGAGATTGCCTCCTCAATTTCTCTTTCTTCAGCCTCATTGTTAGTGTATAGAAATGCCATTGATTTCTGGGCATTGATTTTGTATCCTGCCACGCTACCAAATTGCTGTATGAGTTGTAGCAATCTTGTGGGGGAGGGTTTTGGGTTTTCTAGGTAGAGTATCATGTGATCGGTGAAGCGGGAGAGTTTGACTTCTTCTTTGCCAATTTGAATGCCTTTATTTCTTTTTGTTCTCTGATTGCTGAGGCTAGGACTTCCAGTACTATGTTCAATAGCAGTGGTGAGAGTGGACATCCCTGTCTTGTTCCTGATCTTAGGGGAAATGCTCCCAGTGCTTCCACATTGAGAATGGTATTTGCTGTGGGCTTTTCGTAGATGGCTTTTAAGATGTCGAGGAACGTTCCCTCTATCCCTACGCTCTGAAGTGTTTTGATCAGGAATGGATGCTGTATTTTGTCAAATGCTTTCTCTGCATCTAATGAGAGGATCATACGGTTCTTGGTTTTTCTCTTGCTGATATGATGAATCACATCGATTGTTTTACGAGTGTTGAAGCAGCCTTGTGTCCCGGGGATAAATCCTACTATGTCATGGTGAATAATTTTCTTAATGTATTGTTGGATCCTATTGGCTAGGATCTTGTTGAGAATTTTTGCATCCATGTTCATCAGGGATATTGGTCTGTAATTCTCCTTTTTGGTGGGGTCTTTGTCTGGTTTTGGAATTAAGGTGATTCTGGCTTCATAGAATGAATTTGGAAGTACTCCATCTCTTTCTATCTTTCCAAACAGCTTTAGTAGGATAGGTATGGTTTCTTCTTTAAAAGTTTGATAGAATTCCCCTGGGAAGCCATCTGGCCCTGGACTTTTGTGTCTTGGGAGGTTTTGGATGACTGCTTCAATTTCCTCCCTGGTTATTGGTCTGTTCAGGTTTTCTATTTCTTCCTGTTCCAGTTTTGGTAGTTTCTGGCTTTCCAGGAAAGCGTTCATTTCTTCTAGATTGCCTAATTTATTGGCGTATAGCTGTTCATAATATGTTTTTAAAATCGTTTGTATTTCCTTGGTGTTGGTAGTGATCTCTCCTTTCTCATTCATGATTTTATTAATTGGAGTCTTCTCTCTCTTCTTTTTAATAAGACTGGCTAATGCTTTAGGTGTCTTATTAATTCTTTCAAAGAACCAATTCCCGGTTCTGTTGATCTGTTCCACATTTCTTCAGGTCTCGATTTCCTTGATATCTGCTCAAATTTTAATTAACTCTCTTCTTCTGTTGGGTGTAGGATCTATCTGCTGTGTTTCTCTAGCTCCTTTATGAGTAAGGTTAGCTTTTGTGTTTAGTTCTTTCCAGTTTTTGAATGGATGCTTGTATTGCGATGTATTTCCCTCTTAGGACTGCTTTTGCTGCATTCCAAAGATTTTGAACGGTTGTATCTTCATGCTCATTAGTTTCCATGAATCTTTTTAATTTTTCCTTAATTTCCTATGACCCTTTCATCTTTAGCAGGATGGTCCTTCACCTCCACGTGTTTGAGGTCCTTCCAAACTTCTTGTTATGATTTAGTTTTAATTTCAAGGCATTATTGTCTGAGAATATGCAGGGGACGATCCCAATCTTTTGGTATCAGTTCAGACTCGATTTGTGACCCAGTATGTGGTCTATTCTGGAGAAAGTTCCATGTGCACTTGATATTGAAAAGAATGTGTATTCAGTTGAGTTTGGATGTAAAGTTCTGTAGATTTCTGTGAAATCCATTGGGTCCAGTGTATCATTTAAAGCTCTCATTTCTATGGAGATGTTGTGCTTAGAAGACCTATCAAGTATAGAAAAGGCTAGACTGAAGTCACCAAGTATAAGTGTATTATTATCTAAGTATTTCTTCACTTTGGTTATTAATTGATTTAAATTTTTGGGAGCTCCCACATTCTGGGCATATATGTAGAGGATTGTTATGTCCTCTTGTTGGATAGATCCTTTAAGTATGATGTAGTGTCACTCTTCATCTCTCACTACAGTCTTCGGGGTAAATTTTAGTTTATCTGATATAAGGATGGCTACCCCTGCTTTCTTTTGAGGACCATTTAAATGGTAAATGGTTCTCCAACCTTTTATTTTCAGGCTGTAGGTGTCCTTCTGTCTAAAATGAGTCTCTTGTAGACAGCAAATAGATGGGTCCTGCTTTTTTATCCAGTCTGAAACCCTTCGCCTTTTGATGGGGTCATTAAGCCCGTTCACATTCAGAGTTACTATTGACAGATATGAGTTTAGTGTCATCATGATATCTATTCAGTCCTTGTTTTGTGGATTGTTCCACTGAACTTCTTCTAAAAGGGGAATTTTAAGAGTCCCCCTTAAAATTCCCTGCAGAGCTGGTTTGGAGGTCACATATTCTTTCAGTTCCTGCCTGTCTTGGAAGCTCTTTATCTCTCCTTCCATTTTGAATGAGAGCCTTGCTGGATAAAGTATTCTTGGTTGCATGTTCTTCTCATGGAGGACCCTGAATATATCCTGCCAGCCCTTTCTGGACTGCCAGTTCTCTGTGGAGTGGTCTGTTACCCTAATGCTCCTCCCCATAAAGGTCAGGGATTTCTTGTCTCTTGCTGCTTTAAGGATCTTCTCTTTATCTTTGGAATTTGCAAGCTTTACTATTAAATGTCGAGGTGTTGGACGGTTTTTATTGATTTTAGGGGGGGGGATCTCTCTATTTCCTGGATCTGAATGCCTGTTTCCCTTCCCAGATTAGGAATGTTTTCAGCTAGGATTTGTTCAAATACATATTCTGGCCCTCTGTCCCTTTCGGCGCCCTCGGGAAACCCAATTACAAGTAGGTTTTTCTTCCTCAGGCTGTCGTTTATTTCCCTTAATCTGTCTTCCTGGTCTTTTAATTGTCTGTCTCTTTTTGCTGAGTTTCCATCTTTGCCATCAACTTGTCTTCTATGTCACTCACTCGTTCTTCCACCTCCTTAACCCTCGTCGTTAGGACTTCTAGTTTGGATTGCATCTCATTCAATTGATTTTTAATTTCGGCCTGATTGGATCTAAATTCTGCAGTCATGAAGTCTCTTGAGTCCTTTATGCTTTTTTCTAGAGCCACCAGTAGCTGTATAAGTGCTTCTGAATTGGCTTTCTGACATTGAATTGTAATCCGTATTTTGTAACTCTTAGGAGAGAGGACTGTTTCTTTCTTTTGAGGTGAGGTTTTCCTTCTAGTTCATTTTGCTCAGTGCAGAGTGGCCAAAAAAAATTGTATTGGGAAAAGGAGAAAAAGAGAGAGAAAGAAGGAAAGAAAGAGAAAAAGAGAAAAGGAAGAAAAAAAAGGAAAAAAGAGAAAAAGAGAAAGAAAAAGAAAGAAAGGAATAAAGGGTGGGGGATGCAAACAAATAAAAAAGAAAGAAGAAAAGAAAAGAAGAGAAGAGAAAAGAAAAGAAAAAAGAAAAGAAAAGAAAAAACCACGGGGGAGTATCTTCTGATTCTGTATACTTTAAGTCCGTTGACTTCCCCTGGAACTTGTCCGTCTAGCTCGTCTTCTGGGGGAGGGGCCTGTTGTGCTGATTTTCAGGTGTTAGCTCTTGGGGGAGCTGCTCTGCCCTCTGCCTGGTGCAAGGCTCAGTGGGGGTTGTTTAACCCGTGAGGCCCCAGGAGGAACCTTCCCAGTGACGCCGGCAGTCTGGAGCCCTGGATTCAGCTCCCACATTAACTATGGAGCTCTCCCTCTGCAGGGCCTGGAGGTGCCAAGGCGGGGACGCTGATCTGCTCAGCTCTGGGCAGAAGTGTCCTAGCTGTCGTGGGCCTTCCCGGGGTCTGCCTGTCCCAGGGGGAGGCCAGATCCTGGGCTGTGTCCTGGCAACCTGTGCTCCAGTGCCTGCACTGTTGGATTCCCCCTCCCAGGCCACACAGCCGCCTCCGCGGCGCCGCCGCCCGAGCCCCTCTGAGCTGGTCCCAGAGCCCCGCAGCCCTCTCCACAGGGATCCTCTTCTTCTGCCAGAGCCCCCTCCGAGCTGCTCCTGGCCTCACAGCCCCCTCCATGCGGAGCCGCCGCCCGAGCCCCTCCGAGCTGCTCCGAGTCCAGCCGTGGGCCCTGCAGTCTTTTAGGGAGCTCGGCCGCGGGGTATGGTGCAGTCTCCTGGGTGCGCAGGTGTCTGTTAGTGTTCCAGGGAGCCTGAGTGCATCCCCACCATCCTGGCATCCTGCTCCAACTCCCTGCGGGTGCCTTTCCACCCAGGAATATTGGTGAAGCTCCTGCTTCTCCGGGACAGAGCTTTCCTGTCCTGGGGGCACTCGCCCCGGCCTTAGCCTGGCACCTCGTGGGGCCCCTCCCCCTTGGATGCCTTTTGTTTCTTTATTTCTTTTTCCCCCTCTTCCTACCTTGATAGAATTGTGAACTCTTCTCACTGTAGCATTCCAGCTGGTCTCTCTTTTTAAAGAGAGAGATTTTCAGGATGATGAAGATTATCTAGGTAATTTGGTGGGGACAGGTGATTTGGGGACCCTACTCTTCCGCCATCTTGCCCCTCCCTCCACTTTCCTATTTCAAACAATGTCACAGAGACACAGGATAAAGCAGTGTGGTTCTCGGGCCCTGGCTGGCTCCGTTGGTTAAGCATCCGACTCCTGACTTCACCCTTGTTCTTGATCTCGGGGTCATGAATTCTAGCCCTGTGCTGAACTGTGGACGAGGCATGGAGCCTACTTAAACAAACCAAAGCCACAGGGGTGTGGTTCTGGCATAAGATGAAGGAGCAGAATAGAGAGCCTGGAAGAAAATGCACTCCGATACCGTCAACTGATTTTTTAAACTTAATTTAATTTAAACCCAATTAATTAACAGTATAGTGTATTATACTTTCAGAGGTAGAATTAGGGATTCACCAGTTGGAGATAACACCAGGGCTCATGACATCACGTGCCCTCCTTCATGCCCCTCTACCAGTTACCCTGTCCCTCCACTCCCCTCCCCTCCAGCGACCCTCAGTTTGTTTCCTGTGATTGAGTCTTTTTTCCTCCATCTCTGTTTTCATCTTATTTGTTTTTCCTTCCCTTCACAGATGCCCATCTGCTTTGCTTCTTTAATTTCACCTATGAATGCAACCATACGGTAATTTTCTTTCCTGACTGACTTATTTCACTTAACATGATCCCTCTAGTTCTATCCACGTCATTGCAAATGGCAATATTTTCTTCTCTTTGATAGCTGAGTACCATTCCTATCATCTAACTATCTATCATCTATGACCATCATCTATCTTCCATCCTCTTTATCCATCATCTGCCTGAGGGCACCGAGGCTCCTCCCACAGTGTGGCTACTATGGACCCGGCTGCTGTGGACATTGGGGTGCAGGTGTCCCCGAGTCTCATGCATCTGTATCTTCGGGGTGAGCTAAGGCTGTGCACCTGCTGGTCCCAGGGCGTTTGTAACTTCCTGAGGAGCCTCCACACTGTTTCCAGGGTGGCTGCACCAGCCTGCGGTCCCGCCCACAGAGGAAGAGGGTTGAGTGAGTTTTGCAGGGCGTGGTTAAAGTCTGGTAAACATTTCTTTTTGTGTCCTGTGGGCTCTAATCATTGTCCTTAAGTCTTTCTGGGGAAGCCAGGTATTGGGCTCTGTTTCAGTGAGTCGTTTCCAAAGCTCATAGGCCTCAGCTGGAGCCTGGAAGGAGGCAGGTGTGGCCCCGTGTACAGGGGCGCTGCCTCCTGCATGGCCTCCTGCAGTGCCTGAGTGTCCCGCAGGAGGCGCCCGAGACCAGGCCTGGCCCAAAGGGCCGCGAAGGCTCAGTAGGCCTCGCCCACCTGCACTAACAGGAGCCCACATGTGCTGGGGAGGCCTGAGGAGGACATGGGGACGCATCCACACTGATGAGCCCCGGTCTCCTCAGGACCTGCGGTGAGGCTTCAGGAAGATGTGGGCCCGCATCAACCCTGACAGGAATACCTGGGTCGCTTCAGGACCTGCAGGGAGGCTTCAGGAAGCTGTGGTGCTGCGTCCACTCTGGCAGGAGCTCCCAGGCCGCTCAGGACATAAGTTGAGGCTTCTGGGAGGTGGGGGCTGAATCCACGGTGTCAGGAGCCCTGGCCCCCTCAGAACCCGCAGTGACGGTATGGGAGGACATGGGGCCACGCCCACACAACAGGACGCTGACGTCCTCAGAACCCCCGGTGTAGACTTCGGGAAATATGGGGATGCTTCCATGCAGACAGAGACCCCAGGCTTGTCAGGGCCTGTGGTGAGGCGTAAGAAAGATGTGGGTGCCAAATCCACACTGACAGGAGTCTCCGGCCTCCTCAGGACCTGCCCTTTGGCTTCAGGATATATGGGGCTGTGTCAATGTTCACAGGAGCCCACAGCCCCCTCAGGACCCGCGGTGAGTTTTCTGGGGGCCATGGGGCCATGTCCAGGCTTACAGGAGCCCTCGGCCTCCTGAGGACCTGCTGTGAGACTTCCAGAGGATGTGAGGCATAGTCCACAGTGCCAGGAGACCCGGCGTCCTCAGGACCCGCTGACTATGACTCAGGAACACGTGGGGCCACGTCCACACTCACAGGATCCTGGCTTCCGCAGGACCCCCTGGAGGACTCTGGAGGCGCCATTGGGGGCCACGTCCACATCAGAAGGGACTACTCAGAACCACAGGGTAAGTGAATGGGTAGAATGAATGGTAGGGTCAGGGGAGGGGAGGCAGTTGGTGGTTAAGTTAGGTTAGATGTTAGGGTTTAGTGATTATGCTTATGGTTACGGATTAGAGGATAGCGTGAGGGATAAGGGTAAGTGTGAGTGGTTAGGAGTTGGATGGGGGTTAGGGATTAGGGAAAGGGGTTAGGGTTAGTGTTAGGGACAGGATTTAGAGTTAGGGTTAGGGTTTAGGCTTAGGGATTAGGGCAGGATGTTAGGATTTGGGGTTAGGGTTATGGTTAGTGTTAGGGTTGTGATTAGGTTTGCAGTTAGGGTTAGGGGTTAGGGAGTGAGTTAGGGTTAGTTGTTAGGGTTAGGGGTTAGGGTTAAAGTTAGTGCTAGGTTTAGAGTTAGGGTGAGCGGTAGGGTTAGGATAGGGGTTAGGATTAGGGTTAGTGTTTGGTTAGGGGTAATGGTCAGGTCAGGGTCAGGGTAGGGTCAGTGTACGGTTTTGGAAAAGGATAAGGGATAGGGTTAGGCAGTGGGTTAGGGGTTAGTTTTAGGGTACGGGTTAGGGTACAGTTTGGGGTATGAGATAGGATTAGTATTAGAGGGTTAGGGTTAGGGTACAGGATAAGGTTAAGAATAGGATTTGAATACATTAAGTTAAGGTTAGGGTTAGAGTTTAGGGTTAGGGTTAGATTTAAGGTAGGGGTCAGGGTTAAGGAAACCTAAGAATAGGTTTAGGAGTTAGGGTGAGGCTTGGCAGGTAGGTTCAGTGAATGTGTTCGGTCTTGGGGTTTGTGTTTGGTTTTTGATTAGTGATAGGTCTTGTTTAAGGTTTAGGTTAACATTAGGCTTAAGTGTAGGGTTAGGGATATGTCTGTGTATGGTTAGAGTTTGGGTCTTGGCCTGTGCGTGCACTGGGACTCCTAGTATCTTGGGCAGTTTAGTTTTATGCACTCTATTTAGGTTTTGGGTTCAAAGATAGCTTGGCTCCAACAAGTCAGTGGCCTCCCCAGAGAATCAAAATCCAGGCTTCTGCTGGGGTCAGAAAAGACATGGCAGGCTTCTCCCGAGCTGAGCTAAGGAGGGGATTTGTGGCTCTAAATACTCTTTATTTGGATTTTCAGTTGCCTTTCTGATTTTATCTCTTGTGCACACATGTTTCATCAATACTAACAATTATTATTTTAAACTTTTATTGAATTCCTGTTTGTAAACACAGTATGATATAGCTTCTGGTTTACCACATAGTGATTCAACCCTTGGATGCAACGCCTGGTACTGGTCACAGGTGCCCTCCACTATCCCCATCCCCTGATTCCCCATCCCCCCCACCTTCCTCTGGTATCTATTAGTTTATTCTCTGTGGTTAAGAGTGAGTTTCTTGGTTTGCTTCTCTCATCCCACCCCATCGATCCCCTTGCCAGTTTGTTTGGTTTCTTAAAATTCACATGTGAATGCAATTGTGTGGTATTTGGTATCTGTCTTTCTCTGACTGACTGAGTTCCTTGAGCATAAGTCCTTTACAATTCTCCCACGTCATTGTAAATGGCTTCATTTCATCCCTTGTGATGACCAAGTGATGTCGCAGTGTGTATATTTACCACATCGTCTCTGCCCATTCATGTGTCGATGCACATCTTGGCTGTAACCACAGTTTGGCTATTGTTGATAACGCCGCTACAAACACTAGGCTACGTGTCCCTCTTTGAATCTAAGAGACTACTTTTATATCCTCGAGATAAATACCTAGCTGTGCAATTTTGGAATCATAGGGTACTTCTACTTTTAACTTCTTGAGGACACTCCAGACTGTTTTCCACAGTAGCTGCACCTGTTCACATGACCACGAGGAGTGTAAGGGGGCTCCCCCTTCTCCATAGCCTCACCAACACCTGTTGTTTCTTGTGTTAATTTTAGCCATTCTGTCGGCTGTCAGGTGACATCTCATTGTGGTTTTGGTTTGCATTTCGCTGATGATGGGTGACGCTGAGTGTCTGTCCGTGTGTCTGGTGGCCATCTGGATGTCTTGACAGAGACAAAGTCCATTCATGTCTTCTGCCCATCTGCAGTTGGATAATTTGTGTTTAGGATGCTGAGATTTATATTTGCTTTACGTATTTTGCATACTAACTCTTTATTGGATGTGTTGTTTACAAATATCTCCTCTCATTTTGTATTTTGCATTTTAGCATTGCTTGTTTCCTTCACTTTGCAGAAGCTTTTCAATTTGATGAACTCCCAATAGGATTTTTGCTTTTGTTTCGCTCGCCTCAGATGCATATCTGGAAAGAAGATCCAATGGCCAATGTCAAAGACGTTGCTGCCTATCTTTTCTTCTTTGTATGGTTTCAGGTCTCACATTTAGGTCTTTCATCCATTTTGAATTTATTTTTTATATATATGGTGTAAGAAAGTGGTCCAGTTTCATTCTTCTGCATGTGGCTGCCTGGTTTTCCCAACACCATTTGTTCTTATCCTGGGGTCAGGGTTAGGGTTTGTTGAAGAGACTGTCTCTGTGCCATTGGATATTCCTTCCTGCCTTGTTGTCGATTAATGGACCATAGAGTTACAGGTTTGTATCTTGTTTTGGCTTTCCATTCTATTCTATTCATCTAAGCGTCTCCTGTTGGGAGATTCTTGATTGCTGATTCAATTTCTCTGCTGGTTATCTGTGTGTTCAAGTTCCTTATTTCTTCCTTTTTCATTTTTGCTATGTTATATATTTCTAGGAATTGATCTATCTCTTCCAGGTTCGGGGTTGCTGGCATATAATTTTTCATAATGTTCTCTTATAAACGTTTGTATTTCTAGTGTTGGTTGTTATTTCTCTTTCTCATTTGTGATTTTATTTGGGTCCTTTCTCATCTTTATATCTTTTCCTTTTTTAAAGATTTTATTTATGTATTCAATTCATGCAAGACGCAGAGAGGCAGAGGTATAGGCAGAGGGAAAATGAGGCTCCATGTGGGGAGCCTGATGTGGGACTTGATGCCCCAGGATCCTGGGATCGTGACCTGAGCCAAAGCAGATGCTCAACCACTGTGGCACCCAGGTGCCTTGCTGATTCAATTCCTTTGCTAGTTATGGGTCTGTTCACATTTCTATTTCTTCCTATTTCAGTTTTGATTGTTTGCACATTTCTAGGGATCTTTCCAATTCTTCCTGGTCTCCCAGTTTGTTAGCGTATAATCTTTCATGGTATTCCCTTAAATTGTCTTATTTTTTTGGTGTTGATTGCGATCTCTCTTCTCTCATTTGTGACTTTATTTATATAGGTCTTTTCTCTTTTCTCGTTGATAAGGCTGGCTAGGGCTTTGTCTATTTTATTAATTATTTTGAAGAACCAGCTCTTAGTTTCGTTATTCCATTCTACTGTTTTGTTGTTTCTGCATTGTTTATTTCTGCTCTCATCTTTATTTTTTCCCTTCTTCTGTAGGCTTCAGGCTATGTTTGCTATTCTTTTTCCAGCTCCTTTAGGTATAGGGTTAGGTTGTGTATTGGAGACTTCTTGTTTCTTGAGGTAGGCCTGTATTGCTATGTACTTCCCTCTTAGGACTGCCTTTGCTACATCCCAGATGTTTTGAGAAACATGTTTTCATTTACATTTGTTTTAAATTTCCTATTTAATTTCTTGGTTGCTCCATTCATTCTCTAGTAGGATGTTCATAATCTCCACGTATTTTTGGTCTGTCCAATTTTTTTTTCTTACTGTCGAATTCAAGTTTCATAACGTCGTGGTCCAAAAATGTACAGGGTGTGATATCAACCTTCTTGTACCTGTTGTACCTGTTGAGGGCTGATTTGTGGGCCATGATATGATCTGTTCTGTAGAATGTCCCATGTGCAGTTGAAAGGAATGTGTAGGGATCCCTGGGTAGTGCAGCAGTTTAGCGCCTGCCTTTGGCCCATGTCGCGATCCTGGAGACCCGGGATCAAATCCCACATCGGCCTCCTGGTGAATGGAGCCTGCTTCTCCCTCTGCCAATGTCTCTGCCCCTCTCTCACTCTCTCTCTGTGACTATCATAAATAATAAAAAATGAAAGGAATGTGTATTCTGCTTTAGGATGAAATGTTCAGACTATATATGTTGAGTCCCTGTGGTCCAGTGTGTCAAGGCTATTGTTCCCCTGTTGATTTTCTGTATAGACGATTGTTCCATTGCCATAAGTGGATGTTAAATCCCCTGTCACTGTATTATTATCAGTGAGTTCCTGTACATTTGCTGTTAATTGGTTTCTATATTTAGGTACTCCCATGTTGGCAGCATAAATATTTAGTTGTTTGATCTTGATAGAAAGTCTTTTTAATTATGAAATAATGCCCTTCTCTTCTTATACTATTTGTTCTTTCTTTTTTGAAATTTAAATATTTTATTTATTTATTAATGAGAGATACACATTGAAGCAGAGGCAAAACATAGGCAGAGGGAAAAGCAGACTCCGCAAAGGGAGGCCGATGAGGGACTCGATCCTGGGATCCCAGGATAACCCTGAGCCGAAGGCAGATGCTCAACCACTGAGCCAACAGGTGTCCGCCAGGGTTAGGTTTCAAATCTCCTTTGTCTGATATAGTATGGGTCCTCCAGCTTTCTTTTGATATCCATTAGCGTGATAGATGATTTTCCATCCCCTGACTTTCAATCTCCTGGTGTCTATAAATGTGAGCATCTTGTAGGCAGCATACAGATGGATCTTGTTTTTTTAATAATGATTTTATTTATGAGAGAGAGAGAGAGAGTGAGAGAGGCAGAAAATTAGGCAGAAAGAGAAGCAGACTCCCCACCAGGAACAGAATATGGGACTCAATCCCAGACTCCAGGATCACAACCTAAGTCAAAGGCAGAGGCTCAACCCCTGAGCCACCCAGGCATCCTGGATCCTGTTTTTTAAGCCACTATGATACCCTCTATCTTTTGATTGGAGCATTTAGTCTATCAGCATTCAGAGTGATTATTCAAAGATATGAACTTTGTGCCTTTGTGTTTCCGGAAGAGTTGGTGTTTCTGGTGACGTTCTCTGGTTCTTTCTAGTCTTTGTTTCTTTTGGTCTCTTTTTTCCCCCACTAGCAGAGTCCCTCTTAAAATTCCTTTCTGGACTGGTTAAGTGGTCATGAACTCCTTTATATGTTGCCTGTCTAGGAAAATCTTTCTCTCTCCTTCTCTCCTGAATGACACCCTTGCTGAAGAAAGAATTCATACAAATTGGACTCCAATAAAAATAAATTTAAAAACATAAATTCTTTCTAATATGATTGAGGAAAATGGCATGTAGGAGGAAAACCAGAAGCAGAAAGAGAAGAGGAGAGATTTCACCCTCTGTAGCCTTCACAGGGACCTGGTGTCCTTTCCTAGGAGGTGCCCCCTGTCCGTAGGATGCTTCCTTCCCCTCTGTGCTCCTTGATGGAACCCATCAGGCACATCTCCGTGCCTCCAGCATGTCTGCAGTCATGGTTTATAGCGTCTTCCATGTATCCTATTGGGGATCACAGCATCTTGTATGTAACCATCCGGCTGCTGTTTGACAACATTGGGGGGATTACGACTTTTGTTGGTTTTGGGGTGTGTGTGTCTCTATGACATGCAGCTATCACGTGCAGCTATTGGATCCTATGCCTGGGTAACCCAAAACCCCGAAATGGTTGGCAAAACCTCATTTCTAGTGCTGGCGCTGGGTGGCTAGCTGGGCTCTCCTGTCCAACCCGGGGCTTGCTCATGCAGTGACTTTCCACTGGAGGGTCAGCTGAGCAGGAAGATCTGGCTCAGCCACATTCCCATGTCCGGCAGTGGGTCCTGCCAAGCGCTGGCTGCTTCTCTTCTCCCCAATGACTCTCCAGCAGGGAGCCAGACATTCGGGCCACCCTTGGGGGGAGCTCCTGAGGAGCCGGCTGCCCATGGTGGGGAGCCATGGGGCTGCCTGTATGTAGGAGTCAGGGTGGGGATGGGGCTGGGGTTGTCGGTCCCCTGTCCTGACTGGCCTTCAGGCCGAGCCCTATGCTCACCCATCCCCTACTCACTCGGGCAAGGAGGGTGCCCTCCACACGTTGGTGTGAGAGATCCAGCACCACAAGGTATGCACGCTGAGTCCACCTGGTGAGGGTGGCCCAGGTGCATGAGCTGTAAGTGTGGGACCCAGGAAATTTAACAAAAATCCCCTACCCCTGGACAAACAGAGCAGGACTCATTCCATTTTGTGCTACACACGCCACCTCCCCTATGACCCCCAAATGACCTACTTATGGCTTAAGGTGCTGCCCCACCCTAGTCAGGCCGCTGGGCACACCCTAATTGGAAATCGGCTCATAACAATGTAACCCTGCTTTGTGCCCGCCAAAATCGTGCACCAATTCTGACCAAAGTAATAGACCAGCTCAAGTGGATACTATAGGGTAAGGTGTAATTCAATCGGCCAACTACATGTGGACCGACATGACTGTGCAACTTTATGCGTATCCCATGGTCCACTGGCCCCTATAAAGCTGCCTCGTCCCTTACTCTCAGGGTCCAAGTCCCTGCTCCAATGTGTCTGGTGCACTTGGACCCAAGCTCCAGCTTGTAAAGAGACCCTCGGGAGTTTCATTGGTGTCGGCTCCTTGGTGGTTTCTCAGATTCGAAATCTTGGGCACAACACAAGGGCCTGCTGTCCTGATATCACTTCCATGGCCACGCTGACCGCCCCGCAGGCCCTCTGTGCCCAAGGCACCCAGGCACGGGGATGCGGGGAGGGGAGGAAGTGCCCTGGAACCCGGCCAGGCCCGGCCCCCTGGACAGAGGGAGGTGACCTCTCAGGTCACTTTGCACAGACCCTGGTGACCTGAGGCTCCTTGGCTGTCACTCTGTCCTGCCCATTCTGGCCGACAGGGCACAGGCTGAGTCCCAGTAAAGTCTGTGAGGCCTGACCCTGGCGTCCGGCCACCACTGGATGGCACGTGGGAACGTCAGCTGTGTGTGCCTAGCGGTGCCCCTGCATGGGCTGGTTGGGGCCTCGGTGGTGCCCCCTAATCCTCTCTGGGGGTCTCTCCATGCCCTCTACACAGAGTTCTGGGGACACAGAAACGGGATGGCTGTGCATTTTCGCACCACAACACTTTATTGAATTTGTACAGCAAATGGGCTCAGAGCAGAGGGTGCGTGCCTTCCCCTGGGGAAGTAGACCTTTTTGTCTTTAGGGGAGGGCAAGAATCACATGGGGTGGGGGGGCGAGTGCTGGAGTCCCCCACCTGGGAGCATGTGTGGACTCTGGTTGGGGGCGTGTGTCCTGAGGTTTCAGCCTGAGTGACGGTTCTGAGGACAGCAGAGCTGACCTGGAACTGCAGCTCATGGTCTCCTGTGCTGGGTCCCTGCAGGACAGCTAGACCCCGGCCTCGGGACCCCTGGGGCCCCAACACCTGTAGGAGCCTGCCTCCTGGTGTGGGTGTGGGTGGGGCCCACCAGCCTACCCCTGCTCTCCCCACCCTGGGGTGTCCCGGGATCCCCCGGTCTGCCCTAGGTCAGCGACCTGGATCTGTGGGGCACGCCCAGTGCCCAGGAGGCCACATTCAACTGTGAGAATTCTCGCTCAGCCTGGGGCCAGAATCCAGGGCTGGCCAGGGCCATGGGGGGCTGGATCCCATTAGTCTTTGTGTTGGGCCTGGTTGGGGCTCAAATCAACCCAGCTCCCCAGAGCCTGGTGCCCAGTCAGCCCTGGTCCCTCTAGGTTAGGGGCTGGTGTCCTGTGCAGGGTGTGCCGCACTCCAGGAGGGACAGTGGGCGGAGGCAGGGCACAGTGGGTCCTCTGAACCACTCACCTGCACACACCGTGTCGGGGGCTCCCTGTCTTCCCTCCTCCCTGCAACCCCTGGGTACTCTATGGGACACCCGGGCTTCTGATGGGAGCAGGGTATCCAGAGAACCCTGGGGAGGCTGAGCATGTCCCACAGGGGGCAGCTGCACCGGGTCCTTGCTCAGGGCTGATGGTGTGAGGGTGGATGGTGTGGGGGCATGGGTATGATGGTGGTGGAGTTGGGTGCTGGTTTAGGGGGGATAGTGTTGAGGTATAGTGTGGGTGGGGATTGTGTGGGGCTTTGTGTGTGTGAGGGGGATGGTGTAGGGGTGATGCCATGGGGGATGATGATGTAGGGGGATGATGTGTTTTTGGTAAATGGGGGGATGGGGTAGCGGGCTGGCAGACACACGGCAAACCCTTTCTCTAACATGCATTGGGAGACGTCTACCAATTAAGGCGACCCCAGTCTTTGGTTTGCTGTGACACCTGCCCCTGGGGCCCCGTGTGGTCAGTGCAGGGCCCTGGCTGGACTGGGGGCAATATCTCGGGTCATCATACTATGTATGTTTACATATTGCAAATTGTCTCAAATGAAATGCATAGAATTTAGAAATATATAAAGCACCGAGTGGAGGTGTCACCCTGACCCGTCCGACCCTCATCGGATCGATGTGTGTCCTCCTCCAGTCACAGCCATACACCCAGCACCCAGGTCCCCGTACTGTCCCCCACGGCCCGCAACCCTGCCCCCTGCTTTTCAGAGTGCCGTCCCTCACACCTTTGGGGTTCAGCTCACATGGCAACCCCTGGAAGCCCCATCCTAGTGGCCTCCTCATCCCTGAGACACCGGGGGAGGGGGCACGGGGTTCATCCCCAGCACCTTACCATGCAGCTGTGTGTTGCTGGCTGCTGTTCTTTTCCCGGCCTCGGAAGCCTTGTGTTCCCGACCCAGAAGCCCCTGGTCCTCTCCCGGAGCCCGATCCCCCCTGGCCCCTCAGCCTCACCCTACCCTGTAGTAGTACCAAAACATGATGTGACTGTTGAATGTCCTGTTGACGTCCAGGTCTACCTGCGTGATGTCCTAGGAGGAGACCAGGGCCTCCTTCTTCATTTCCTGTGGGAAAACCGGGGAGGAGGAGCAGGCATCAGGGATACAGACCCTGACCTGTCACGAGCTGATGTGCAGGGCAGGGAGCCCTAGGGCAACCATGGGAGTGTGTCCTGCAGAATCCTCCTTCCTTCCTCTGGAAGGCTGGGGATGGTGGGAGTGCCCACCGTGCCCGTGGAACTGTGTGAGGGCCTGTGCCCAGCTGTTGTAGGTGGCGAGGTGGCTGAGGGTCAGCCTGGGTGGGACGGCAGAGGGGTTCAGCCCAGGTGGGAGGGGACATGGGGTGTTGTGCCCAAGATTGCGAATCTGAGAAACCACTATGGAGTTGACACCAATGCAAACACATGAGGGTTGATTTCCAAACTCGAGCTTGCGTTCAAGTACACCCGAACCCAACACAGCAGAGCAGGGACCTGGACCCCGAGTTGGGTTTTAGCTTAGTTTTAAGGGCTTGTCTCACGGACCTCCAGAAGGGCTGGAACAATTCCTCAAATTCTGTTTATATTTTGATATGGGACCTTCATTGGCATTGAGCTCTGTTCTCATTCTAATAGGCACTTCCAGCCCTTGGCGTGGGCTCAGTCCTTATTCTATTGTTGGGCTTTCTAGGGCAATAAGCTATAAACTTTTGTTTTTTTCCTGTATCTGAAGTAATGTAAATTTCAGCTCTTCTTCACAGGGTCCTGGGATGGCTTGACATGTTCGAACGCTGAACTTAAAGTGGAAAGGCCTTCATTTTCTCGGCCTCCTTGTGTCCATTCCCATCCTATCTAGCTCCTTCACACTTCCCCGGAGCTCCTAAGAGAGCAATTGCAAATGACCTCAGCCTGACAGCCAGTGTTGGGGGACAGGCCCAGGGATTTGGAATCAGGAAGACCTGGCTCCTGGGCATCCCAGCTGTGCAGCAGGATTCGATGCTGCAGACTCTTACTCCCTGAGGCTATCTTGACAACTGACTTTGTACATAGAAAAGCTGTCCTTTCTCTTTATAAGATGAAGAGCGAGTCAAAGTGTTTTTTCTCTGCACTTCTGATTGCTCAGATTCCAATCTGAGACGTATTTCCTGTTAATAAGGATAATTTACTATCCGTAGTACTATGGTTAAAATATTCTGACACAAGTAAATCAGAGGGATGAGGGAATGTCTTCTCTTTCTTCACAGCTCAGTCACTCATCAGGAAATGCATCTTTATGGATTTGGAAAGAACTGAGAGACATTATTACCAATGGTCCTATTATTATGTGAAGGATTCTTCCCTGAGATTCTTCCCCTGTTTCAACTGACACTGAAACACTGTGAACTCTTTGGAAGACAAATGTCAGGGAAATAAATGTTATGCATTGATAATTTTAAATGCACTAGCAATATGGTGTCTATTATACTAGAATTATTTTTATCTGATTTTTGCTATTTATTATCCGTTCCTCCTTTTCAGGTTGAGGAGGCATTATACGTGTTCATAAATGTTTTTCTTTCCTTCTGATATAAAATTCTTTGTTCCCATCGAAGGAATTCTTTAAGAATAAGGCAAAAGTTAATTCAACGATTCTTAAAATGTCTTCACACTTGGAGCCTGATTCATTTTAGTCAATTTTCAAAATAAATCTTATTTATTAGGAAAAAAAACAAAGATTTATAGGGAAATTGAGAAGATAGTACAGAGAATTCTCATGCACTTGCACTCAATTTCTCCAATTATTGATATCTTATATCAGTACGGTACAAATATTAGCTAATGAATCAATATTAAAATATTCGCAATAACCAAAGACCATACTTTATTCAGATTTCCTTAGTTTTTGCTAAGTCACCACCCCTCATATGACATTCCATTTGTCCTCCTGTTTTCTTAGGCTCCTCTGGATTGTGACAGTCTTTCAGCCTTTCCTTGTTTTTGTTGAACTGGAACACTTTGAGAAGTAGAGTATTTTGTAAAATTTCCCTCAGTTGGGACATGTCTGTTGTTTATCTCATGATTGAACTGTTTTTGTGGATTATATACAGAGATATACTGCCATTTTCATTATATCATATAAAGGATAGATACTATCAACATGATTTATCAGTCTTGGCATCGTTCTGGTCATCTTGCTGAAGTAGGGTTTGTCAGCTTTCTCCGTAGTAAACTGATTCTTTATTATTATTATTATTATTATTATATTATCATTATTTTAAGTTTTTCATAATATATTTTGTAGAAGGAAGTTACTATGTGTATTGCACACATAAGAGTGGGAAGCTATGCTCATGAACTTCACGGTGGAATGTCTGCACAAATTGTTTGAAATTCTTCTACATGGGAGATTTCTCTTCCCTCTAGGTTTGTTTGATTGTTTTTTTTTCAAAGATGTTATTTATTTATTTGAGAAGAGAGGAGAGAAAAAGCATGAGTGAGCGGGACAGAGGGAGAGGGAGAAGCAGGTTCCCAGCTGAACAGGGAGCCTGCCTTGGGACCTGGATCATGATCCGAGCCTAAGACAGAAGCTTAACTGACTGAGCAACCCAGGTGCCACACTTTGTTTCTTTCTTTTTTTTAATAATAAATTTACTTTTTCTTAGTGTTCTATTTGCCAGCATACAGAATAACACCCAGTGCTCATCCCGTCAAGTGCCCCCCTCAGTGCCCATCACCCATTCACCCCAACCCACCGGCCACTTCCCCTTCAATCACCCCTAGTTCTTTTCCCAGAGTTAGGAGTTTATGTTCTGTCTCCCTTTCTGATATTTCCCACTCATTTCTTCTCCCTTCCCTTATATTCCCTTTACTATTATCTATATTAACCAAATGAATGAGAACATACAATGTTTGTCCTTCTCTGATTGACTTACGTCACTCAGTATAATACCTTCCAGTTCCATCCACGTTGAAGCAAATGGTGGGTATTTGTCGTTTCTAATGGCTGAGCAAGGCCCACCTTTTCTCTCTCTTCATCTTCTGAGTCTCCTATGATATGAATGTTATTGTTTTAATAAGTGGCTGAGTTCCCTATGTCTGCCTCTATGCTCCATAACGTTTCTTGTTTTTAAGGCTTCCACTTGGGACTGCATCAGAGTTATAGCATTTTTAACGTTGGCCTGACTAGATTTTAGTTGTTTTATTTCTACAGGAAGGGATTCTCTAGTTTTCTTCTGTGCTCTATTTCCAGCCCAGCTGCTATCTTTATAATCATTGTTCTGAACTGTAGTTAGACATCATATATGTGTATTGATGAACTTGCTGGCTGTGAGTACTACCTCTGTTATTTTATGGAGTTGAACTACTCCATCTCATTATTTTTTCCAGAAAAGAAAGAAGGAAGAAAAAGAAAAACCAAGAAAAACAATAACAACTGTCCTCCCCCCCCCAAAAAAAAATCAGATTATTTTGGCCTGCTCATTAAAAGATTCTAAATCCCAAAATATGAAACACAATTAAAGTACCATGAAAGTAAAAATAAGAAATATATAAGGTACATACATAAAAGTTAAAATAAGGCAATTAATAAAATAGAATCAAAGAAAATAAATGAAAAAAGAGCACAAACTACAAAGGAATCTAGACTCTACTTTCGAGGCAGAGCTGAAGCTCTGCAGCCTCTCTGTTTTGACAACTTGGTGGCAGGGAATGGTCTGTGTGGGGTCTGGGGATGGGCCTTGGCGCTGATTGTCAGGTGCACATCTGCCTGGGAGTTGCACTTGTGGGGGTCAGAGGCTGGGTGGTCGTCAGCGCCTCTGGGCTCCAGCAGGTGGCGCTGTGCTGCTCCCTGAGACCCAGCCCTGATGAGCGGGATGCGGGTGGGGTCTCTGGGTCCTCTGGCTCTGGGGCTGAGCATCCTGCCCCCCAGGCTGCTGGGGCCTTCACAGAAGAGCTCCCAAGCCCCCGGGTCTCTGCCGCTTCTCTCAGAACCCTGCGTTCACTCTACCTGCGTCCAAGCTTCTTTTGGTTTTGTTTTTTATCTAAGACTGTTGTGCCCAAGATTGCGAATCTGAGAAACCACCGAGAAGCTGACACTGATGCAAACACACGAGGGTTTATTTACAAGCTCGAGCTTGTGTCCATGTATACCCGACACAGTGGAGCAGGGACTTGGACCCAGAGGTGGGTTTTAGCTTAGTTTTAAGGGCTGGTCTCGGGGAAGTCTAGAAGGGCTGGAGCAATTCCTCAAGTTCTGTTTACATTTTGATATGGGGCCTTCAAGAGCATTGAGATCTGTTCTAATAGGGGCTTCCTGCATTTGGCCTGTGCTCAGTTTTTATTCTATTGTGGGGCTTGCTGTGTCCTGACAATGAGCACTCAGGAAGGAAATGACGGATGTGACTCCCTTCTCAGGAGCATCACAGAGAATAAATAATGAGACTGAACAAAGGAACACAAGACTTGTGCACTGAGCCATACCAGGCTCTGGGAGGCCATCTTGGGCTCGTGGTTTGGGAGCCTCATCTTGTGAAAATGTCCGCAGTTCCTGAAGCCACCTTCTATTTCAATGTCATTCCTGTCAAATCATGGTGGCAGATCCTATAAATAGGAAAAAAAAAACCCATAACATCCATCCGCCCCCACAAATGACCCCGGAGAGCAAATCAGTATTGGAGAAGCAGGACAGAGCAGGACGCAGCACCTTCCTATTTCAAACGATGTCACAGAGACACAGGATAAAGCAGTGTTGTCCTCGGGACCCCGCCCGGCTCCGTCGGTTTAGCATCCGACTCCTGACCTCACCTCCGGTCCTGATCTCGGGGTTGTGAGTTCTAATCCTGGGCTGGTCCATGGACAAGGCCTGACGCCTACTTAAACAAACCAGACCCACGAGGGTTGGTCCCAGCATAAGCTGAAGGAGCAGAACAGAGTCCAGAAGGAAATGTGCTCTGATACAACTGATTTTTTAACTTAATTTAATTTAAACCCAATTAATTAACGTATAGTGTATTATACTTTCAGAGGAAGAATTCAGAGATTCACCAGTTGGAGAAAACCGCAGTGCTCGTGACATCACGTGCCCTCCTTTATGACAGTCCCCTGTTATCCTCTCCCCTGTCCCCTCCCCTGCAGTGACACTCAGTTTGTTTCCTATAATTTAGAGTCTGTATTTCCTGCATCTGTTTTATCTTATTTTTCCTTCCCTTCACAGATGTTCATCTACTTTGCTTCTTTAATTCCACCTATGAATGACACCACACGGTCATTCTCTTTTCCCACTGACCTATTTCACTTAAGATGATCCCTCTAGCTTCTATCCACGTCATTGCAAATGGCAAGATTTCCTGCTCTTTGATAGCTGAATACCATTCCTCTCTCTATGACCACCATCTATCTCCCATCCTCTTTATCCATCATCTGCCAGAGGGCACCGAGGGTCCTCCCACATTGTGGCTACTGTGGACGCGGCTGCTGTGGACATTGGGGTGCAGTTTTCCCAAGTCTCACTGCATGTGTATCTTCGGAGTGAGCTCCAGGCTTTCACATGCTGGTCACAGGGCTGCTCTATTTGTAACTTCCGGAGGAGCCTCCACACTGTTTCCAAGGCTGCTGCAGCAGCCCACGTTCCCGCCCACAGTGGAAGAGAGTTGAGTGAGTTTTACAGGACGTGGTAAAAGTCTGGTCCACTTTTCATTTCACGTCCTTTGGGCTCCAATTCCTTCTCCTTAAGTATTTTTGGGGAACCTGTGTGTTAGGCTCCTTTTCAGTCAGACGTTTCCGAAGCTAACAGGCCACAGCTGGAGCCTGGAAGAAGGCAGAGATGGGCCCTGGGACAGGCACGTGCCTCCTGCACAGCCCCTGTAGTGCCTGAAGATCCCGCAGGGGGCGCCCGAGCCCAGGCACTGCCCAAGGGGCATGCATGTGCAGTAGGCCTCATCTGCCTGCACTAACAGGAGCCAGCTGGGGAGGCCTGAGGAAGATGTGGGGACATGTCCACGCTGATGAGCCACAGCCTCCTCAGAACCTGTGGGGAGTCTTCAGGGGGATATTGGGCAGCGTTCACGCTGACAGGAGCCCCGGTCTCCTCAGGACACACGGTGAGGATTCAGGAAGATGTGGGCCCACATCCACCCTGACAGGAGCCCTTGGGCCACTTCAGGACCTGCGGGGAGGCTTCAGGAAATTGTGGGCCTGCACCCACCCTGAAAGGAGCCCCTGGGCTGCCTCAGGACCCGCGGGGAGGCTTCAGTAAGATGTGGGCCCCCATCCACGCTGACAGGAGCCCCTGGGCCGCCTCAGAACATGTGGGGAGGCTTCTGAAAGATGGGGCGCTGCGTCACTCTGGCAGGAGCTAACTGGCCCCTCAGGACATAAGTTGAGTCTTCTGGAAGCTGGGGGCTGCATCCACAGTGACAGGAGCCTCGGCCACCTCAGAACCTGCGGTGACGCTTCGGGAGGATGTGGGGCCACGTCCGCACAACCGGACGCTGATGTCCTCAGGACCCCCAGTGTAGACTTCGGGAAATATGGGATGCGTCCATGCGGACAGAAGACCCAGCCTTGTCAGAGCCTGTGGTGAGGCCTAGAATTATTTTTTCCAGAAAAGAAGAAGGAAAAAAAGAAAACCAAGAAAAAACTATAACAACTGCCCTCCCCCCCCAAAAAAACAGATTATTTTGGCCTGCTCATTAAAAGATTCTAAATCCCAAAATATGAAACACAATTAAGTACCATGAAACTAAAAATAAGAAATATATAAGGTACATACATAAAGTTAAATAAGGCAATTAATAAAATAGAATCAAAGAAAATAAATGAAAGAAGAGCACAAAGCTACAAGGAATCTAGACTCTACTTTCGAGGCAGAGCTGAAGCTCTGCAGCCTCTCTGTTTTGACAACTTGGTGGAAGGGAATGGTCTGTGTGGGGTCTGGGGATGGGCCTTGGCGCTGATTGTCAGGTGCACATCTGCCTGGGAGTTGCACTTGTGGGGGTCAGAGGCTGGGTGGTCGTCAGCGCCTCTGGGCTCCAGCAGGTGGCGCTGTGCTGCTCCCTGAGACCCAGCCCTGATGAGCGGGATGCGGGTGGGGTCTCTGGGTCCTCTGGCTCTGGGGCTGAGCATCCTGCCCCCAGTCTGCTGGGGCCTCAACAGAAGAGCTCCCAAGCCCCTGGGTCTCTGTCGCTTCTCTCAGAACCCTGCGTTCACTCTACCTGCGTCCGAGCTTCTTTTGGTTTTGTTTTTTATCTCAGACTGTTGTGCCCAAGATTGCAAATCTGAGAAACCACCGAGAAGCTGACACTGATGCAAACACACGAGGGTTTATTTACAAGCTCGAGCTTGTGTCCATGTATACCCGACACAGTGGAGCAGAGACTTGGACCCAGAGGTGGGTTTTAGCTTAGATTTAAGGGCTGGTCTCGGGGAACTCCAGAAGGGCTGGAGCAATTCCTCCAGTTCTGTTTACATTTTGATATGGGGCCTTCAAGGACATTGAGATCTGTTCTAATAGGGGCTTCCTGCATTTGGCCTGTGCCAGTTTTTATTCTATTGTGGGGCTTGCTGTGTCCTGACAATGAGCAATCAGGAAGGAAATGACGGATGTGACTCCCTTCTCAGGAGCATCACAGAGAATAAATAATGAGACTGAAGCAAAGGAGCACAAGACTTGTGCCCTGAGCCATACCAGGCTCTGGGAGGCCATCTTGGGCTCGTGGGTTGGGAGCCTCATCTTGTGAAAATGTCCGCAGTTCCTGAAGCCACCCTCTATTTCAATGTCATTCCTGTCAAATCATGGTGACAGATCCTATAAATCTTTATTTTATTTTTATTTATTTATGATAGTCACAGAGAGAGAGGCACAGAGACACAGGCAGAGGGAGAAGCAGGCTCCATGCACCGGGAGCCCAATGTGGGATTCGATCCCGGATCTCCAGGATCGTGCCCTGGGCCAAAGGCAGGCACCAAACCACTGCGCCACCCAGGGATCCCGACAGATCCTATAAATAGGAAAAAAAACCCCATAACATCCATCCACCCCCACAAATGACCCCGGAAAGCAAATCAGTATTGGAGAAGCAGGACAGAGCGGGATGCAGCACTTTCCTATTTCAAACGATGTCACAGAGACACAGGATAAAACAGTGTTGTCCTCGGGACCCCGCCCGGCTCCGTCGGTTTAGCATCCGACTCCTGACCTCACCTCCGGTCCTGATCTCGGGGTTGTGAGTTCTATACCTGGGCTGGTCCATGGACGAGGCCTGACGCCTACTTAAACAAACCAGACCCACGAGGGTTGGTCCCCGCATAAGCTGAAGGAGCAGAACAGAGAGTCCAGAAGGAA